>NC_091023.1:985924-1306923 GCF_041296385.1 Aphelocoma coerulescens | reverse complement strand
CGCCACGGCGCAGCCGCCCCGCGCGCCGGGCGCGCAGCGCCCCCTGCCGCCCGCGCCGCCGCACCGCGCGCGCCCGGCCCCGCGCCGCCGCCGCCGCGCGGGGAGGAAGGGGCGGGAGCGGCCCCGCCCCGGCGCGCGCGGCACGCGGGAAAACGTCTTTCGCGCGGAAACGGCCGCGCGTGCGCCGCGCGCCCACGAGCACCGCCGGCCGGGGGGGGGGGGGCCGACTGTCGTGACAGAGCGGGGGCGCGCCCCGCGCCCAGTGAGCCGGCGGGGACAGTGACGCTGGCGGTCTGTCGCGACACAGCGAGGGCCGGGCGCAGTCTCCGTGAAGCGGCGGGGACAGGGACACCGGCGGGGGAAGGGGGTCGTGACTGTGGCGACAGAGCAGGGGCGAGGTCCCAGCGTGGGCCGGAGCGCCTTCCCAGCCCGCGGCGGCTCCTCGGCGGCCGGAGGGGTGGGTGGGCCCCGCGGCGCCGGGGCGGCGGCAGTGACAGTGGCAGTGATAGTGATGTGTGCGGGGCCGAGCGGGGCCGGCGCTCTCCGCCATGGCGGGGGCGGGCGCGGGGGGCGCGGCGCGGCGAGGACCGAGCCCCGGCAGCCACCGCCCTTCGCCCGCTCCTGCCCGGAGGGGCTTTGCTGGAGCCGCTGCCGGGGTTCCCATGGAGACGCCCCGCGTCCTCTGACGAGTGCCCTCTTATCGGCGACAGTTGCCAGCCATCGCGATTGGTGCCGCCCTCCTCGCACCGCTCCCGGGCTCGGTCCCTTTGCAGGCGGCTGTCCCCTCCTGCACAGCCCGCACGCACCGCTGGCTGCCAGGGGTTGCAGATTGTTGGGAGAGGATCCAAAGCAGTGAGCGAGGTATCTCTAATCTCGACCTGTCATCTGCTGTCGTGGACCCGAAGGTGCCGTCTCGTGCTTCACCCCATTGTAATGTACCTCTTAAAACCTTTCTTACATCTAACTGAGCTGTTTTCCTGGTTTCCTGTGCTATAGGGGACTATATTTCAGTGTTAATGTATGCTCTGTTCTTTCCCCCGTGCCTGGAATTGCGATCTGAAGGGGTTTGTTCAGATAAGGGGTTTTGGAATGGGAAGTTTGCCGGCAAAGTGGCTCTTCTCCCAAAATCATTCACAAAAACACTTAATGCAAGTGTTGCTGCTGCAGAGGTGGGAGCTGCACCAGGCAACAGGCATGAATGGAGAAATTAGAAAATAGTATTTTTTCATGGAAACGGCCACAAATGGAGCCCGTATTCAGCAAGAGAATAAAGAAAGCAAGGGGAATTAAACGTATATCCCATTAAATGTGATTGCTTCAGTGAGCTAGCACAAACAGAGGTCGTTTTTTGGGTAGCAAAATACTATCAGGAATGCACCGACAACTGGTCGGACTTTAGTGTAAGGTTTGTGTTTGTATTCAGTGAAGGTTGTACTGGCTCTTCCTTCAGGCTGCTGGACGTGACTCAATTAATTTGAAGACACGGGATACTGCTTTGTTGGTTTGTATATAATGTTTGCTCTTGTCTTTAAGTGCTAAAAACTCCTTTCATGTAATTGCTCCTTCATTTTCTTAAATACCTTTTGCTATTCATTAAATTTTAATAAAGACTTGAGTTTCTTTGCATGTATTTTTAATCAAATTGATTTATGTCAACCTGGCTAGAAAGAGAAGGTATTCATACACCACATGAGTGTAGATCCCTTGGGATGTGCAGTTGCCTGAAGTATGAAGCACCCAAGGACCTCCAGGTGGTTTAATGGTGCTGAAAATGGGCTTTAGGAGATTTTCCTGCACCTGATAAGGAATCAAAAGAAAACTGCTTTTGCTGAGAAGTCAGTGCACACAAGTGCTTAGTGAAGGTGGCATGAGTTCAGTCGGTTCCGTGGGTTTCCAGGGGTGGGTGGGTCTTTCCTACGTGTGATATTCAGGGAGAATTGTCAGTCTGTAGTTATCCTGTAGAGACTGCTCACAGCCCTCTGGTAATCTCAGCCTGATCCAGTCAGGATTGGGGGATTTTCCACAGAAGAGGCAAAGAAGCATTCCTGTGGGGCCTGTCTTTCAGGCGCAGGGGTAGCTGACTTACTCCTGACTCCCTATCCATGGCTGGAATTGCCGTGTCTGTGAGTCTTTCATAATAACACCTCAGTAGCCTGACTGATTTTAACCAATCTGGCAGAAGATGAGAGTATTTTTCTGTGGGTTTACTGAAGATTGGTGGTTAGAATCACCAGACTTCAAAGCCATCATTCCTTCAGGCACAGGAGAGGTCAGGCTCTGACCCCCAGCAGTCTTCGGGCAGATAATCACCTATTTCTACCTGGCTAACCAGGTAGATTGCAGTGATTGAGGCAGGAGAGGAGGGGAGTATTGGAGGTTTTTTTCTTTTAAAAGAGTCGTGCTTTGTATTCTATCGATGATCTGTGCCATTTATTGAATATACAGTGATTATTTGTTCCCCCAAGGGAAAACAGGGTTCACACTTGGCAGTCAGAGATTTCAATGAGCTGGTAATTTAAATGGGTGTCCCAGGCTGAATTGGGAATGTTTGTTCTGTTATATAACTTGACAATTTTGCATAGTGCTTCATCTTCAGCCTTGTATTAAACTTCATTCAAAATCAACTTGTGTTTTAATAGAAAATGCAAATAAGCCATGTTGTTTCCAGATATGAAGGAAAAATAAAAGCTTCGTGTCACCTCCACAAAAGGCACGGGCAGAAAGAGAAGTAGCAAGTTGTCTTTATAGGCTGTGCTGATTTCTGTCTATTTTAAATTTGTGTCAGGGGCACACATAATGGATCTGGGATATGTCCTAATCTCAATCTCTATGGAAAATCTCACTGGTTAAGAAAAGCAAGGTCACCAAAGACTACAAACAAATGTTCTGTGGGAGGGTTGGCATCGCATTTGTCATACACTCAGTATTTAGTTGGGAAAATGAAATTTTCGGGTAAGCATTCCTGGTTTGGGTTTTTTTTGTTGTTGTTGTTGTTGGTCTTTATTACTTCCCATCTCCTGCCTTTCACACGTGTTTGCCCTTCCACTTTCCAGACTCCCGGCTGTTCAGGTTCCGAGCTGAGCAGTCCTGAGGGAGCAGCTCTGTGCAGAACAGCCATTTTGAGCTACGTGCTCACCATCTATTGTTTTCCTCCAGAGAGATCCCTGAACACATTGCACAGGTCCAGTGCTACATTTGCAACTGTTGTGTTGAATTTGCAGCTACCCGTTGAAAGAAAATGTAATCTAATGCCGGGAAGCAAAAAAATTACCGTTGTATGCTCATGGTAACAAATGAGCTATTTCGGTTTTGTTTTCAGAACAGTTGCAGCGTTTACTCAGCTGTTTCTTAACGAAATGAATGAGGTTACCCAGTGCTCTACTGACACTCTAATAATAATTCCTATCGTCCATTTTTGTCTTCTTTTCCTCCTACTTATTTTATTCATGATCCAGTATGTTGTGCCTTAAAGCAAGATTTTTTTTAAGGCTGCAAGGCAGAACTGTAACACAATGAAAGCGCTAGGTAGGAAAAGCTGTGCAGGTGAAAATCACTGCCTTCCTGGGCTCACTCAGTGCGGTTTGCATTTGCACGTTAAAAGATTCGGAAATGAACAATTTAACCGGAGGAAAAGTGAAGGTGGCAGGTGAGCCCGGGGCAGATTTCTGGCAGGTGTTGGTAAATGTTTGATGGGTTGTTTGAAGTGCCCGCTAGCACAGTTGATACTCAGCTCTATTTACTCTCCCTGGCGTTCAGCTGCTCGTTCTCAAGTTCCTTGCCCAGTAAGCTGCCCGTGGACACCCTGGAATGTTCTTCACCGTGCAGGGGGTGCTGGGCGTGCTCTGGCGCTGGGTCGGCAGCAGAAAAACCAGAACAGCAGTGCTGGGCAAGGCCTCCTGAGAGACAGGGGGGACTCGAGAGGGTCCTCAGCCCCTGGTACTTGTGCAGGTGCTGCTGCTGCTACCTCCAGAGCTGGGACTGGTCCCCGCCCGTGTCCCCACTCCCGTCCATCCCTACGAGGAGAGCAGGGACTCGGCTGCAGCTCAGTTGGGGTGTAGCAGGGGGTTAATGAACACTCAGCCTGTGAGGAAAAAGGCAGACTGTCCCATTCTCATGTAAATTAATTTGCCAGAAACACAGGCAGTGCTTGGCTGTCACAGATCACAGGCACAGAAAACAGCACGGCTGAACCTGGCCACGGTATTTTCAGTGTTTCTGTGAGGAACTATTGCCCGCACTTTACCATTGCCTTTGGACCCGTGTTCTCCCTGACAAGCCGCTGTCCTGGCGTCCAGCCCATTGTCCAGCAGCTGTGGTCTTGCACCGCCAGGACCCCCAGGAACGCTGCGGTCCTCCCTGGGGACAAGGACTGTCTGTACCCATCCCGCGGTGCCACCGCAGAGGCCAAGCTGCTGCTGCTGCTGCTGGCAGGGCTGGGCTCCGGGGGAGGGATCTCCGGGCGGGGAGGATGGGTCCTCCCGGGCTTCCGCTCCTCTGCAGCCCGTGGGGCAGCACAGCAGGCACGGGAGGGTGGATTGGCTTGCTGTCGAGCTGTAGGAACCTTATGTTCACAAACCACCACTTGTTCTTTGGATCAGTTCCCTCAGTAATGCTGGGAGATGGCTGGGGAGTGGGTTTGACAAGATGCCACTGATTGCTTTCTCTCCATCTAAAGGGTTTGAGCCTTCCTTGGGTTTTACTTTCTGTGCCGAGGTGGTTGTAACCTTCCCTGCTACCTGAGAGCACCTGCTCTTTCTGTCTAGACAGCCCATCGGAGATGTAGATGATGAAGAGGTGTTTTTCCCCCTCTGCCTTGGGATCGAATGTCTCTGTCACAGGTAAGGTCTGCACAGGTTTTATTTGCTGGGGTGAAGAGAAGGCAGGGAAGGTTTCATTGCTCCTGCTGCCTCTTCACTTGGAAGGCTCTGCACCGATGGTGTGAAAACAGTCATTCAGTGACTACCCCTGCCCGAATTAAACATCTGCCCCACCCCACACGAATCACAAGCACTGTTTGTGTAGTGGGAAATGGCCGAGGAGACAGAAGGGTTTAACACTGTCACAGTGGGGTTCAAAGATGTGTTGTCATCCATATGCAAACTGCTGACTTGCCCGGGGCTGCTCCCTATTTCCCTGTGTTACTGACATCTCCTCCAGCCAAATTTCTCCTGTCATCTTGTAACACTGGCAAGCAATTAACAATAATGCATAATTACAGGGTAAAAAGCTTAGCAAGAGAACTTTCTCATTAGAATACACTAGAATTCATTATGCATACCATACATAATGACAAAATATGTTCTTTACAAAAATTAGTGACTAAGGTGAAATGCCATGGCTGACTTTTAAGGAGATCCAAATGGCCCAGCCATCAAAGGTATTCAGCAGTAACTCAGTGGAAAATTAAAGCAAAACCAGGAACAGGCTACTAGTACTTGGATTTGGTTGATAAAAATAGCTTGTGAACACTAAAAGCACTTACATCCTAATGAATCTCTCACTATTCATTAAATAACAGTGTATCTCCATTTTTTTTTCCTTAAGACCAGGGCATTTCTCTAAGGAAATGGATACGTCTTCCCAAAAATACCCAGTCAAAAAGCGAGTGAAAATTCATCCCAACACAGTAACAGTGAAATACACCTCTCATTATCCGCAGTCAGGAGAAGAGGGATGTGAGGATGTTAATGAAGATACTGGAGTATTTATGGAGGATAATCCTAAGAGAAGACTACTGAATGATGGGAAAAAGAGAGAAAAGACTTTTTTTGGTACAATAGACACCAAGCCAGCACAACTGCCAAAACCTGATGAGGTTGGACAATCTCAGCACTTTCCTGAAGGAAATGTACTGCAGTCCAGGAGAACATGGGCAGTCCTTTTTGGGTCTGCTGTGGCTCACGGATGCGTGGCTCTGATCACGAGATTAATTTCTGACCGTTCCAAAGTGCCATCTCTGGAGCTGATTTTCATCCGCTCGGTCCTGCAGGTGCTGTCCCTCACTGCTGTGTGCTACCACCACGAGCCTCCCTTCGGCCCCAAAGGCTACAGGCTTCGGCTGTTCCTCTACGGGGTCTGCAATGTCATCTCCATCACCTGTGCCTACACATCCTTCTCCATAGTGCCCCCCAGCAATGGGACCATCATGTGGAGGGCCACCACCACGGTGTTCAGTGCCATTCTGGCTTTTTTACTCATAGATGAAGGAATGGCTTATATAGACGTGGTCACTGTCGTTGGCAGTGTGTTCGGTGTTTGTCTGGTCATGATCCCCAACATTGTTAAGGAGGAGAACTCTTTGCTGAGCACCTGGAAGGAAGCTTTTGGCTATACCATGACTGTCATGGCTGGTCTGACCACTGCCCTCTCCATGATAGTCTACAGGTCCATCAAAGACAGCATCAGCATGTGGACAGCGCTGTTCACCTTCAGCTGGACGGGAACAGTGTGGGGAGCGTCCACCATGTTCCTGCTCCAAGAGCCAATCGTCCCGCTGGACGGGGAAACCTGGAGCTATCTCCTTGCCATCTGCCTGTGCTCCACTGCAGCCTTCCTGGGCGTCTATCACGCCCTGGGCAAGTTCCACCCCGCTCTGGTGAGCACTGTGCAGCACCTGGAGATCGTCATTGCCATGGTCCTGCAGCTCCTTGTGCTGCGCATCTTCCCAGGCACTTGTGATCTGGTCGGAGCAGTGCTTATTTTGGTGAGTGTTTTTTTCCTTGCATGTTATAAGCTCTCCTGGAAGGATTTAAGAAGGCAAGATTATCAGGAGATTGTGGATTCGTCCATTAAATGAATGTTAGTTTTGAATGTCCGATTCTGGCTGTGACCATGTGGAAGTAACTCCTTTCAACTCCTGTGTCCGAGCGTAGTGGCCAGGCCCTCTCTCTGCCATTTCACTTCTCAGCTGATATAGCAATGTTGGTATTTCCAGGCTCCCGTGCCAGGTGGATTTGTTCTGCTGCAAACAACCACTGACATTTTGTCATACCCAAAAGAGTAGCACACAGGGTGCACGGCCAGCACAAGCTGGCCCACTGAAATGCGTGCCAAGCTCTTCCTGACCTTCTCTGGATAAAGCAATACAGAGGGACTCAAAAGTGACTCTTTGTTTGTGTGCTCTGTGGTAGTAGGAAGATGAGCAGCAAAACACTGAAACAGTCACCCGAATTGTCATTTCCTCTGTAATGCTTCTTAAGCTTTGGCTGTCATATTCTAAATGGAGCAATGCTAAATTTCTGTGGCTAGAACTTGCATTTCCTGCACGTATAAAGAAGAAGTCAGTAAAGCTTTTTGTGCTTTGTGGTTAAATTTCTGTCTGAAACAATGTAGGAATCCCAGATGTCCTGTGGGGGAAAGAGAGCCCCAAAAGCTGAATCTCCAGTTGTGCCACAACTGTGAAAGGTCCCCAGGAACTGTAAGGTCCATGACAGATTAAAGATCTAGCCCTGAAGCAGACCAAAATCCCTTCTATGGAACCACTTTTTCTAGAGGAGTTTTTTACTATTATCCAGGGGAGGGGAATAAAGGGAGAAATAAAAGAATGCATTTGAGATGGAGGTGTGAGCAGCACGGTAAAACCGACCAGCCTGGCAGGATCAGTGACTGACAGGGTGCTTGGGTACCGAAACTCCAGTGAGACATGGGATTTGCAAAGAGTCCCAGGGCTTTATGGGTCCAAATAGTATTCCTGGCCACGCTAATGTGTGGCCCTAAAGAGAAAGGCCAGCATCTGTGTCCATGGGCTCTGTGCCAACCAGGCCCTGCAGGCACCTCCCACTGCAGCTGCCTGTGCCTGTGTTCTGGGACATGAGCGTTTTGTGAGGGAAAAGGCACCACTCAGATGGCTCCAACCAGTCCAGCTTCCCCCCCAGAAAATACATTTTACTTGTGAAAAGCAGCAGGAATTACTTTTATTCCTATGAATACCCAGGGAGACCAAGTTCCCTGACATCAGCCAGCCCAGCTGGCAACGCTCCTGATCCATGTGACACTTGTGTCCTTCAGTGTTGGTGATGCCAGAGACCCCCTGGGCCACACAGGGTTCCCTCAGGTGCTGGCACAGTCACAGCCACCCCTACAACTGTTTCCTTGAGGAGCAGGTGAAGCTGGCAACAGGAGCTCTGCCCACTGTAGGAAAGACAGAAGAAAAGGGGAGCAGGTAAAGCGAAGCAGTGCTGGGAAAGCTGTGCCCCGCCAGAAATCCCTTTGGCAGCTTAGGGCAGAGCAGTTCCCAGCCCAGAATCTTCCTGTGCTTCTATCAGCTCCTTATTTCACTCTGGGGCAGATAGTCTTTCTTCCTCTGGCTGCTCAAGCAGCAGGACAGCTTCCTTTGTGGGAAGCAACCAGGGCATGAGGCTCCTCCTCCCAGGCTTCCATGCCTGTCCCTCTACAGGGACTCAAGCTCTGAGGCTCAGCTGTGTCAACACGTGCATGTGCAGGCACCCAGCTGGGTACATCTGGCAAGCCAGGGGCACTGCACAGCAGGACTCCCCAAAAGCCTCCACTGTGCACAGGCTGAATCCTGGGCAAGCCCTGGAGCTACTCCAGCCCCAAGGCAGCCAAGCCCCCTCCTCAGAACCTCCCCCTGCCACCCCTGAGCCCAGACTGGTATGGGCAGCTCACACCCAGGAGCCCACCCCAAGAACCTGAGTGGTGTCCGGGGAGCAATTCCAGCGTCTATGGGGCCGGGTCCCGCTCCAGCTGCTCCACAGCCTGCACGAGATCTTGCACAGCCCTGTCCACGTCTGCCCGTGCCGTGCCGCGCCCCACGCTCAGCCGCAGCGCGTTCCGCGCCACCTCCAGGGGAATCCCGCAGCTCAGCAGCACCGGGGAGGGCCTGGAACACAGCAGAGGATGGGCTCGAAGCTGAGGAAGCCCCACACATCAGCAGGGAGCCTCACTGAGCCGCGTGAGGAAGCACATCTGCAGATGCACTCCAGGCAAACCTGTCCCCTGCACAGCACCCCACTTGCTTTCCAGGGGCACCCAATCCCACTGGGTTTGTTGCCCTATGGGAAATCTGGCTCTTCTAAGAAGAACCTGTTCCATTGTCCCTGTGGGCTGGCAGCTCTGCCAGGTCCACAGGGCATTGCTCTAGACCAGGCCAAAAGCACCCCTGTCCCCATATTCCCTAAAGGAGCCATCTGGAGACCCAAGATGGGCTGGAGCAGGAGAGCCAGGCACAGACACAAGGCAGGCTCTCTTCTGGTAGTGCCAGCAGTTCAAAAGTACTTCCAAGCTCAGCTGGATCACCAAAGCTGGGAGGGACAAACTCCTTCTGAGCAGCAATCGAGTGTTCCAGCTGTGTCTCCTGCAGTAATCCCCGTAACAGCCCTTCAGCCCCTCTGGAAAACCCTGTACCCTCTTTGTTCCAGGTGATGCTGCCCAAGCCACCCCCTGTCCCGTTCCCTGCCTGTTTCCATCCCTTCCTCTTGCTGTCCTCTGGGAAGACACCTAAGGGCTGGAAAAGCTGTCTGCTCACCGATCCCCCTTCTCAGAGTGGCAGGCAGCCCCGACACTGGCGAGGAGCACCTTGCAGTGGGCCAGCACCCTTCGTCCTGCAGCACAAGCAACACAAGCACAGCTTTCCCAGTGCCAAGGCTCTCTCCAGGGACTACTCCTGCCTCACCTCCCTGCCCACCAGCCAAGCACCCACTAGTCTCAGCCACAGGTGCTGTGAGGGGCAGGTGCTTGGCTGTGCGTAACCATCACGGGACAGCAGTAGGGTAGGAGCTACCTTGAAGGCCTGGGCCCAGGATGGAGAAGTTACAGGTGTTGCAGAGTCGCTTGGAGCCCTTAAAGTGACTGTTGAAGCAAATCCTCTGCTTCCCAAAGGAGGCCTGGAGAAATCGGAGGGCTGTGAACCTCTCTGGGTTCCCAAGAGGAACGTCCTCATGAGGGGGTGGGCATGGCCAGAGGGACATACTCACCCTGCTCCAGGCCACACATCCTGCAGCCTGAGAGTGCGGGAAGGGACCAGATTTGCTCACCTCCAGCGTGGCCTCCAGGTAATCCCGGACATCCCGCATATGAGCCTCATAGGCTTCCCAGTTCTTGCTCACTAACTCTGCAGCCTGAGAACAGCCAGACAGGCTCCACCAGTGACCCTTGGACACCTCCCTCTGTGCGTGGTCCCCGGGATGTCAGCCCAGCCTGGAACAGCCTCTGCAGTGCCAGGTCCCCTGTGTCCCCTCTCAGTGCCCCGTGCCATGTGAGCTGTGTGACTGCCAGGGCTGCAAACCCACAGCAAGCGCCCCAAAGCACCTCCTTCAACTGGCACCAGAAAGCCCCACCGCCTTTCCCAGTTCACCCTCCCTCCCACATCCCAAGTTTGTCCCTTCTGATGACCAGGGAGCACAAGTGGCAGTCTCTGTGCTGGGTTTGCACTGCTCACCCCATCCCGACTAACCTGGCCAAGGCCGGCGATCATCGGGGTGTTCTCAGTGCTGGAAGGGAACAGGGACCAGTGAGTTATTTCTAAAAACCAGAAACCCAACCTTGAGACACAGACATTCCCTCATGGGACCCCTCACTGCTGGCAGGGGGTCCTGGACACCTCTCTGAGGTGGTTGAGAAGGAGGCAGTTCCACCCTGAGGTTCCACCCTTGGTAAAGCCTGAGCTCCAGGGAGTTTCCATGCATGGATCCATTTCCCTGCCATGCTGGGCTGCTTGCCCAAGGCTGGCAAGTGACAAAGTGCCAGCTCAGCTTGGACAAGGCAGCCCATGTGGCTTGGCCACCAGCCAGAGGCCCAGCTCTCCAGGTAACCACCTGCCCCCTTACCCTGGCCGGAAACTCCTCTCCTGTCCCCCTCCGAAGAGCATGGGGTGCAGCGGGGTGGCGGTGCCGGGGCCGCGGGCGTACAGTGCTCCGATCCGCGGGCCGTGGAACTGCGGGGACAGCCACGGTGACCCTGGGGGCACTGACACACCCACAGTACTGACAGTGCTTCCTGCCCTCCTGCCCAAATCTGAGTGCCCTCCAGGGCTGGCCCCTGCCCATCGCACAGGCACAGGCTGCTGCAGAGCTCTTCCCCATCCTCAGCCTCCTGCCCCCCAGCCCAGACAGGTTCCCGCAGGAGCGAAGTCTGTCTGCAGAGCCCCACCCAGCAGGAGAACTCCGGCCACCGAGAGGTACCAAGGAAGGTGTGGGACACCCAAAGTCCCCCTGGCAGCCCAGCAGAGATGTCATACAGGGTGACCAGCAGCAGGGCCACACCTTGTGTCCCACGATGGTCAGGTAGTCCACGCCCAGCTCCTGCATGTCCACGCGCCCCTTGCCAATCATCTGTGCTGCATCCGTGTGCACCAGGACCCTGGGCAGCCCCTCCGCTGCTCTGCGCTGGTTGAGGGCACGGATGCGCTGGCTCAGCTCCGCGACGGGCTGGTGGCAGGGAGAAGGGTCTGCATCCCATTCTGCTACCTCCTGTCACCGCCTCTTTGTGAGGGTGTCCCCACCCCATCCCCCTCACTGCCCACACTCACCATGATGACCCCTGTCTCATTATTGGCCAACATGAGGGAGACCAGGCAGGTGTTTGGCCGGATGGCAGCCAGGACATCGTCCACCTCTGCCTGCCCGCTCCGTGGGGACACAGGCACAAAGGTGGCTTCTGCAGGCCAGGAGACAAGCCCTGAGGTTGGCTGGGTAGGTTGAGGGTGCTCGGGGCTGGCCTGTGCCCTGCTGGGCAGGGCAGGAGTGTATGGAGCACAGGCACAGAGCAGGGAGGTGACACATCCAGCCTGGGGGAACGCGGGCACCAAGGGGGAAAATGGTGCCCTTCTCCAGCGGGAGAAAGTGGAACATCACAGAGCATGCAGGATCTTGCCCTCCTCCAAAAACACCAGCAGAGACCCCCATTCAAACCCCATCTGTGCCTGTGCCACTCACCTGCCAGGCCCTCCCTCCCTAGCTGCTCCAGTGGCAGGCGGATGGAGTCATGCTCCACGCTCGATGTCACGATATGTGGTGTTCCCTGGCTGTCCCCCCTCCCACACTGGCTCTCATGGAAGTGCCTGCAGGCAGTGTGGATCACCATGTTGTTCGCCTGAAGGGAAGAAGGAGAGGGAAAATGGAGGCTCAGAAGGAGCACAGCACCATTCATCCCCACCCTCCTAATCGCTGCTTGCTGGAGAGGGGGTGGTGGGCAGGGATTCCCAGGAAGGGGGTCCCCCCTGCTCCCACCTCCGTGCCCCCTGAGGTGAAGATGATGTCCTCAGGGCGGCCTCCCAGCATCCTGGCCAGGCTCTCCCGCGCGCTGCCGATGAGCTCCTTCGCCTTCCTGCCTGCAAAACCAGACCTGGCAGCTCCCATGGGCTCCCATCACCACAGAGCCCAGCCCGTCCTGGTCCCTACCTGTGGGGTGGGAGCTGCTGGGGTTGCCCCAGGCCTGGCACATGGCATCCCACACAGCCTGGGCCACCTCGGGGGCCAGTGGGGTGGTGGCGTTGTGGTCCAGGTAGACCTTCCTGTAGGGGCAGGGGCAGATAAGGGGTGCTGGGGGGCACACAGGGGAGCGGGGAGCAGGGCAGGGCCTCACCCCTCCAATGAGTCACACTGCGCCTCCGCCGGCTCTGTCCCCGCGCCCATCGCTGCTCTCACCGTCACCGTCACTGTCACCGTCCCGCTGCCGTCACCAACCTGGCACCATGGGTTACAGACAGGGGGACCAGGCCCCTGCCCTGCCCGGGGCACCACAGCCACCCATCACCCTGCTCCCTGCCCCACAGCCACCCATCACCCCGCTCCCTGCCCCACAGCCACAGCTCCACCAATCAGCTCCCCGCTCCCTGCCCCACAGCCACGGCCCCACCAATCAGCTCCCTGCTCCCTGCCCCACAGCCACGACCCCACCAATCAGATCCCCGCTCCCTGCCCCACAGCCACGGCCCCACCAATCAGCTCCCTGCTCCCTCCCCCACAGCCACGGCCCCACCAATCAGCTCCCTGCTCCCTGCCCCACAGCCACGGCCCCACCAATCAGCTCCCTGCTCCCTGCCCCACAGCCACGGCCCCACCAATCAGCTCCCTGCTCCCTGCCCCACAGCCACGGCCCCACCAATCAGCTCCCCGCTCCCTGCCCCACAGCCACGGCCCCACCAATCAGCTCCCTGCTCCCTTCCCCCACAGCCACAGCTCCACCAATCAGCTGCCCCGCAGTAACGCCCCCTCCCCTCACCCCCAGCTCCCCTCTCCCCGGCCGCTCCGCCCAATCCGCTGCCGCCGCCCCCATTGGCCGGGCCCGCGAGCGCACGGGGCTCCCATTGGCCCCCGGCGGGCGGCGCGCGAGCCCCCGTCCCCCTTTCCCCCCCACCTCGGGCCGGGCGTCACTCACGCGCTGCTGGCGCGCGGGCGCGAGGCGGAAGGGGCGTGGCTCGCGAGGCGGCGCGCTTCCGGCGCGCGGGGGCGGGCGATACTTCCGGGACGGGCGCAAGGCCGGGGAGCGGCGGCGGCGCTTCCCCTCCCCAAGATGGCGGCGGCAGCGTCGGAGAGGGCCCCGCGCCGCGCCCCGCGCAGGCTCCGCGCCGCACCGCGCGCGATGGCGGTGAGCGCCCGGCGGGGGGGGGGCCCGGGACGGGCAGCGACGACCCCCGCGCCGGGCGCGGGCGGGCGGGCGGCGCCCGGGGCCCGCCGCGCCGTGACTCAGCGCCGCACGGCGAGGGCGGCCCCGCGTGCCGCGACCGGTGCGGGGCCGAAGCGGCGGGAGCTGCCCGGGGAGGCGGCCGCGCCTCGTGGCTGCGCGCCCCGGGCGGGCCGCGGCGGTGCGGGCCGCGCCCCGGGCCGCGCTCCGGGCCGGGGGGGGCAGCGGGCGGTTCGGGCGCTGTGGCGGGGGCAGGCGGGCGGGACCGCGGGCAGAGCACGGCCGGGCCGGCGCTGCGCCCTCGCTGCGCCTCCGCCGCGCCTGCCTTGCTGTAGTTGATAAAGTGAAGTGCAAAACTCAATTAAAGGCGAATTCCCGCACGCAGGCGCGCCGTATTAGGCTCTGGAAGCCGCTCCGAGGAGCGATAGGCTCGCGGAGCAGGGGCTGGGATGGGCTGGGCTAACGCAGGCGTCCAACAGCGGCGGAGCGCCGCAAAGCCCCGCGTCCCATTGGCCTCAGCACGGCTTACATCGCCTTGTTTCTGCTGCGGGGAAAACCTGCCTCGTTTGACACACTTCTCTGTTTTCCTCCTGTCTTTCAGGTTATGTCGTAACCACAGAACCGCCGAGCAGTGATGGAATCACTGGACACTGAGGTGAGGGCACGGAAGACCCTGGGGACTGTGGAATACGTGGAGTCTTCGGGCTTTGCCCAGGGGGTGCTGCCCACCAAGAAGGATGTGGTGCAGAACATGCTGTACCTGCTGCAGCCCAAGAGGGCCGGCCAGGCCCAGCGCTCCAAGGAGGACGCGGCCCAGCTGCTCGCAGAGCACCTGCAGGAGCACTGGCTGGTCTGCAACCTGCACACCATTGCCACTCAGAACATAAAGAAACTCATCCTCAAAATGTACGAGGAGTTCACCCGGTTGTACCAGACCAGGAAGCAGAGACAGAACCAGGCATTTTCCGAGCGAGCCGACAGATTCAACGAGAGTTCGGAGAAGCTCTTTGACGTGTTTTGTACAGACACACAGATGAGGGATAAACTGGAGGAGTACAGTGGGATAAAAATGACTAGCATCGAGTGGAAGTTTCTGGAAGATCAGAGGAGCGAGAGGAAAATGTACTATGAAGATTTCACAGAGAAGCAGGAGCTGAAGATGATGGAGAGAAGGCAGAAAATACAGTGTCTGGAGCACTTCAGGAAGCTCGCCAGGGAAGAGAAGGAGGGCAGCAAGCCGAAGGAGATGAAGTACAAGGGCGAGGAGCAGTCAGATGAGGGCACCAGTGTGGACGAGCTGTACCCCACGGAGGAGGAGAACGGTGGTGCCCCGGCCTTCTCGCTGCGGGGCCGGCGGAAGCGCCGCTGCACCACAGCCGCCGCCGGCACCGACCTGCCCCTGGAGGGCGAGCACATACGGATGAGCATCCGCAGGGTCAGGCCTGGCTTCTACGAGACTGTGGAAAAGGTGAAAAACTGCTAGCGCCCGCCGCAGAGAGCGGGCAGAGCTGCTGGAGTACAAGGTGGCAATGCACACGTTAGGCAAGTTTGAAATCCCACCATCCATTGGAAGTGATTGTTGCAGATCCTCAAGCCAGAGCTCAGGAACACGCTGCCTCCAGGGAAGAGGGCTGGGATGATGACAACAGCAGCAGGGACTAAACCACATGGATTTGGAAGGATGAGCTGTCAGCGGCCAGCGATGCCAAGGCTCAAATGCAGCGGATGATCCAAGGTTACGTAGCATATAAGCCTCTTCTTCCAAGGTCCTGTCTGCATCCGTGGGGTTTGGAAGTCTCTCAACATTTCTGAGCCAGCGGTGGCCTAACAGCATGAATCAGGACTCAGATTTACTGCAGGGTAATAACTTGGACTTGTTGCTAACAGAAAATCCGTGTGCTGAAGAGCCCTGGCTCCCCTGGCTGCAGTGGGGGTGAAAGGTGCTCTGCCCCTTCCTGCGGGAGCTGGCGTTTCTGCCAGGAAGGAAGTGGGTTTGCAGTGTGTGTCTCCAGCCCCGGAGAGGCATGCTGTGCTTTTGGGAAGGGACTGCTCTCCTGCTCAAGGAGCGGGCAGAGAGCAGGAGACAGTGGAGTGCTTTGGCTGTTAAAGCATTGGTGATTCTGAATGTTTTATTCTAGATTCTATTTTACCGACGTTTCCTTGATCAGGATAAACCTTCCCATAACTGGATGAGTTTTATAACAAAGTCCCTAATCTAGGATCTGGGGTGAATCCTAAATGAAGTGGTAATGTTTTATCTTTGGGGGGGAGGGGGGTAACATAGGGGAAAATGCAAATTGCATTATTTAGTTTTAAGATGAGAGTAATTTTATAAACTGGTATCCTGCCTTTTTAGGACATAGGGAAGAAAAAGCCTTCCCAGGTGTAGCTGTGTTCACAGCAGCAGGCACCCAGATCTGGGCTTGCTCTTCCACCCCCGAGGTGGTGCAGGCCAGCGGGGGGAAGATGGTAGTTTTCCACCCAGAGGTTGTTTGAACAAAGCGTGACCCTCTTGCCCACGTACATCCTGAGCAGTGACGTATCTGTGACTTTTTTAGTTAGAGTTGCTTTACTGGTTTTTAAAGATGAGAGACTTGACCTTCCAGTGAAACCCAGTGCTGGAGATCTCTCTGGTGAGATTCCCAAACCTTGCCGGACCACACTGAAAATGGAAAACCCCCAAGTCTCTATTTGTCCACAAAAGATCTGTGGTAGAAAGAGCGCAAACTTGCCTGGTTTTAAAATTTACCTTCCAGTGTGAATGTTGGTTTCCCCACTCCAGTATCTCAGCTTTTCCCCGTTTCTTTCCTCTCCGTCCTGCACATCATTTACTGACATTTACTCGTGCTCTTTCATTCTTTGGCTTTTGCTCCCTTTAACAATAAATGCATGTACGAATAATTTTGACAGTTCATTTACTTTTGATGAATCAGTCCTTGGACTGCTTTGAAGTCCTATGCCAAAGGAGGAATGAAATGCAGAGCAGCTGCTGGTCCCGCGGGACACGGCGGCCCCGGCCGGGCTGCCCGGGCAGGCTCCAGCCTCGGCCGCCTGGCACGGCTCCGTCCGGCTGCGAGCTGCGTGTCCCTTCCCAGGGACCCTGCTCCTTAGTGCTGGAGTCCTTGCTCTGTGTCTCTGACAAGCTCTCTCTCCATGGTAAGTCGCTCCAAAGTACTTAGTGCCCACCGCGTGCTCTGCACCACTCGTAGTTTTACAGGTTTGCTAGCAGCACCCTCGAGCCTCTGCTGCCCGAGGCTTCACAGCCTCCCTCCATCTCCTCTCTGACATGCTTCACTGACCTCCCCATGCAAATTATGTCACGTTTAAACTATTTGCCTTCCAGCCCTGAGGTGCTGGATTGAGCCTCTCACTGGGTCTCTACACCAGCAGCTCTGTATCAGCAGGGAATATAGCCAAGCTCGGACCTCGCCGAAGTAGAAGTTTTTTAATAACTGCTGTAACCCCCCTTTTTATTACAGATATAGCTGACAGTATAAATGCTCGTGTGTAAAGCAAATCCACCGGGGTTGGCTCGGATTTGGAACACAGCTGTATAGTGCTTTATGATTTTCAGGGATTCAGGGAATTTAAGGTTGTCAGATCTGACTTCCTGTCTACCACAGGGAATTACATTTCATTCAGAAGCCCCACACTCAGCCTGCTGGTCTCAGTTGAACTGATGTGTCTGACAGAAAGTCGAGCTGAAGGTGTCAGCAGTCTGCTGTCTTCCTTGTTACCTACTTAGTGATTAGTCACCTTCACTGTTTCAAAAAAAGACAAAAAAAAAAAATCGACCAACTTCTAGGCTGTGATTCTTTTCATGACATCCTGTACAGGCTGAGCAGAGTTTATCACATTGAAATCATATTTGGGTTTTTTAACTGGGTTTGACTGTGGATAGAGCCAAAGCCTGGCTCTGTTTCTGCTGCAACAGGGGGAAAATTTCTAAATCATATATCCTGATTACTCTTCTTTGGGACCATGGTGCCTTTTTAATCAGGACAGTAAATCTTGTCCCAGGATTCTGTACTTTTGTACGTTAACAGTTGTTGACTTTCCTTTTTGGTGTGTCCCAAATAAATTAATATAACATATCTCTGGGCTTTTGTTTCTTCTTTCTAAAGGGGGAGGAAAGATGAAACTGAGGCTAAAATAAATCTCTGCTTCAGCTCTCCTTCCCGGGCCCTTGCAGGAGCAGCTGGGCTGCGTGCAGGTGGAGCTGCTCCCATCCAGACCGTGTGGTCAGAAATGGGAATCTGCCACAGGGGCCCACATGGAGCCCCTTTTTTCAAAGATGCTGGAGCCTGGAGCAGCCAAAGGTAAGGGGAGAGGAATAAAATCTCTGCACCTGGTGGCAGTGTTTCATGTGGGCTCTCAGTGTGCCTCAGGCCTGGTGGGATTGGCATCAGAGACAAAGGTGGGGACTCCCTGCCTTCCTGGAGTGGTCCCATGCATGGGTATTCCACTGCTGCCTGTTCTCTCCTGACTGTGGTTCAGGGATGATGTTTGAGATGAGTGAGGGGCAGTCGTGTCCAAGAGAGACATAGCAAGGGTTTGCACCATGGGACTTGAGCAAGGAAGGGAAATTGGAAAGGAGGAAATGCTGGAAGGGGCGTGTTTGTGTCAATGGCTTTTGCAGGAGGGAATCGAGGTGCATCCCAGGGGCTATAAATACTTTTGCTGCATGCTGAATCACTGATTTTACTGGGCATTTGGGGAGAAACACTGTCAACCTCCACCCCTTGAGTCCTTCTGGTTTCTGCAGGGGGGGCAGTAGAAAGGAGAGGGCATCCAGAAAGCCCTGCACCCCAGCCTGGGCCCCTGGCAGCCAGGCAGGGCACATGCCAGCCCCAGGCAAAAGCTGCCTTTTTGCAGCCCTTAACAAGTTCCTTAGAGCTGCCCAGGCTGGCTGTGAGAGAGGTTGTGCAGAAACACTTGCCTGATTTCCCAGCATGGATGTGCCTCTTCACATGGCCACTGCTCTGCCTGCTGCCCCTCTCAGAAAAGGGAAGGAACACAAAAAAACCAACCCAAAATGCAAATCATGGCACTACTGCGTGGGCTGGATGTGGAAAACAATGTCTGTGACTCAGCACAGAAAGAGTCACAAAGTTGGAATTTAAAACAAGTCCAAGCCCAGCACTGTGGGCATATGGCTTGTGGAGTGTTGGGCAGTGCCTGCCCACGAGGCAGCTGGATGGGCAGGGGGAAGTGCCAGAGCCGTGTCCTAGACGTGCCAGACAGCTTAACAGAGGGTGACAGTGACAAATTGTGGCACTGCAGGTGGGATACTGGGGAAAACAGCGTTCCCAGGAAGAGTGGAGCAGACCTGTGAGGCTGTGTCATGAGTGTGCTTGTGCTCAGCACCTGTGGCCAGACTTGGGCAGAGCTCCAGGAGGGGAGATTAACCTCCTGTGTCACCTGACATCCACGTTTTGTCCCCTGGGGGGATGCATGGCACAGGTGGTGGTGAAGCCATCCCCACTGTGGCAGAGCTGGGCACAGAAATCCTGGTGTGGGGCACAGGAACCCAGTACAACACCTGCCCGACCTCCATCCAATGGCTCCCACTGCCTCCACAGGAAAAATCCCCCTGAATACTGAAAGGAGCTGCAGGGCGAGCCTTTCCATGGGCAACCACATTAATTTATTAACCAGACACGTGCAAGGGTATTTCCTGCTCTCGCCAAGGGTGTGGTGGTGTTATTCTTCCTGACCTTCTTGACAGCAGATGCTTCCTCCTAGCACAGCTTTGGAGCCAGCAGATACTGCTGCAGTCTTTTAAGACTTAGCAATGCAAGTTCCTCCCGGTATTCCCTGGTGCCGCCCAGCAGTCCCCTCTTGCACCATGCTCTGGTCCTGCTCGGGTCGGGGTTTGCCCCACGGCCTGGGGACAGCTTTGTACAGCCACAGCACCCCCGGCAGAGCCTGCCGGGCAGCCCAGACACACCTCCAGAGGGAAGGAAGCTAGAAATTGATCCTGGGGAAATCCAAACGCCTGGGAATTGGGGTAGGAGCTTTTGAGCTTTCTCTTTCCCAGCTACCTGGTACAGAGCAGCCAGGCCCCCAGACTTTCCTATGCCAGATGTTTTCAAGGAGCCAGCTTCCCCCTGGCTCTAAGCTTTTTGCAGCTCCATATGCCCACTTTTGGGAAGAGGGTATTGACAGAGCTATGGGCTGCACCTGCCCAGGTATTCCCTGGGCACACTCGTGGCACTGCCATGGCTCTGGCAAGATGTTTGCTTGTTCAGCATCTTCAATTCAAACTCAACGCACCTTTTGTGGAGTTTCTTTGTGTGTCAGTGCTTCCTACTGCCCCACAGAAGCAACCTCAGGAGACCAGTTTGCTTAATTGGCCCAGCCTCCGGCAGCATTTTATACCCCTTTGCAGGCCGATGTGCTCCAAAATCACTCACATCTTGGCTCCCCCGTGTCTGGAATGTATTCATAATGTGAGCACCCAGACAGTTCCTCCTGCAGTACCCTGTGTTTCTATCTTGAGACAAAGCACATTGTCCGTGAGAGATGTTGGGAAGGGAAGTGGGGAGTGTGGGGGGAGGACACACTCAAAAGACACCCACACTCCCCTCTCCCCACGCTCTTTTCTTGCTATCACACTCCCAGCTGTTGGGCCCTTACTTCCCACGTGCTCCTGCAGCCGAGTTTCTGGATGAGAGAAGCAGGTCCTGTGGAAAGTCCAGAAATTTTGGGAGACACTTGGGTGACCGCAGAGATGAGAAGATGGGAGCCCCTCCCCAAGACCTCACTACCCCCCCGCCCCGGTCACCCCGCGGTGTTCCCCGCGGGTTGGGTGTCCTTCCCCAGCGGCACAGCCGACCCCACGCTGGCTGCTGCTGCCCGGAGCTGGGGAGGTGCCTGACCTCAAGCCCGGGGCTGGGGGTGCGGTGGCGGCGCGGGGACAAGCCCAGCCCAGCCCCGCCGCGCGGGAGGGACGGGTTCAGGTTACGGCCTCGGACAGAAATGACTGGGGCTGCGGGAGCGCAGTGAGGTTTCTGGTGCCGCGGCCAAGGTGTATTAAAGGGGAGTGCCCGGGGACGGGGCAGTGCAGGCTCCGGCGGTGTCCCCGGGCATGGCGGGGCCGGGCAGCGACGGGGACCTGCGGCGCCTGCTGAAGCTGCACCGCACCGAGATCGCCATGGCGGTGGACGACGTCTTCCCGCTGCTGCACGGCCTGGCTGACCACGATGTCGTCCCTGAGCACATCTTCAAGGTGAGCCTGCGGAGCAGGACAGGACGGTCGTGCTGTGGGGGCTGGGGCCGGAGGGCAGCCCGTGGGCCGTGGTGTGCCCGGCAGGAGACGCTGAGCCGGACGGAGCGGGAGGGCTCCCACCGCGCCTTCCACGCGCTGCTCACCTGGCTGCTGGGCCGCGACGCCGCCGCCGTCCGCGACTTCTGGGCCGTCCTCTTCAAGGACTACAATCTGGAGCGGTACTCCCGGCTCCGGCCTCTCCGCGGCGCCTTCCCCAGAGGTACTAGCGGCCAGGTGGGACTGGCAGCCCCGGGGGCTGACAGTGGGCAGGGCTGACATGCAGGGTGCTGCTGCCTGTCCCACTCCCTGTTCCTCTTGCAGAGGTGGAGCTGGGGAGGCAGCGCCGTGGAAGGCGGCTCTCCCCGAGCCCCACAGCACCGGCCTCACACAGACCCCAAGGCAAGAGGAAAGCCCCCGAGGAGCGGGACAAGGCCCGGGCGGCACAGCCCGCTGCACGGCACAGCGCCAGTCCTGGTACGGAGACCCAGAGCAGGCTGGAGATGGGGCGGGGTGCTGCCCCCGAGGTGTCGTGGGGTGCTGTGCCCCCTGACGCCCATCCTCACAATGCTGCAGGGCCCCTGGTGAAGGCAAAGACTGTGAAGAGGTCGGAGGGCACAGATACCCCCCGCACCTCTCGTGCCAGTGGTGAGTGCCAAAACCCCCAGGGCAGCTTCTGCCTGTGAGCCCTGTTTGCTCACAGCCGTGGGAAGGGAGCTGCCCACCCCACTGAGCCGCTCCCCTGCTGGCAGCCCTCCAGGCGGTGGCTGCCTCGGTGCAGAGAGCGGTGGCCGTGGCAGGCGGTGAAGTGCCCGTCAGCCGTGGGGCCATTGAGGGCATCCTCATTAAACATGTGCTGGATCCGAGTAAGTACAGCCCAGCCCAGCCCAGCCCAGCCCAGCCACCTCCTGCCCAGTTTAGTCCCCAAATTCAGGAGTCACCCTAAGGCAGGTGCTGTGGAGAAGGGAGCTGGAGCTGCCTCTGGCCTCTCTTGCAGGCAGCTCCAAGACAGGCAGCAGAGCTGGGGACGAGCCATATACCCCAGCTGCCTCTGAGGAGCCAGAGGCCAGGAGCAGAAGCCACAGCCTGAAGCCCCCTGTCCAGCCCAAGGCATCCCGAAGTGTACAGACAACCCCCTCAAATGTTTTCACCCCCATCTTGTGCAGCTGCCAAGGCTGTGGTGGGGGGTTGTTCTTGCATGGCATCGTGGCCATGGCCTGGGGGTGTCCCCTAGTGCCAGCAGTGCCTCTCCAAACCCCTTCTTGTCTTGCCAACAGAACAGGGAACCCCAGCTGCACCCCCAGGGCCAGCTGCCAGCTGCCACTGTGTACAGTCAGGACCCTGTGCCCCACCAGGTGAGCTCTGGATGTGACACCTGGTGCACCCCCAGGAGGAACTGTTGGGGTGTCCCTGGCATGTCCATTTGGCCATTGGTTTCCTAGAGCAGGAAACCCAGCGCTCAGCTACTGGGGGTTCACCAGGTTATGACCCCCAAGAGACAGGCAGTTTTACCACCCTGAAAGGATTGGTATGTTCAGGTTATGACCCCCAAGAGACAGGCAGTTTTACCACCCTGAAAGGATTGGTATGTTTGGTGCAGAGTGGGTGATGCAGGGGGAGAGGGCAAGGGGGATGACAGCCATGGCTTCAGCCTGTGGGGGTGGCAGTGACCCCCTGCCCACTCCCCCGGGGACAGGAGAACGAGGATGAGTGTGCAGCATGTGGTGATGGTGGTGAGCTCATCTGCTGTGATGGCTGCCCCAGGGCCTTCCACCTCGCCTGCCTGGTGCCCCCACTGCCCCACGTCCCCAGGTGAGTCCCAGGGCACACAGGGATGCCAGTGCCCTCTGCTGTCCCTCACTGCTCTGCTCCTGCTGTGCAGCGGGACATGGCGATGCGGCTCCTGTGTGGAGAGTGTGGCTGAGCCAGGCCGGCTGCTGGAGGCAGACTTGGCTGTGGAGAGACCCCCCGAGATCGTGGGGGAGGCAGCACGGGACACCCAGCCGGGTGGAGCTAAGGGGAGTGTCTGCAGCCACTGCTGCACCCGGATCCCCACTCCCCGACACTGTCCTGCTCCCAGTGGGGACCCCAGGTGAGTCCCCCATCACTCCCCACATCCCAGCCTCAGTTCTTCCCTGGAGGGTTCTGCCCTGACGGTTTGTGTCACCCCGATGGTGTAGGGGGCTGCTGCTGTGCACATCCTGCACAGGCACCCTGGACACAGGCAGCCTGGGCACCACCGCAGCAGCTGGAGACCAACTGCTTCCGGCAGCCAAGGTCAGCACCAGCAGTGCCACACACGGGGTGGGAGAGGCAGAGCAGGGGCTCTGGGGAGCAGGAAGGTGGAGGTGGATCAGGCAGGGTGAAGGACACCACATGGAGGCAAGTTAGTGAAGCTGTACTGGGGGAGCATGAGCTGGGACTGCACCAGGTGAGGGACTGAACACAGGTAGCAGCCCTGAACAAAAGGAGAGCAGGCTGAGGGCAGCAGGGGAGCTGGCAGGACATCTCTCCACACGCAGGCAGAGGATGGAGTCCTTGGCAGTGAACCTGTGCTGAGTCGGGACGAGCTCGATGTGCTGCTGGGTGAGGTAAGACTCTGTGTGACACCAACAGGCAGACTCCATCTAAGGGGGACCATGTCTCTGGTGTGGCCCACAGGGTGACATGGGGCTGTGTGTCAGGCACGGTGTGCCTGGAGACCCCAGGGGGGGCAGGATGTGGGATGGGAAAATAAAATGAACACATGGGGCTGTCCCACAGAGCACGTGGGATGGGATCTTGCAGTGGGCGTTCCAGAGCATGGCACAACCGCTCGCAGACACGCATGGGCCCCTCGCCTAGTGCACAGACCCAGCAGCAGACCTACCATCCCAAGCCATGACAAAACAGCCTCTGAGCCAGATGTAAAACAAGACGCACACAGGCATCACGGCAGCACAAAAACCATCACACAATAAACCAGTGACCGTCAACAGACTGACAGTCAGAGGAAAATGGAAGGTCCCAACCAGTGACACTCAGAGAAAATGAACAGTGAAAACATGAATAAACAACATGAAAGACAAAATCAAAAAGGTGATTGAAAAAAAAAATACAAAGAAATGAGAAAAAAACCCCCTGTTATTCAAACAAATGATTAAAAGATAAAGTTAGACGTTTAAACAACTCCAAAACCAAAAGGGAAGTGAACTGTGAAATCTCCACCAGAGGGGGGCAAAAGAAGCCTACAGCACCCGGTATTCCCAGGCGGTCTCCCATCCAAGTACTAACCGGGCCCGACCCTGCTTAGCTTCCGAGATCAGACGAGATCGGGCGTTCTCAGGGTGGTATGGCCGTAGGCACCCCTCAGCCCCACAGCAGCGCTCTCCAGCACACACCAGCGCCTTCCTGCCCTGCCCCAATGCCCCCTGCACCCGGCACACGGCCGCCAGCGCCACTGTCGGCAACAACCCAACCTGCAGCCAGACCCAGAGCCATACAAGCCACTCAAGCTTTTCCAGCCACGCCAACTATGCGAGGACTAACAGTCATGGCCACCAGCTCTTCCCTGCCCTCGGAAACAACGGAACCTGCAGCCGGACCCAGAGCCACACAAGCCACATAAGCCACGCCGGCCACGCAAGCTTCATGAGCATCAACAGTCATGGTCACCAGCTCTGCCCTCCGCAACAATGGAACCTGCAGCCAGATCCAGAGCCATACAAGCCACGGCCACCCTCGCCCTCGTGCCCCTTGGCACGTCGGCCCAAGCAAAACAAGGCACCTCTGGCCCAGTCCCCAGGACCCAGCAAAAGGAGCCTACAGCACCCGGTATTCCCATCCAAGTACTAACTGGGCCCGACCCTAATATCGTCCCTGCCCGGCTCCGTGGGGTCCCGCGAGCTCCCACAGAAGCACGGGGGGGTTCAATATTATAGTCAGTGGCAAAGAGTCGAGAAGGGCGTTTGCATGCGTTCCAGCAGGAGCATTTATTGCTTCTACACTACCGAAGGTTGCAGAGGCAAATACGAACATGATCCCGAAGCTCACAGTTTTACCCGGGGGTGGGGAAAAGGCGGGACTAGGGAACGGGGACCAATGGAGAGCTCTGGGGGAGTGACAAGGGGTAGAGGCTAACAGCCAACCGGGGAATTCAAACTGGGATAGATTAATTTAGCAGAACAAGCATCCTTGGAGAAGCCTTTCTGCTCACCCCTAACATAAAGTGGCTCCTGTGGTACTAGGGACCTGTCTTACTGACAACTCTCTCGGGTATGTTCACCGGCCACCACAATTCCTCTTTTCTGTATTAAGCAAAAAGGCCTCCCCCAGAGATCCCAACACCCAATGTCCCAGACAACCAAACATACAACAAGACAACAAAAATGATCAGAAGTACCCACAACCCAATGTTCCAACAAGTCCTCAAATCTTTTAGAGGATTTTTCTCTCTGGATGCTGCAATGGATACTCTCATGGGCGGAGGTGAGGTTGAAGCAGCACAGTTCTCTTTGGGCTGCGGCACAGTCCAAGCATTCACTGCTGGTGGTACCAGGAGCATCCAGAGGATGGCAGGGTGATAGGTGTTGGGTGCTGGGCATCATCATGAATGTGAGCACAGGCTCTGGCAGTTACTCTGCCAGTTGTTGGGGTTTTAAACAAAGTTAAAAATTTGCAATTTCAGGTGCGGGGGGGGGGGGCTTTCCCTTCCCCCCTTCCCTTACTTAAAGGTCTGGGGAAAGGTGAATGGTGTAACGGATGTGGGAACCTGTGGCTAGGGAATGGATAACAAGTAGTAAATAAAGAGAGGAGTGCAAGTTAACAGAAAACATCTCAATAGGAGTATTGGGAGGTATGGCTGTGGGAAAGGCAAAGCAGAGGGGTGGTGGTAGGGAATATTAACTGACGGGAAAGCAACAGAATGGGGTAGGATCTGGGGAGACACCACAGGTGTCTTGACTCATCCGTTCGAAGTCTTGTTTACAGTTCTGGTGACAGGACGGCGAGTCTGTTTCTGTGGTGGACACCGGTGTTGTTTTGCGTCGTCTCTGTTCATCTTGGTCGGTGCTGTGTCTGCAGCAATGATGTTTGCTGGGCTGGTGCAGGGCTTGTTTTCCTCTGGCAGTCTCCAGGTATCATCTGTGGCCTTTGGCTTCTTCACCCCAGTCCTTTGATCTTCACACTCGGCATCAGAATCTGAGAAGTCAGCTGGTCAGGTCCACTGCGTCCCCCACGACGTTCTCGCAGCTTACTGGGAACAGTAGAGCTCTTGCAGCTTGGCTCCTGCGACCGCCCCTCTTTTTCTGCTTTTCCTGTAGCACGGTGGTGGAGGGTGCGGCCAGGGCCGGGGCCGACGAGAAAGACCCCACACGGGCGGAGTTCTCGCAGCGGGGGGAGCAGAGCGGCAGCAGCCGCGGCTTGGTAACATCAGAGCACTCGCGAAGCAGCGGCGGGGGGGGAAGGGCGCGGCTTAGCAGCGCTGCGGCACTGAAGGAGCGGCCGGGGGCAGCGGGGGGGGCCGCCGCAGAGCATCTCCCCAGGAGCCGGCCCCAGGCTGCTGCCACAGCGGGAGAAGCCAAGTCCACTAGGTTGAAAACGACAACAAACTGTCCCTTCAGCTCCCACGCCACGTGGGCGGCCAGGGCGAGCCGCGGCAAGCGGCCGAGCGGGGCTCGGTCCTGGGCTAGCAGCGTGGCTAGCTTGGGCGTGGCCCCGCCTCGGCGGCGGAAGGCGGCAGGGCACGAGCCGGCGGCGAGTCGGGGGCGGGCCCGGGCTCGGGCTTGGAGGCAGCGGCGACTGGGAAGAAAAGCGGCTGGGCCTGCGCCCCACCCGAGCTGCTGCAGGGGAAGGACGGTCCGGCGTCGGTCAGGAGACCGAGGGGGGCGGACACGGAGGGGGGCTGAGCATGGGCGGAAAGCCCGCCGCTGCCCGCACATGGCCTCCGCCACGGTGAGCGGTGGGGCGGGAGAATCGAAAATAAAGGCAGCAGCTGGGTTTGCAGGACCGGCCGTGCCGCCACCGTCTTGGAGCAAATTTAAAGTGGAAAAAAACCGGGGAAATGGGTACAGGGAAGGGGTTTGGGGTAGAACCCGGGGTGGCCTGGCCAGCACGACCGTGGGCAGGGAACGAGGGAGATCGGGAGGCAGCCGGGGAGACGGGAGCAGCCCCGGGCTGCCGGGCAGAATCTATGTCCCAGTTTCCCTTGAAGCGGGGATAGGGAAGGAGGCAGGTCTGGGGTTTTTTTATAAATTGTTCTCAACATTTTTAACAGCTTTCTAACTAGTTGGTAGAAAAATAAATTTTTCCCAACAGAAACAGCCAAGGGACGAGACGTTTTAAATTCCCTTTAAAGTTGTTAAGCAACGAAGTTAGAAAATGCATTAAGTCTTCCCTTGAATAACACAAATTCCCACAAATAAGGGCTTTTAGAACTTGGGGAAAGACTTCCCGTAGGAGACTGATTATCTCACCGCCCATCTCCCGCTCCTCCCAGCCCCGAGACAAAAGAGAAAAATGAAAAGGATAAAAGGTGACCCGTATCTTGCCAAAGGGTCAAATAATACTCTCACGGTGGTCCAGTCGACTGCAGACCGGTCTCTTCTAAGGAAATTATCGGTCTCCGTCTGTGAAACCCCCTGATATAAGTCAAAGACTTCCTCGAGGGAAGTGGCTGTTCTAAATGTGGCTTGAACCCAGAGACTTCTGGAGACGCTGTCGAGGAGGTCCGAGGAAATCCACGTTGAGACGCCATTTACTACTGAGTCACCTACAAGTCTGTGGCTCACATGCAGGAGCGCTCAGATGCTGGAATGACTTCAGTAATATTAAGCCAAAGGCAAGGAGTTGAGAAGGGTCATTGCTTAGAGTTCCACAGAAAGCACTTTATTACTACAACTTATGATGGATTCCAAAAGCAAATGACCCCGAACAGGTGACAGCTTGATCTTAAATAAAAAGGTGTGGCTAACACTGGGAGCCAAGCAGGGAATCAGAACTGGGGTACATTACCATGAGTAAAAAAGGAAGCCTGGGAGAGGCTTCTTTCCCTCACCATAAGCACTAAGTCTTTGGCACCAGAGACTGTCCCCCCAAGAACTTTCTCTGTCTCGTGTACCACAGCTCAATTGGCCATGACACGACCCTGCTTAGCTTCCGAGATCAGACGAGATCGGGCGTTCTCAGGGTGGTATGGCCGTAGGCACCCCTAAGCCCCACAGCAGCGCTCTCCAGCACACACCAGCGCCTTCCTGCCCTGCCCCAATGCCCCCCGCACCAGGCACACGGCCGCCAGCGCCACTGTCGGCAACAACCCAACCTGCAGCCAGACCCAGAGCCATACAAGCCACTCAAGCTTTTCCCGCCACGCCAACTATGCGAGGACTAACAGTCATGGCCACCAGCTCTGCCCTGCCCTCGGCAACAACGGAACCTGCAGCCAGGAACAAGACACCTTGTTCCAAAGACCTAGAACCACACAAGCCACCGCAGCCATGCAATCCCTCTGAGCCACGCGAGCCACGGCCACTGTTGGCCTCGCCCTTGTGCCCCTTGGAACGGCTGCCCAAGCAAAACAAGGCACCTCTGGCCCAGAGCCCAGGACCCAGCAAAAGAAGCCTACAGCACCCGGTATTCCCAGGCGGTCTCCCATCCAAGTACTAACCGGGCCCGACCCTGCTTAGCTTCCGAGATCAGACGAGATCGGGCGTTCTCAGGGTGGTATGGCCGTAGGCACCCTTCAGCCCCACAGCAGCGCTCTCCAGCACACACCAGCGCCTTCCTGCCCTGCCCCAATGCCCCCCGCACCCGGCACACGGCCGCCAGCGCCACTGTCGGCAACAACCCAACCGGCAGCCAGACCCAGAGCCATACAAGCCACACAAGATTTTCCAGCCACGCCAACTATGCGAGGACTAACAGTCATGGCCACCAGCTCTTCCCTGCCCTCGGAAACAACGGAACCTGCAGCTGGACCCAGAGCCACACAAGCCACATAAGCCACGCCGGCCACGCAAGCTTCATGAGCATCAACAGTCATGGCCACCAGCTCTGCCCTTCGCAACAATGGAACCTGCAGCCAGATCCAGAGCCACACAAGGCGCATCACCAGTCATGGCCACCATCTCCGCCCTCGGCAACAACGGAACCTGCAGCCAGGAACAAGGCACCTTGTTCCAAAGACCCAGAACCAGACAAGCCACCACAGCCATGCAATCCCTCTGAGCCACGCGAGCCACGGCCACTGTTGGCCTCGCCCTTGTGCCCCTTGGAATGGCTGCCCAAGCAAAACAAGGCACCTCTGGCCCAGAGCCCAGGACCCAGCAAAAGAAGCCTACAGCACCCGGTATTCCCAGGCGGTCTCCCATCCAAGTACTAACCGGGCCCGACCCTGCTTAGCTTCCGAGATCAGACGAGATCGGGCGTTCTCAGGGTGGTATGGCCGTAGGCACCCTTCAGCCCCACAGCAGCGCTCTCCAGCACACACCAGCGCCTTCCTGCCCTGCCCCAATGCCCCCCGCACCCGGCACACGGCCGCCAGCGCCACTGTCGGCAACAACCCAACCTGCAGCCAGACCCAGAGCCATACAAGCCACTCAAGCTTTTCCCGCCACGCCAACTATGTGAGGACTAACAGTCATGGCCACCAGCTCTGCCCTGCCCTCGGAAACAAGGGAACCTGCAGCCAGATCCAGAGCCACGCAAGCCATGCAAGCCCCATGAGCCACCCTCCCCCTTGTGCTCCTTGGCACCGCTGCCCAAGCAAAACAAGGCACCTCTGGCCCAGAGCCCAGGACCCAGCAAAAGAAGCCTACAGCACCCAGTATTCCCAGGCGGTCTCCCATCCAAGTACTAACCGGGCCCGACCCTGCTTAGCTTCCGAGATCAGACGAGATCGGGCGTTCTCAGGGTGGTATGGCCGTAGGCACCCCTCAGCCCCACAGCAGCGCTCTCCAGCACACACCAGCGCCTTCCTGCCCTGCCCCAATGCCCCCCGCACCCGGCACACGGCCGCCAGCGCCACTGTCGGCAACAACCCAACCTGCAGCCAGACCCAGAGCCATACAAGCCACACAAGCTTTTCCAGCCACGCCAACTATGCGAGGACTAACAGTCATGGCCACCAGCTCTGCCCTGCCCTCGGAAACAATGGAACCTGCAGCCGGACCCAGAGCCACACAAGCCACATAAGCCACGCCGGCCACGCAAGCTTCATGAGCATCAACAGTCATGGCCACCAGCTCTGCCCTTCGCAACAATGGAACCTGCAGCCAGATCCAGAGCCACACAAGCCACACAAGGCACATCACCAGTCATGGCCACCATCTCCGCCCTCGGCAACAACGGAACCTGAAGCCAGGAACAAGGCACCTTGTTCCAAAGACCCAGAACCAGACAAGCCACACAAGCCACCGCAGCCGTGCAATCCCTCTGAGCCACGCGAGCCACGGCCACTGTTGGCCTCGCCCTTGTGCCCCTTGGAATGGCTGCCCAAGCAAAACAAGGCACCTCTGGCCCAGAGCCCAGGGCCCAGCAAAAGAAGCCTACAGCACCCGGTATTCCCAGGCGGTCTCCCATCCAAGTACTAACCGGGCCCGACCCTGCTTAGCTTCCGAGATCAGACGAGATCGGGCGTTCTCAGGGTGGTATGGCCGTAGGCACCCCTCAGCCCCACAGCAGCGCTCTCCAGCACACACCAGCGCCTTCCTGCCCTGCCCCAATGCCCCCCGCACCCGGCACACGGCCGCCAGCGCCACTGTCGGCAACAACCCAACCTGCAGCCAGACCCAGAGCCATACAAGCCACACAAGCTTTTCCAGCCACGCCAACTATGCGAGGACTAACAGTCATGGCCACCAGCTCTGCCCTGCCCTCGGAAACAATGGAACCTGCAGCCGGACCCAGAGCCACACAAGCCACATAAGCCACGCCGGCCACGCAAGCTTCATGAGCATCAACAGTCATGGCCACCAGCTCTGCCCTTCGCAACAATGGAACCTGCAGCCAGATCCAGAGCCACACAAGCCACACAAGGCACATCACCAGTCATGGCCACCATCTCCGCCCTCGGCAACAACGGAACCTGAAGCCAGGAACAAGGCACCTTGTTCCAAAGACCCAGAACCAGACAAGCCACACAAGCCACCGCAGCCGTGCAATCCCTCTGAGCCACGCGAGCCACGGCCACTGTTGGCCTCGCCCTTGTGCCCCTTGGAATGGCTGCCCAAGCAAAACAAGGCACCTCTGGCCCAGAGCCCAGGGCCCAGCAAAAGAAGCCTACAGCACCCGGTATTCCCAGGCGGTCTCCCATCCAAGTACTAACCGGGCCCGACCCTGCTTAGCTTCCGAGATCAGACGAGATCGGGCGTTCTCAGGGTGGTATGGCCGTAGGCACCCCTCAGCCCCACAGCAGCGCTCTCCAGCACACACCAGCGCCTTCCTGCCCTGCCCCAATGCCCCCCGCACCCGGCACACGGCCGCCAGCGCCACTGTCGGCAACAACCCAACCTGCAGCCAGACCCAGAGCCATACAAGCCACTCAAGCTTTTCCCGCCACGCCAACTATGTGAGGACTAACAGTCATGGCCACCAGCTCTTCCCTGCCCTCGGAAACAAGGGAACCTGCAGCCAGATCCAGAGCCACGCAAGCCATGCAAGCCCCATGAGCCACCCTCCCCCTTGTGCTCCTTGGCACCGCTGCCCAAGCAAAACAAGGCACCTCTGGCCCAGAGCCCAGGACCCAGCAAAAGAAGCCTACAGCACCCGGTATTCCCAGGCGGTCTCCCATCCAAGTACTAACCGGGCCCGACCCTGCTTAGCTTCCGAGATCAGACGAGATCGGGCGTTCTCAGGGTGGTATGGCCGTAGGCACCCCTCAGCCCCACAGCAGCGCTCTCCAGCACACACCAGCGCCTTCCTGCCCTGCCCCAATGCCCCCCGCACCCGGCACACGGCCGCCAGCGCCACTGTCGGCAACAACCCAACCTGCAGCCAGACCCAGAGCCATACAAGCCACTCAAGCTTTTCCCGCCACGCCAACTATGTGAGGACTAACAGTCATGGCCACCAGCTCTTCCCTGCCCTCGGAAACAAGGGAACCTGCAGCCAGATCCAGAGCCACGCAAGCCATGCAAGCCCCATGAGCCACCCTCCCCCTTGTGCTCCTTGGCACCGCTGCCCAAGCAAAACAAGGCACCTCTGGCCCAGAGCCCAGGACCCAGCAAAAGAAGCCTACAGCACCCGGTATTCCCAGGCGGTCTCCCATCCAAGTACTAACCGGGCCCGACCCTGCTTAGCTTCCGAGATCAGACGAGATCGGGCGTTCTCAGGGTGGTATGGCCGTAGGCACCCCTCAGCCCCACAGCAGCGCTCTCCAGCACACACCAGCGCCTTCCTGCCCTGCCCCAATGCCCCCCGCACCCGGCACACGGCCGCCAGCGCCACTGTCGGCAACAACCCAACCTGCAGCCAGACCCAGAGCCATACAAGCCACTCAAGCTTTTCCCGCCACGCCAACTATGTGAGGACTAACAGTCATGGCCACCAGCTCTTCCCTGCCCTCGGAAACAAGGGAACCTGCAGCCAGATCCAGAGCCACGCAAGCCATGCAAGACCCATGAGCCACCCTCGCCCTTGTGCCCCTTGGAATGGCTGCCCAAGCAAAACAAGGCACCTCTGGCCCAGAGCCCAGGACCCAGCAAAAGAAGCCTAAAGCACCCGGTATTCCCAGGCGGTCTCCCATCCAAGTACTAACCGGGCCCGACCCTGCTTAGCTTCCGAGATCAGACGAGATCGGGCGTTCTCAGGGTGGTATGGCCATAGGCACCCCTCAGCCCCACAGCAGCGCTCTCCAGCACACACCAGCGCCTTCCTGCCCTGCCCCAATGCCCCCCGCACCCGGCACACGGCCGCCAGCGCCACTGTCGGCAACAACCCAACCTGCAGCCAGACCCAGAGCCATACAAGCCACTCAAGCTTTTCCAGCCACGCCAACTATGCGAGGACTAACAGTCATGGCCACCAGCTCTGCCCTGCCCTCGGCAACAACAGAACCTGCAGCCGGACCCAGAGCCACACAAGCCACATAAGCCACGCCGGCCACGCAAGCTTCATGAGCATCAACAGTCATGGCCACCAGCTCTGCCCTCCGCAACAATGGAACCTGCAGCCAGATCCAGAGCCACACAAGCCACACAAGGCACATCACCAGTCATGGCCACCATCTCCGCCCTCGGCAATAATGGAACCTGCAGCCAGGAACAAGGCACCTTGTTCCAAAGACCCAGAACCAGACAAGCCACTGCAGCCATGCAATCCCTCTGAGCCACGCAAGCCACGGCCACTGTTGGCCTCACCCTTGTGCCGCTTGGAATGGCTGCCCAAGCAAAACAAGGCACCTCTGGCCCAGAGCCCAGGACCCAGCAAAAGAAGCCTACAGCACCCGGTATTCCCAGGCGGTCTCCCATCCAAGTACTAACCGGGCCCGACCCTGCTTAGCTTCCGAGATCAGACGAGATCGGGCGTTCTCAGGGTGGTATGGCCGTAGGCACCCCTCAGCCCCACAGCAGCGCTCTCCAGCACACACCAGCGCCTTCCTGCCCTGCCCCAATGCCCCTCGCACCAGGCACACGGCCGCCAGCGCCACTGTCGGCAGCAACCCAACCGGAAGCCAGACCCAGAGCCATACAAGCCACTCAAGCTTTTCCAGCCACGCCAACTATGTGAGGACTAACAGTCATGGCCACCAGCTCTGCCCTGCCCTCGACAACAACAGAACCTGCAGCCGGACCCAGAGCCACACAAGCCATGCAAGCCCCATGAGCCACCCTCGCCCTTGTGCTCCTTGGCACCGCTGCCCAAGCAAAACAAGGCACCTCTGGCCCAGAGCCCAGGACCCAGCAAAAGAAGCCTACAGCACCCGGTATTCCCAGGCGGTCTCCCATCCAAGTACTAACCGGGCCCGACCCTGCTTAGCTTCCGAGATCAGACGAGATCGGGCGTTCTCAGGGTGGTATGGCCGTAGGCACCCCTCAGCCCCACAGCAGCGCTCTCCAGCACACACCAGCGCCTTCCTGCCCTGCCCCAATGCCCCCGCACCCGGCACACGGCCGCCAGCGCCACTGTCGGCAACAACCCAACCTGCAGCCAGACCCAGAGCCATACAAGCCACACAAGCTTTTCCAGCCACGCCAACTATGCGAGGACTAACAGTCATGGCCACCAGCTCTTCCCTGCCCTCGGAAACAACGGAACCTGCAGCTGGACCCAGAGCCACACAAGCCACATAAGCCACGCCGGCCACGCAAGCTTCATGAGCATCAACAGTCATGGCCACCAGCTCTGCCCTTCGCAACAATGGAACCTGCAGCCAGATCCAGAGCCACACAAGGCGCATCACCAGTCATGGCCACCATCTCCGCCCTCGGCAACAACGGAACCTGCAGCCAGGAACAAGGCACCTTGTTCCAAAGACCCAGAACCAGACAAGCCACCGCAGCCATGCAATCCCTCTGAGCCACGCGAGCCACGGCCACTGTTGGCCTCGCCCTTGTGCCCCTTGGAATGGCTGCCCAAGCAAAACAAGGCACCTCTGGCCCAGAGCCCAGGACCCAGCAAAAGAAGCCTACAGCACCCGGTATTCCCAGGCGGTCTCCCATCCAAGTACTAACCGGGCCTGACCCTGCTTAGCTTCCGAGATCAGACGAGATCGGGCGTTCTCAGGGTGGTATGGCCGTAGGCACCCCTCAGCCCCACAGCAGCGCTCTCCAGCACACACCAGCGCCTTCCTGCCCTGCCCCAATGCCCCCCGCACCCGGCACACGGCCGCCAGCGCCACTGTCGGCAACAACCCAACCTGCAGCCAGACCCAGAGCCATACAAGCCACTCAAGCTTTTCCCGCCACGCCAACTATGTGAGGACTAACAGTCATGGCCACCAGCTCTGCCCTGCCCTCGGAAACAAGGGAACCTGCAGCCAGATCCAGAGCCACGCAAGCCATGCAAGCCCCATGAGCCACCCTCCCCCTTGTGCTCCTTGGCACCGCTGCCCAAGCAAAACAAGGCACCTCTGGCCCAGAGCCCAGGACCCAGCAAAAGAAGCCTACAGCACCCAGTATTCCCAGGCGGTCTCCCATCCAAGTACTAACCGGGCCCGACCCTGCTTAGCTTCCGAGATCAGACGAGATCGGGCGTTCTCAGGGTGGTATGGCCGTAGGCACCCCTCAGCCCCACAGCAGCGCTCTCCAGCACACACCAGCGCCTTCCTGCCCTGCCCCAATGCCCCCCGCACCCGGCACACGGCCGCCAGCGCCACTGTCGGCAACAACCCAACCTGCAGCCAGACCCAGAGCCATACAAGCCACACAAGCTTTTCCAGCCACGCCAACTATGCGAGGACTAACAGTCATGGCCACCAGCTCTGCCCTGCCCTCGGAAACAATGGAACCTGCAGCCGGACCCAGAGCCACACAAGCCACATAAGCCACGCCGGCCACGCAAGCTTCATGAGCATCAACAGTCATGGCCACCAGCTCTGCCCTTCGCAACAATGGAACCTGCAGCCAGATCCAGAGCCACACAAGCCACACAAGGCACATCACCAGTCATGGCCACCATCTCCGCCCTCGGCAACAACGGAACCTGAAGCCAGGAACAAGGCACCTTGTTCCAAAGACCCAGAACCAGACAAGCCACACAAGCCACCGCAGCCGTGCAATCCCTCTGAGCCACGCGAGCCACGGCCACTGTTGGCCTCGCCCTTGTGCCCCTTGGAATGGCTGCCCAAGCAAAACAAGGCACCTCTGGCCCAGAGCCCAGGGCCCAGCAAAAGAAGCCTACAGCACCCGGTATTCCCAGGCGGTCTCCCATCCAAGTACTAACCGGGCCCGACCCTGCTTAGCTTCCGAGATCAGACGAGATCGGGCGTTCTCAGGGTGGTATGGCCGTAGGCACCCCTCAGCCCCACAGCAGCGCTCTCCAGCACACACCAGCGCCTTCCTGCCCTGCCCCAATGCCCCCCGCACCCGGCACACGGCCGCCAGCGCCACTGTCGGCAACAACCCAACCTGCAGCCAGACCCAGAGCCATACAAGCCACTCAAGCTTTTCCCGCCACGCCAACTATGTGAGGACTAACAGTCATGGCCACCAGCTCTTCCCTGCCCTCGGAAACAAGGGAACCTGCAGCCAGATCCAGAGCCACGCAAGCCATGCAAGCCCCATGAGCCACCCTCCCCCTTGTGCTCCTTGGCACCGCTGCCCAAGCAAAACAAGGCACCTCTGGCCCAGAGCCCAGGACCCAGCAAAAGAAGCCTACAGCACCCGGTATTCCCAGGCGGTCTCCCATCCAAGTACTAACCGGGCCCGACCCTGCTTAGCTTCCGAGATCAGACGAGATCGGGCGTTCTCAGGGTGGTATGGCCGTAGGCACCCCTCAGCCCCACAGCAGCGCTCTCCAGCACACACCAGCGCCTTCCTGCCCTGCCCCAATGCCCCCCGCACCCGGCACACGGCCGCCAGCGCCACTGTCGGCAACAACCCAACCTGCAGCCAGACCCAGAGCCATACAAGCCACTCAAGCTTTTCCCGCCACGCCAACTATGTGAGGACTAACAGTCATGGCCACCAGCTCTTCCCTGCCCTCGGAAACAAGGGAACCTGCAGCCAGATCCAGAGCCACGCAAGCCATGCAAGACCCATGAGCCACCCTCGCCCTTGTGCCCCTTGGAATGGCTGCCCAAGCAAAACAAGGCACCTCTGGCCCAGAGCCCAGGACCCAGCAAAAGAAGCCTACAGCACCCGGTATTCCCAGGTGGTCTCCCATCCAAGTACTAACCGGGCCCGACCCTGCTTAGCTTCCGAGATCAGACGAGATCGGGCGTTCTCAGGGTGGTATGGCCATAGGCACCCCTCAGCCCCACAGCAGCGCTCTCCAGCACACACCAGCGCCTTCCTGCCCTGCCCCAATGCCCCCCGCACCCGGCACACGGCCGCCAGCGCCACTGTCGGCAACAACCCAACCTGCAGCCAGACCCAGAGCCATACAAGCCACTCAAGCTTTTCCAGCCACGCCAACTATGCGAGGACTAACAGTCATGGCCACCAGCTCTGCCCTGCCCTCGGCAACAACAGAACCTGCAGCCGGACCCAGAGCCACACAAGCCACATAAGCCACGCCGGCCACGCAAGCTTCATGAGCATCAACAGTCATGGCCACCAGCTCTGCCCTCCGCAACAATGGAACCTGCAGCCAGATCCAGAGCCACACAAGCCACACAAGGCACATCACCAGTCATGGCCACCATCTCCGCCCTCGGCAATAATGGAACCTGCAGCCAGGAACAAGGCACCTTGTTCCAAAGACCCAGAACCAGACAAGCCACTGCAGCCATGCAATCCCTCTGAGCCACGCAAGCCACGGCCACTGTTGGCCTCACCCTTGTGCCGCTTGGAATGGCTGCCCAAGCAAAACAAGGCACCTCTGGCCCAGAGCCCAGGACCCAGCAAAAGAAGCCTACAGCACCCGGTATTCCCAGGCGGTCTCCCATCCAAGTACTAACCGGGCCCGACCCTGCTTAGCTTCCGAGATCAGACGAGATCGGGCGTTCTCAGGGTGGTATGGCCGTAGGCACCCCTCAGCCCCACAGCAGCGCTCTCCAGCACACACCAGCGCCTTCCTGCCCTGCCCCAATGCCCCTCGCACCAGGCACACGGCCGCCAGCGCCACTGTCGGCAGCAACCCAACCGGAAGCCAGACCCAGAGCCATACAAGCCACTCAAGCTTTTCCAGCCACGCCAACTATGTGAGGACTAACAGTCATGGCCACCAGCTCTGCCCTGCCCTCGACAACAACAGAACCTGCAGCCGGACCCAGAGCCACACAAGCCATGCAAGCCCCATGAGCCACCCTCGCCCTTGTGCTCCTTGGCACCGCTGCCCAAGCAAAACAAGGCACCTCTGGCCCAGAGCCCAGGACCCAGCAAAAGAAGCCTACAGCACCCGGTATTCCCAGGCGGTCTCCCATCCAAGTACTAACCGGGCCCGACCCTGCTTAGCTTCCGAGATCAGACGAGATCGGGCGTTCTCAGGGTGGTATGGCCGTAGGCACCCCTCAGCCCCACAGCAGCGCTCTCCAGCACACACCAGCGCCTTCCTGCCCTGCCCCAATGCCCCCGCACCCGGCACACGGCCGCCAGCGCCACTGTCGGCAACAACCCAACCTGCAGCCAGACCCAGAGCCATACAAGCCACACAAGCTTTTCCAGCCACGCCAACTATGCGAGGACTAACAGTCACGGCCACCAGCTCTGCCCTGCCTTCGGAAACAACGGAACCTGCAGCCGGACCCAGAGCCACACAAGCAAAATAAGCCACGCCGGCCACGCAAGCTTCATGAGCATCAACAGTCATGGCCACCAGCTCTGCCCTTCGCAACAATGGAACCTGCAGCCAGATCCAGAGCCACACAAGCCACACAAGGCACATCACCAGTCATGGCCACCATCTCCGCCCTCGGCAACAACGGAACCTGCAGCCAGGAACAAGGCACCTTGTTCCAAAGACCCAGAACCAGACAAGCCACCGCAGCCATGCAATCCCTCTGAGCCACGCGAGCCACGGCCACTGTTGGCCTCGCCCTTGTGCCCCTTGGAATGGCTGCCCAAGCAAAACAAGGCACCTCTGGCCCAGAGCCCAGGACCCAGCAAAAGAAGCCTACAGCACCCGGTATTCCCAGGCGGTCTCCCATCCAAGTACTAACCGGGCCCGACCCTGCTTAGCTTCCGAGATCAGACGAGATCGGGCGTTCTCAGGGTGGTATGGCCGTAGGCACCCCTCAGCCCCACAGCAGCGCTCTCCAGCACACACCAGCGCCTTCCTGCCCTGCCCCAATGCCCCCCGCACCCGGCACACGGCCGCCAGCGCCACTGTCGGCAACAACCCAACCTGCAGCCAGACCCAGAGCCATACAAGCCACTCAAGCTTTTCCAGCCACGCCAACTATGCGAGGACTAACAGTCATGGCCACCAGCTCTGCCCTGCCCTTGGCAAAAACGGAACCTGCAGCCAGATCCAGAGCCACACAAGCCACGCCGGCCACGCAAGCTTCATGAGCATCAACAGTCATGGCCACCAGCTCTGCCCTCCGCAGCAATGGAACCTGCAGCCAGATCCAGAGCCACACAAGCCACACAAGGCACATCACCAGTCATGCCCACCATCTCCGCCCTCGGCAACAATGGAACCTGCAGCCAGGAACAAGGCACCTTGTTCCAAAGACCCAGAACCAGACAAGCCACACAAGCCACCGCAGCCATGCAATCCCTCTGAGCCACGCGAGCCACGGCCACTGTTGGCCTCGCCCTTGTGTTCCTTGGCACCGCTGCCCAAGCAAAACAAGGCACCTCTGGCCCAGAGCCCAGGACCCAGCAAAAGAAGCCTACAGCACCCGGTATTCCCAGGCGGTCTCCCATCCAAGTACTAACCGGGCCCGACCCTGCTTAGCTTCCGAGATCAGACGAGATCGGGCGTTCTCAGGGTGGTATGGCCGTAGGCACCCCTCAGCCCCACAGCAGCGCTCTCCAGCACACACCAGCGCCTTCCTGCCCTGCCCCAATGCCCCCCGCACCCGGCACACGGCCGCCAGCGCCACTGTCGGCAACAACCCAACCTGCAGCCAGACCCAGAGCCATACAAGCCACTCAAGCTTTTCCCGCCACGCCAACTATGTGAGGACTAACAGTCACGGCCACAAGCTCTTCCCTGCCCTCGGAAACAACGGAACCTGCAGCCAGATCCAGAGCCACGCAAGCCATGCAAGCCCCATGAGCCACCCTCGCCCTTGTGCCCCTTGGAATGGCTGCCCAAGCAAAACAAGGCACCTCTGGCCCAGAGCCCAGGACCCAGCAAAAGAAGCCTACAGCACCCGGTATTCCCAGGCGGTCTCCCATCCAAGTACTAACCGGGCCCGACCCTGCTTAGCTTCCGAGATCAGACGAGATCGGGCGTTCTCAGGGTGGTATGGCCGTAGGCACCCCTCAGCCCCACAGCAGCGCTCTCCAGCACACACCAGCGCCTTCCTGCCCTGCCCCAATGCCCCCCGCACCCGGCACACGGCCGCCAGCGCCACTGTCGGCAACAACCCAACCTGCAGCCAGACCCAGAGCCATACAAGCCACTCAAGCTTTTCCCGCCACGCCAACTATGTGAGGACTAACAGTCATGGCCACCAGCTCTTCCCTGCCCTCGGAAACAAGGGAACCTGCAGCCAGATCCAGAGCCACGCAAGCCATGCAAGCCCCATGAGCCACCCTCGCCCTTGTGCTCCTTGGCACCGCTGCCCAAGCAAAACAAGGCACCTCTGGCCCAGAGCCCAGGACCCAGCAAAAGAAGCCTACAGCACCCAGTATTCCCAGGCGGTCTCCCATCCAAGTACTAACCGGGCCCGACCCTGCTTAGCTTCCGAGATCAGACGAGATCGGGCGTTCTCAGGGTGGTATGGCCGTAGGCACCCCTCAGCCCCACAGCAGCGCTCTCCAGCACACACCAGCGCCTTCCTGCCCTGCCCCAATGCTCCTCGCACCCGGCACACGGCCGCCAGCGCCACTGTCGGCAACAACCCAACCTGCAGCCAGACCGAGCACCACACAAGCCACTCAAGCTTTTCCCGCCACGCCAACTATGTGAGGACTAACAGTCATGGCCACCAGCTCTGCCCTGCCCTCGGCAACAACAGAACCTGCAGCCGGACCAGGAGCCACACAAGCCACATAAGCCACGCCGGCCACACAAGCTTCATGAGCATCAGCAGTCATGGCCACCAGCTCTGGCCTCCGCAACAATGGAACCTGCAGCCAGATCCAGAGCCATACAAGCCACTCAAGCTTTTCCAGCCACGCCAACTATGCGAGGACTAACAGTCATGGCCACCAGCTCTGCCCTGCCCTCGGCAACAACGGAACCTGCAGCCAGGAACAAGGCACCTTGTTCAAAAGACCCAGAACCAGACAAGCCACACAAGCCACCGCAGCCATGCAATCCCTCTGAGCCACGCGAGCCACGGCCACTGTTGGCCTCGCCCTTGTGCCCCTTGGAATGGCTGCCCAAGCAAAACAAGGCACCTCTGGCCCAGAGCCCAGGACCCAGCAAAAGAAGCCTACAGCACCCGGTATTCCCAGGCGGTCTCCCATCCAAGTACTAACCGGGCCCGACCCTGCTTAGCTTCCGAGATCAGACGAGATCGGGCGTTCTCAGGGTGGTATGGCCGTAGGCACCCCTCAGCCCCACAGCAGCGCTCTCCAGCACACACCAGCGCCTTCCTGCCCTGCCCCAATGCCCCCCGCACCCGGCACACGGCCGCCAGCGCCACTGTCGGCAGCAACCCAACCTGCAGCCAGACCCAGAGCCATACAAGCCACTCAAGCTTTTCCCGCCACGCCAACTATGTGAGGACTAACAGTCATGGCCACCAGCTCTGCCCTGCCCTCGGCAACAACAGAACCTGCAGCCAGGAACAAGGCACCTTGTTCCAAAGACCCAGAACAAGACAAGCCACACAAGCCACCGCAGCCATGCAATCCCTCTGAGCCACGCGAGCCACGGCCACTGTTGGCCTCGCCCTTGTGCCCCTTGGAATGGCTGCCCAAGCAAAACAAGGCTCCTCTGGCCCAGAGCCCAGGACCCAGCAAAAGAAGCCTACAGCACCCGGTATTCCCAGGCGGTCTCCCATCCAAGTACTAACCGGGCCCGACCTTGCTTAGCTTCCGAGATCAGACGAGATCGGGCGTTCTCAGGGTGGTATGGCCGTAGGCACCCCTCAGCCCCACAGCAGCGCTCTCCAGCACACACCAGCACCTTCCTGCCCTGCCCCAATGCCCCCCGCACCCGGCACACGGCCGCCAGCGCCACTGTCGGCAACAACCCAACCTGCAGCCAGACCCAGAGCCATACAAGCCACTCAAGCTTTTCCAGCCACGCCAACTATGCGAGGACTAACAGTCACGGCCACCAGCTCTGCCCTGCCTTCGGAAACAACGGAACCTGCAGCCGGACCCAGAGCCACACAAGCAAAATAAGCCACGCCGGCCACGCAAGCTTCATGAGCATCAACAGTCATGGCCACCAGCTCTGCCCTTCGCAACAATGGAACCTGCAGCCAGATCCAGAGCCACACAAGCCACACAAGGCACATCACCAGTCATGGCCACCATCTCCGCCCTCGGCAACAACGGAACCTGCAGCCAGGAACAAGGCACCTTGTTCCAAAGACCCAGAACCAGACAAGCCACCGCAGCCATGCAATCCCTCTGAGCCACGCGAGCCACGGCCACTGTTGGCCTCGCCCTTGTGCCCCTTGGAATGGCTGCCCAAGCAAAACAAGGCACCTCTGGCCCAGAGCCCAGGACCCAGCAAAAGAAGCCTACAGCACCCGGTATTCCCAGGCGGTCTCCCATCCAAGTACTAACCGGGCCCGACCCTGCTTAGCTTCCGAGATCAGACGAGATCGGGCGTTCTCAGGGTGGTATGGCCGTAGGCACCCCTCAGCCCCACAGCAGCGCTCTCCAGCACACACCAGCGCCTTCCTGCCCTGCCCCAATGCCCCCCGCACCAGGCACACGGCCGCCAGCGCCACTGTCGGCAACAACCCAACCTGCAGCCAGACCCAGAGCCATACAAGCCACTCAAGCTTTTCCAGCCACGCCAACTATGCGAGGACTAACAGTCATGGCCACCAGCTCTGCCCTGCCCTTGGCAAAAACGGAACCTGCAGCCAGATCCAGAGCCACACAAGCCACGCCGGCCACGCAAGCTTCATGAGCATCAACAGTCATGGCCACCAGCTCTGCCCTCCGCAACAATGGAACCTGCAGCCAGATCCAGAGCCACACAAGCCACACAAGGCACATGACCAGTCATGCCCACCATCTCCGCCCTCGGCAACAATGGAACCTGCAGCCAGGAACAAGGCACCTTGTTCCAAAGACCCAGAACCAGACAAGCCACACAAGCCACCGCAGCCATGCAATCCCTCTGAGCCACGCGAGCCACGGCCACTGTTGGCCTCGCCCTTGTGTTCCTTGGCACCGCTGCCCAAGCAAAACAAGGCACCTCTGGCCCAGAGCCCAGGACCCAGCAAAAGAAGCCTACAGCACCCGGTATTCCCAGGCGGTCTCCCATCCAAATACTAACGGGGCCCGACCCTGCTTAGCTTCCGAGATCAGACGAGATCGGGCGTTCTCAGGGTGGTATGGCCGTAGGCACCCCTCAGCCCCACAGCAGCGCTCTCCAGCACACACCAGCGCCTTCCTGCCCTGCCCCAATGCCCCCTGCACCCGGCACACGGCCGCCAGCGCCACTGTCGGCAACAACCCAACCTGCAGCCAGACCCAGAGCCATACAAGCCACTCAAGCTTTTCCCGCCACGCCAACTATGTGAGGACTAACAGTCACGGCCACAAGCTCTTCCCTGCCCTCGGAAACAACGGAACCTGCAGCCAGATCCAGAGCCACGCAAGCCATGCAAGCCCCATGAGCCACCCTCCCCCTTGTGCTCCTTGGCACCGCTGCCCAAGCAAAACAAGGCACCTCTGGCCCAGAGCCCAGGACCCAGCAAAAGAAGCCTACAGCACCCGGTATTCCCAGGCGGTCTCCCATCCAAGTACTAACCGGGCCCGACCCTGCTTAGCTTCCGAGATCAGACGAGATCGGGCGTTCTCAGGGTGGTATGGCCGTAGGCACCCCTCAGCCCCACAGCAGCGCTCTCCAGCACACACCAGCGCCTTCCTGCCCTGCCCCAATGCCCCCTGCACCCGGCACACGGCCGCCAGCGCCACTGTCGGCAACAACCCAACCTGCAGCCAGACCCAGAGCCATACAAGCCACTCAAGCTTTTCCCGCCACGCCAACTATGTGAGGACTAACAGTCATGGCCACCAGCTCTTCCCTGCCCTCGGAAACAAGGGAACCTGCAGCCAGATCCAGAGCCACGCAAGCCATGCAAGCCCCATGAGCCACCCTCCCCCTTGTGCCCCTTGGAATGGCTGCCCAAGCAAAACAAGGCACCTCTGGCCCAGAGCCCAGGACCCAGCAAAAGAAGCCTACAGCACCCAGTATTCCCAGGCGGTCTCCCATCCAAGTACTAACCGGGCCCGACCCTGCTTAGCTTCCGAGATCAGACGAGATCGGGCGTTCTCAGGGTGGTATGGCCATAGGCACCCCTCAGCCCCACAGCAGCGCTCTCCAGCACACACCAGCGCCTTCCTGCCCTGCCCCAATGCCCCCCGCACCCGGCACACGGCCGCCAGCGCCACTGTCGGCAACAACCCAACCTGCAGCCAGACCCAGAGCCATACAAGCCACTCAAGCTTTTCCCGCCACGCCAACTATGTGAGGACTAACAGTCATGGCCACCAGCTCTGCCCTGCCCTCGGAAACAAGGGAACCTGCAGCCAGATCCAGAGCCACGCAAGCCATGCAAGCCCCATGAGCCACCCTCGCCCTTGTGCTCCTTGGCACCGCTGCCCAAGCAAAACAAGGCACCTCTGGCCCAGAGCCCAGGACCCAGCAAAAGAAGCCTACAGCACCCAGTATTCCCAGGCGGTCTCCCATCCAAGTACTAACCGGGCCCGACCCTGCTTAGCTTCCGAGATCAGGCGTTCTCAGGGTGGTATGGCCGTAGGCACCCCTCAGCCCCACAGCAGCGCTCTCCAGCACACACCAGCGCCTTCCTGCCCTGCCCCAATGCTCCTCGCACCCGGCACACGGCCGCCAGCGCCACTGTCGGCAACAACCCAACCTGCAGCCAGACCGAGCACCACACAAGCCACTCAAGCTTTTCCCGCCACGCCAACTATGTGAGGACTAACAGTCATGGCCACCAGCTCTGCCCTGCCCTCGGCAACAACAGAACCTGCAGCCGGACCAGGAGCCACACAAGCCACATAAGCCACGCCGGCCACACAAGCTTCATGAGCATCAGCAGTCATGGCCACCAGCTCTGGCCTCCGCAACAATGGAACCTGCAGCCAGATCCAGAGCCATACAAGCCACTCAAGCTTTTCCAGCCACGCCAACTATGCGAGGACTAACAGTCATGGCCACCAGCTCTGCCCTGCCCTCGGCAACAACGGAACCTGCAGCCAGGAACAAGGCACCTTGTTCAAAAGACCCAGAACCAGACAAGCCACACAAGCCACCGCAGCCATGCAATCCCTCTGAGCCACGCGAGCCACGGCCACTGTTGGCCTCGCCCTTGTGCCCCTTGGAATGGCTGCCCAAGCAAAACAAGGCACCTCTGGCCCAGAGCCCAGGACCCAGCAAAAGAAGCCTACAGCACCCGGTATTCCCAGGCGGTCTCCCATCCAAGTACTAACCGGGCCCGACCCTGCTTAGCTTCCGAGATCAGACGAGATCGGGCGTTCTCAGGGTGGTATGGCCGTAGGCACCCCTCAGCCCCACAGCAGCGCTCTCCAGCACACACCAGCGCCTTCCTGCCCTGCCCCAATGCCCCCCGCACCCGGCACACGGCCGCCAGCGCCACTGTCGGCAACAACCCAACCTGCAGCCAGACCCAGAGCCATACAAGCCACTCAAGCTTTTCCAGCCACGCCAACTATGCGAGGACTAACAGTCACGGCCACCAGCTCTGCCCTGCCTTCGGAAACAACGGAACCTGCAGCCGGACCCAGAGCCACACAAGCAAAATAAGCCACGCCGGCCACGCAAGCTTCATGAGCATCAACAGTCATGGCCACCAGCTCTGCCCTTCGCAACAATGGAACCTGCAGCCAGATCCAGAGCCACACAAGCCACACAAGGCACATCACCAGTCATGGCCACCATCTCCGCCCTCGGCAACAACGGAACCTGCAGCCAGGAACAAGGCACCTTGTTCCAAAGACCCAGAACCAGACAAGCCACCGCAGCCATGCAATCCCTCTGAGCCACGCGAGCCACGGCCACTGTTGGCCTCGCCCTTGTGCCCCTTGGAATGGCTGCCCAAGCAAAACAAGGCACCTCTGGCCCAGAGCCCAGGACCCAGCAAAAGAAGCCTACAGCACCCGGTATTCCCAGGCGGTCTCCCATCCAAGTACTAACCGGGCCCGACCCTGCTTAGCTTCCGAGATCAGACGAGATCGGGCGTTCTCAGGGTGGTATGGCCGTAGGCACCCCTCAGCCCCACAGCAGCGCTCTCCAGCACACACCAGCGCCTTCCTGCCCTGCCCCAATGCCCCCCGCACCAGGCACACAGCCGCCAGCGCCACTGTCGGCAACAACCCAACCTGCAGCCAGACCCAGAGCCATACAAGCCACTCAAGCTTTTCCAGCCACGCCAACTATGCGAGGACTAACAGTCATGGCCACCAGCTCTGCCCTGCCCTTGGCAAAAACGGAACCTGCAGCCAGATCCAGAGCCACACAAGCCACGCCGGCCACGCAAGCTTCATGAGCATCAACAGTCATGGCCACCAGCTCTGCCCTCCGCAACAATGGAACCTGCAGCCAGATCCAGAGCCACACAAGCCACACAAGGCACATGACCAGTCATGCCCACCATCTCCGCCCTCGGCAACAATGGAACCTGCAGCCAGGAACAAGGCACCTTGTTCCAAAGACCCAGAACCAGACAAGCCACACAAGCCACCGCAGCCATGCAATCCCTCTGAGCCACGCGAGCCACGGCCACTGTTGGCCTCGCCCTTGTGTTCCTTGGCACCGCTGCCCAAGCAAAACAAGGCACCTCTGGCCCAGAGCCCAGGACCCAGCAAAAGAAGCCTACAGCACCCGGTATTCCCAGGCGGTCTCCCATCCAAATACTAACGGGGCCCGACCCTGCTTAGCTTCCGAGATCAGACGAGATCGGGCGTTCTCAGGGTGGTATGGCCGTAGGCACCCCTCAGCCCCACAGCAGCGCTCTCCAGCACACACCAGCGCCTTCCTGCCCTGCCCCAATGCCCCCTGCACCCGGCACACGGCCGCCAGCGCCACTGTCGGCAACAACCCAACCTGCAGCCAGACCCAGAGCCATACAAGCCACTCAAGCTTTTCCCGCCACGCCAACTATGTGAGGACTAACAGTCACGGCCACAAGCTCTTCCCTGCCCTCGGAAACAACGGAACCTGCAGCCAGATCCAGAGCCACGCAAGCCATGCAAGCCCCATGAGCCACCCTCCCCCTTGTGCTCTTTGGCACCGCTGCCCAAGCAAAACAAGGCACCTCTGGCCCAGAGCCCAGGACCCAGCAAAAGAAGCCTACAGCACCCGGTATTCCCAGGCGGTCTCCCATCCAAGTACTAACCGGGCCCGACCCTGCTTAGCTTCCGAGATCAGACGAGATCGGGCGTTCTCAGGGTGGTATGGCCGTAGGCACCCCTCAGCCCCACAGCAGCGCTCTCCAGCACACACCAGCGCCTTCCTGCCCTGCCCCAATGCCCCCTGCACCCGGCACACGGCCGCCAGCGCCACTGTCGGCAACAACCCAACCTGCAGCCAGACCCAGAGCCATACAAGCCACTCAAGCTTTTCCCGCCACGCCAACTATGTGAGGACTAACAGTCATGGCCACCAGCTCTTCCCTGCCCTCGGAAACAAGGGAACCTGCAGCCAGATCCAGAGCCACGCAAGCCATGCAAGCCCCATGAGCCACCCTCCCCCTTGTGCCCCTTGGAATGGCTGCCCAAGCAAAACAAGGCACCTCTGGCCCAGAGCCCAGGACCCAGCAAAAGAAGCCTACAGCACCCAGTATTCCCAGGCGGTCTCCCATCCAAGTACTAACCGGGCCCGACCCTGCTTAGCTTCCGAGATCAGACGAGATCGGGTGTTCTCAGGGTGGTATGGCCATAGGCACCCCTCAGCCCCACAGCAGCGCTCTCCAGCACACACCAGCGCCTTCCTGCCCTGCCCCAATGCCCCCCGCACCCGGCACACGGCCGCCAGCGCCACTGTCGGCAACAACCCAACCTGCAGCCAGACCCAGAGCCATACAAGCCACTCAAGCTTTTCCCGCCACGCCAACTATGTGAGGACTAACAGTCATGGCCACCAGCTCTGCCCTGCCCTCGGAAACAAGGGAACCTGCAGCCAGATCCAGAGCCACGCAAGCCATGCAAGCCCCATGAGCCACCCTCGCCCTTGTGCTCCTTGGCACCGCTGCCCAAGCAAAACAAGGCACCTCTGGCCCAGAGCCCAGGACCCAGCAAAAGAAGCCTACAGCACCCAGTATTCCCAGGCGGTCTCCCATCCAAGTACTAACCGGGCCCGACCCTGCTTAGCTTCCGAGATCAGACGAGATCGGGCGTTCTCAGGGTGGTATGGCCGTAGGCACCCCTCAGCCCCACAGCAGCGCTCTCCAGCACACACCAGCGCCTTCCTGCCCTGCCCCAATGCTCCTCGCACCCGGCACACGGCCGCCAGCGCCACTGTCGGCAACAACCCAACCTGCAGCCAGACCGAGCACCACACAAGCCACTCAAGCTTTTCCCGCCACGCCAACTATGTGAGGACTAACAGTCATGGCCACCAGCTCTGCCCTGCCCTCGGCAACAACAGAACCTGCAGCCGGACCAGGAGCCACACAAGCCACATAAGCCACGCCGGCCACACAAGCTTCATGAGCATCAGCAGTCATGGCCACCAGCTCTGGCCTCCGCAACAATGGAACCTGCAGCCAGATCCAGAGCCATACAAGCCACTCAAGCTTTTCCAGCCACGCCAACTATGCGAGGACTAACAGTCATGGCCACCAGCTCTGCCCTGCCCTCGGCAACAACGGAACCTGCAGCCAGGAACAAGGCACCTTGTTCAAAAGACCCAGAACCAGACAAGCCACACAAGCCACCGCAGCCATGCAATCCCTCTGAGCCACGCGAGCCACGGCCACTGTTGGCCTCGCCCTTGTGCCCCTTGGAATGGCTGCCCAAGCAAAACAAGGCACCTCTGGCCCAGAGCCCAGGACCCAGCAAAAGAAGCCTACAGCACCCGGTATTCCCAGGCGGTCTCCCATCCAAGTACTAACCGGGCCCGACCCTGCTTAGCTTCCGAGATCAGACGAGATCGGGCGTTCTCAGGGTGGTATGGCCGTAGGCACCCCTCAGCCCCACAGCAGCGCTCTCCAGCACACACCAGCGCCTTCCTGCCCTGCCCCAATGCCCCCCGCACCCGGCACACGGCCGCCAGCGCCACTGTCGGCAACAACCCAACCTGCAGCCAGACCCAGAGCCATACAAGCCACTCAAGCTTTTCCCGCCACGCCAACTATGTGAGGACTAACAGTCATGGCCACCAGCTCTGCCCTGCCCTCGGCAACAACAGAACCTGCAGCCAGGAACAAGGCACCTTGTTCCAAAGACCCAGAACAAGACAAGCCACACAAGCCACCGCAGCCATGCAATCCCTCTGAGCCACGCGAGCCACGGCCACTGTTGGCCTCGCCCTTGTGCCCCTTGGAATGGCTGCCCAAGCAAAACAAGGCTCCTCTGGCCCAGAGCCCAGGACCCAGCAAAAGAAGCCTACAGCACCCGGTATTCCCAGGCGGTCTCCCATCCAAGTACTAACCGGGCCCGACCTTGCTTAGCTTCCGAGATCAGACGAGATCGGGCGTTCTCAGGGTGGTATGGCCGTAGGCACCCCTCAGCCCCACAGCAGCGCTCTCCAGCACACACCAGCACCTTCCTGCCCTGCCCCAATGCCCCCCGCACCCGGCACACGGCCGCCAGCGCCACTGTCGGCAACAACCCAACCTGCAGCCAGACCCAGAGCCATACAAGCCACTCAAGCTTTTCCAGCCACGCCAACTATGCGAGGACTAACAGTCACGGCCACCAGCTCTGCCCTGCCTTCGGAAACAACGGAACCTGCAGCCGGACCCAGAGCCACACAAGCAAAATAAGCCACGCCGGCCACGCAAGCTTCATGAGCATCAACAGTCATGGCCACCAGCTCTGCCCTTCGCAACAATGGAACCTGCAGCCAGATCCAGAGCCACACAAGCCACACAAGGCACATCACCAGTCATGGCCACCATCTCCGCCCTCGGCAACAACGGAACCTGCAGCCAGGAACAAGGCACCTTGTTCCAAAGACCCAGAACCAGACAAGCCACCGCAGCCATGCAATCCCTCTGAGCCACGCGAGCCACGGCCACTGTTGGCCTCGCCCTTGTGCCCCTTGGAATGGCTGCCCAAGCAAAACAAGGCACCTCTGGCCCAGAGCCCAGGACCCAGCAAAAGAAGCCTACAGCACCCGGTATTCCCAGGCGGTCTCCCATCCAAGTACTAACCGGGCCCGACCCTGCTTAGCTTCCGAGATCAGACGAGATCGGGCGTTCTCAGGGTGGTATGGCCGTAGGCACCCCTCAGCCCCACAGCAGCGCTCTCCAGCACACACCAGCGCCTTCCTGCCCTGCCCCAATGCCCCCCGCACCAGGCACACGGCCGCCAGCGCCACTGTCGGCAACAACCCAACCTGCAGCCAGACCCAGAGCCATACAAGCCACTCAAGCTTTTCCAGCCACGCCAACTATGCGAGGACTAACAGTCATGGCCACCAGCTCTGCCCTGCCCTTGGCAAAAACGGAACCTGCAGCCAGATCCAGAGCCACACAAGCCACGCCGGCCACGCAAGCTTCATGAGCATCAACAGTCATGGCCACCAGCTCTGCCCTCCGCAACAAGGGAACCTGCAGCCAGATCCAGAGCCACACAAGCCACACAAGGCACATGACCAGTCATGCCCACCATCTCCGCCCTCGGCAACAATGGAACCTGCAGCCAGGAACAAGGCACCTTGTTCCAAAGACCCAGAACCAGACAAGCCACACAAGCCACCGCAGCCATGCAATCCCTCTGAGCCACGCGAGCCACGGCCACTGTTGGCCTCGCCCTTGTGTTCCTTGGCACCGCTGCCCAAGCAAAACAAGGCACCTCTGGCCCAGAGCCCAGGACCCAGCAAAAGAAGCCTACAGCACCCGGTATTCCCAGGCGGTCTCCCATCCAAATACTAACGGGGCCCGACCCTGCTTAGCTTCCGAGATCAGACGAGATCGGGCGTTCTCAGGGTGGTATGGCCGTAGGCACCCCTCAGCCCCACAGCAGCGCTCTCCAGCACACACCAGCGCCTTCCTGCCCTGCCCCAATGCCCCCTGCACCCGGCACACGGCCGCCAGCGCCACTGTCGGCAACAACCCAACCTGCAGCCAGACCCAGAGCCATACAAGCCACTCAAGCTTTTCCCGCCACGCCAACTATGTGAGGACTAACAGTCATGGCCACCAGCTCTTCCCTGCCCTCGGAAACAAGGGAACCTGCAGCCAGATCCAGAGCCACGCAAGCCATGCAAGCCCCATGAGCCACCCTCCCCCTTGTGCCCCTTGGAATGGCTGCCCAAGCAAAACAAGGCACCTCTGGCCCAGAGCCCAGGACCCAGCAAAAGAAGCCTACAGCACCCAGTATTCCCAGGCGGTCTCCCATCCAAGTACTAACCGGGCCCGACCCTGCTTAGCTTCCGAGATCAGACGAGATCGGGTGTTCTCAGGGTGGTATGGCCATAGGCACCCCTCAGCCCCACAGCAGCGCTCTCCAGCACACACCAGCGCCTTCCTGCCCTGCCCCAATGCCCCCCGCACCCGGCACACGGCCGCCAGCGCCACTGTCGGCAACAACCCAACCTGCAGCCAGACCCAGAGCCATACAAGCCACTCAAGCTTTTCCCGCCACGCCAACTATGTGAGGACTAACAGTCATGGCCACCAGCTCTGCCCTGCCCTCGGAAACAAGGGAACCTGCAGCCAGATCCAGAGCCACGCAAGCCATGCAAGCCCCATGAGCCACCCTCGCCCTTGTGCTCCTTGGCACCGCTGCCCAAGCAAAACAAGGCACCTCTGGCCCAGAGCCCAGGACCCAGCAAAAGAAGCCTACAACACCCAGTATTCCCAGGCGGTCTCCCATCCAAGTACTAACCGGGCCCGACCCTGCTTAGCTTCCGAGATCAGACGAGATCGGGCGTTCTCAGGGTGGTATGGCCGTAGGCACCCCTCAGCCCCACAGCAGCGCTCTCCAGCACACACCAGCGCCTTCCTGCCCTGCCCCAATGCTCCTCGCACCCGGCACACGGCCGCCAGCGCCACTGTCGGCAACAACCCAACCTGCAGCCAGACCCAGAGCCATACAAGCCACACAAGCTTTTCCAGCCACGCCAACTATGCGAGGACTAACAGTCATGGCCACCAGCTCTGCCCTGCCCTCGGAAACAATGGAACCTGCAGCCGGACCCAGAGCCACACAAGCCACATAAGCCACGCCGGCCACGCAAGCTTCATGAGCATCAACAGTCATGGCCACCAGCTCTGCCCTTCGCAACAATGGAACCTGCAGCCAGATCCAGAGCCACACAAGCCACACAAGGCACATCACCAGTCATGGCCACCATCTCCGCCCTCGGCAACAACGGAACCTGAAGCCAGGAACAAGGCACCTTGTTCCAAAGACCCAGAACCAGACAAGCCACACAAGCCACCGCAGCCGTGCAATCCCTCTGAGCCACGCGAGCCACGGCCACTGTTGGCCTCGCCCTTGTGCCCCTTGGAATGGCTGCCCAAGCAAAACAAGGCACCTCTGGCCCAGAGCCCAGGGCCCAGCAAAAGAAGCCTACAGCACCCGGTATTCCCAGGCGGTCTCCCATCCAAGTACTAACCGGGCCCGACCCTGCTTAGCTTCCGAGATCAGACGAGATCGGGCGTTCTCAGGGTGGTATGGCCGTAGGCACCCCTCAGCCCCACAGCAGCGCTCTCCAGCACACACCAGCGCCTTCCTGCCCTGCCCCAATGCCCCCCGCACCCGGCACACGGCCGCCAGCGCCACTGTCGGCAACAACCCAACCTGCAGCCAGACCCAGAGCCATACAAGCCACTCAAGCTTTTCCCGCCACGCCAACTATGTGAGGACTAACAGTCATGGCCACCAGCTCTTCCCTGCCCTCGGAAACAAGGGAACCTGCAGCCAGATCCAGAGCCACGCAAGCCATGCAAGCCCCATGAGCCACCCTCCCCCTTGTGCTCCTTGGCACCGCTGCCCAAGCAAAACAAGGCACCTCTGGCCCAGAGCCCAGGACCCAGCAAAAGAAGCCTACAGCACCCGGTATTCCCAGGCGGTCTCCCATCCAAGTACTAACCGGGCCCGACCCTGCTTAGCTTCCGAGATCAGACGAGATCGGGCGTTCTCAGGGTGGTATGGCCGTAGGCACCCCTCAGCCCCACAGCAGCGCTCTCCAGCACACACCAGCGCCTTCCTGCCCTGCCCCAATGCCCCCCGCACCCGGCACACGGCCGCCAGCGCCACTGTCGGCAACAACCCAACCTGCAGCCAGACCCAGAGCCATACAAGCCACTCAAGCTTTTCCCGCCACGCCAACTATGTGAGGACTAACAGTCATGGCCACCAGCTCTTCCCTGCCCTCGGAAACAAGGGAACCTGCAGCCAGATCCAGAGCCACGCAAGCCATGCAAGCCCCATGAGCCACCCTCCCCCTTGTGCTCCTTGGCACCGCTGCCCAAGCAAAACAAGGCACCTCTGGCCCAGAGCCCAGGACCCAGCAAAAGAAGCCTACAGCACCCGGTATTCCCAGGCGGTCTCCCATCCAAGTACTAACCGGGCCCGACCCTGCTTAGCTTCCGAGATCAGACGAGATCGGGCGTTCTCAGGGTGGTATGGCCGTAGGCACCCCTCAGCCCCACAGCAGCGCTCTCCAGCACACACCAGCGCCTTCCTGCCCTGCCCCAATGCCCCCCGCACCCGGCACACGGCCGCCAGCGCCACTGTCGGCAACAACCCAACCTGCAGCCAGACCCAGAGCCATACAAGCCACTCAAGCTTTTCCCGCCACGCCAACTATGTGAGGACTAACAGTCATGGCCACCAGCTCTTCCCTGCCCTCGGAAACAAGGGAACCTGCAGCCAGATCCAGAGCCACGCAAGCCATGCAAGACCCATGAGCCACCCTCGCCCTTGTGCCCCTTGGAATGGCTGCCCAAGCAAAACAAGGCACCTCTGGCCCAGAGCCCAGGACCCAGCAAAAGAAGCCTACAGCACCCGGTATTCCCAGGCGGTCTCCCATCCAAGTACTAACCGGGCCCGACCCTGCTTAGCTTCCGAGATCAGACGAGATCGGGCGTTCTCAGGGTGGTATGGCCATAGGCACCCCTCAGCCCCACAGCAGCGCTCTCCAGCACACACCAGCGCCTTCCTGCCCTGCCCCAATGCCCCCCGCACCCGGCACACGGCCGCCAGCGCCACTGTCGGCAACAACCCAACCTGCAGCCAGACCCAGAGCCATACAAGCCACTCAAGCTTTTCCAGCCACGCCAACTATGCGAGGACTAACAGTCATGGCCACCAGCTCTGCCCTGCCCTCGGCAACAACAGAACCTGCAGCCGGACCCAGAGCCACACAAGCCACATAAGCCACGCCGGCCACGCAAGCTTCATGAGCATCAACAGTCATGGCCACCAGCTCTGCCCTCCGCAACAATGGAACCTGCAGCCAGATCCAGAGCCACACAAGCCACACAAGGCACATCACCAGTCATGGCCACCATCTCCGCCCTCGGCAATAATGGAACCTGCAGCCAGGAACAAGGCACCTTGTTCCAAAGACCCAGAACCAGACAAGCCACTGCAGCCATGCAATCCCTCTGAGCCACGCAAGCCACGGCCACTGTTGGCCTCACCCTTGTGCCGCTTGGAATGGCTGCCCAAGCAAAACAAGGCACCTCTGGCCCAGAGCCCAGGACCCAGCAAAAGAAGCCTACAGCACCCGGTATTCCCAGGCGGTCTCCCATCCAAGTACTAACCGGGCCCGACCCTGCTTAGCTTCCGAGATCAGACGAGATCGGGCGTTCTCAGGGTGGTATGGCCGTAGGCACCCCTCAGCCCCACAGCAGCGCTCTCCAGCACACACCAGCGCCTTCCTGCCCTGCCCCAATGCCCCTCGCACCAGGCACACGGCCGCCAGCGCCACTGTCGGCAGCAACCCAACCGGAAGCCAGACCCAGAGCCATACAAGCCACTCAAGCTTTTCCAGCCACGCCAACTATGTGAGGACTAACAGTCATGGCCACCAGCTCTGCCCTGCCCTCGACAACAACAGAACCTGCAGCCGGACCCAGAGCCACACAAGCCATGCAAGCCCCATGAGCCACCCTCGCCCTTGTGCTCCTTGGCACCGCTGCCCAAGCAAAACAAGGCACCTCTGGCCCAGAGCCCAGGACCCAGCAAAAGAAGCCTACAGCACCCGGTATTCCCAGGCGGTCTCCCATCCAAGTACTAACCGGGCCCGACCCTGCTTAGCTTCCGAGATCAGACGAGATCGGGCGTTCTCAGGGTGGTATGGCCGTAGGCACCCCTCAGCCCCACAGCAGCGCTCTCCAGCACACACCAGCGCCTTCCTGCCCTGCCCCAATGCCCCCGCACCCGGCACACGGCCGCCAGCGCCACTGTCGGCAACAACCCAACCTGCAGCCAGACCCAGAGCCATACAAGCCACACAAGCTTTTCCAGCCACGCCAACTATGCGAGGACTAACAGTCATGGCCACCAGCTCTTCCCTGCCCTCGGAAACAACGGAACCTGCAGCTGGACCCAGAGCCACACAAGCCACATAAGCCACGCCGGCCACGCAAGCTTCATGAGCATCAACAGTCATGGCCACCAGCTCTGCCCTTCGCAACAATGGAACCTGCAGCCAGATCCAGAGCCACACAAGGCGCATCACCAGTCATGGCCACCATCTCCGCCCTCGGCAACAACGGAACCTGCAGCCAGGAACAAGGCACCTTGTTCCAAAGACCCAGAACCAGACAAGCCACCGCAGCCATGCAATCCCTCTGAGCCACGCGAGCCACGGCCACTGTTGGCCTCGCCCTTGTGCCCCTTGGAATGGCTGCCCAAGCAAAACAAGGCACCTCTGGCCCAGAGCCCAGGACCCAGCAAAAGAAGCCTACAGCACCCGGTATTCCCAGGCGGTCTCCCATCCAAGTACTAACCGGGCCTGACCCTGCTTAGCTTCCGAGATCAGACGAGATCGGGCGTTCTCAGGGTGGTATGGCCGTAGGCACCCCTCAGCCCCACAGCAGCGCTCTCCAGCACACACCAGCGCCTTCCTGCCCTGCCCCAATGCCCCCCGCACCCGGCACACGGCCGCCAGCGCCACTGTCGGCAACAACCCAACCTGCAGCCAGACCCAGAGCCATACAAGCCACTCAAGCTTTTCCCGCCACGCCAACTATGTGAGGACTAACAGTCATGGCCACCAGCTCTGCCCTGCCCTCGGAAACAAGGGAACCTGCAGCCAGATCCAGAGCCACGCAAGCCATGCAAGCCCCATGAGCCACCCTCCCCCTTGTGCTCCTTGGCACCGCTGCCCAAGCAAAACAAGGCACCTCTGGCCCAGAGCCCAGGACCCAGCAAAAGAAGCCTACAGCACCCAGTATTCCCAGGCGGTCTCCCATCCAAGTACTAACCGGGCCCGACCCTGCTTAGCTTCCGAGATCAGACGAGATCGGGCGTTCTCAGGGTGGTATGGCCGTAGGCACCCCTCAGCCCCACAGCAGCGCTCTCCAGCACACACCAGCGCCTTCCTGCCCTGCCCCAATGCCCCCCGCACCCGGCACACGGCCGCCAGCGCCACTGTCGGCAACAACCCAACCTGCAGCCAGACCCAGAGCCATACAAGCCACACAAGCTTTTCCAGCCACGCCAACTATGCGAGGACTAACAGTCATGGCCACCAGCTCTGCCCTGCCCTCGGAAACAATGGAACCTGCAGCCGGACCCAGAGCCACACAAGCCACATAAGCCACGCCGGCCACGCAAGCTTCATGAGCATCAACAGTCATGGCCACCAGCTCTGCCCTTCGCAACAATGGAACCTGCAGCCAGATCCAGAGCCACACAAGCCACACAAGGCACATCACCAGTCATGGCCACCATCTCCGCCCTCGGCAACAACGGAACCTGAAGCCAGGAACAAGGCACCTTGTTCCAAAGACCCAGAACCAGACAAGCCACACAAGCCACCGCAGCCGTGCAATCCCTCTGAGCCACGCGAGCCACGGCCACTGTTGGCCTCGCCCTTGTGCCCCTTGGAATGGCTGCCCAAGCAAAACAAGGCACCTCTGGCCCAGAGCCCAGGGCCCAGCAAAAGAAGCCTACAGCACCCGGTATTCCCAGGCGGTCTCCCATCCAAGTACTAACCGGGCCCGACCCTGCTTAGCTTCCGAGATCAGACGAGATCGGGCGTTCTCAGGGTGGTATGGCCGTAGGCACCCCTCAGCCCCACAGCAGCGCTCTCCAGCACACACCAGCGCCTTCCTGCCCTGCCCCAATGCCCCCCGCACCCGGCACACGGCCGCCAGCGCCACTGTCGGCAACAACCCAACCTGCAGCCAGACCCAGAGCCATACAAGCCACTCAAGCTTTTTCCGCCACGCCAACTATGCGAGGACTAACAGTCATGGCCACCAGCTCTTCCCTGCCCTCGGAAACAAGGGAACCTGCAGCCAGATCCAGAGCCACGCAAGCCATGCAAGCCCCATGAGCCACCCTCCCCCTTGTGCTCCTTGGCACCGCTGCCCAAGCAAAACAAGGCACCTCTGGCCCAGAGCCCAGGACCCAGCAAAAGAAGCCTACAGCACCCGGTATTCCCAGGCGGTCTCCCATCCAAGTACTAACCGGGCCCGACCCTGCTTAGCTTCCGAGATCAGACGAGATCGGGCGTTCTCAGGGTGGTATGGCCGTAGGCACCCCTCAGCCCCACAGCAGCGCTCTCCAGCACACACCAGCGCCTTCCTGCCCTGCCCCAATGCCCCCTGCACCCGGCACACGGCCGCCAGCGCCACTGTCGGCAACAACCCAACCTGCATCCAGACCCAGAGCCATACAAGCCACTCAAGCTTTTCCCGCCACGCCAACTATGTGAGGACTAACAGTCATGGCCACCAGCTCTTCCCTGCCCTCGGAAACAAGGGAACCTGCAGCCAGATCCAGAGCCACGCAAGCCATGCAAGACCCATGAGCCACCCTCGCCCTTGTGCCCCTTGGAATGGCTGCCCAAGCAAAACAAGGCACCTCTGGCCCAGAGCCCAGGACCCAGCAAAAGAAGCCTACAGCACCCGGTATTCCCAGGCGGTCTCCCATCCAAGTACTAACCGGGCCCGACCCTGCTTAGCTTCCGAGATCAGACGAGATCGGGCGTTCTCAGGGTGGTATGGCCATAGGCACCCCTCAGCCCCACAGCAGCGCTCTCCAGCACACACCAGCGCCTTCCTGCCCTGCCCCAATGCCCCCCGCACCCGGCACACGGCCGCCAGCGCCACTGTCGGCAACAACCCAACCTGCAGCCAGACCCAGAGCCATACAAGCCACTCAAGCTTTTCCAGCCACGCCAACTATGCGAGGACTAACAGTCATGGCCACCAGCTCTGCCCTGCCCTCGGCAACAACAGAACCTGCAGCCGGACCCAGAGCCACACAAGCCACATAAGCCACGCCGGCCACGCAAGCTTCATGAGCATCAACAGTCATGGCCACCAGCTCTGCCCTCCGCAACAATGGAACCTGCAGCCAGATCCAGAGCCACACAAGCCACACAAGGCACATCACCAGTCATGGCCACCATCTCCGCCCTCGGCAATAATGGAACCTGCAGCCAGGAACAAGGCACCTTGTTCCAAAGACCCAGAACCAGACAAGCCACTGCAGCCATGCAATCCCTCTGAGCCACGCAAGCCACGGCCACTGTTGGCCTCACCCTTGTGCCGCTTGGAATGGCTGCCCAAGCAAAACAAGGCACCTCTGGCCCAGAGCCCAGGACCCAGCAAAAGAAGCCTACAGCACCCGGTATTCCCAGGCGGTCTCCCATCCAAGTACTAACCGGGCCCGACCCTGCTTAGCTTCCGAGATCAGACGAGATCGGGCGTTCTCAGGGTGGTATGGCCGTAGGCACCCCTCAGCCCCACAGCAGCGCTCTCCAGCACACACCAGCGCCTTCCTGCCCTGCCCCAATGCCCCTCGCACCAGGCACACGGCCGCCAGCGCCACTGTCGGCAGCAACCCAACCGGAAGCCAGACCCAGAGCCATACAAGCCACTCAAGCTTTTCCAGCCACGCCAACTATGTGAGGACTAACAGTCATGGCCACCAGCTCTGCCCTGCCCTCGACAACAACAGAACCTGCAGCCGGACCCAGAGCCACACAAGCCATGCAAGCCCCATGAGCCACCCTCGCCCTTGTGCTCCTTGGCACCGCTGCCCAAGCAAAACAAGGCACCTCTGGCCCAGAGCCCAGGACCCAGCAAAAGAAGCCTACAGCACCCGGTATTCCCAGGCGGTCTCCCATCCAAGTACTAACCGGGCCCGACCCTGCTTAGCTTCCGAGATCAGACGAGATCGGGCGTTCTCAGGGTGGTATGGCCGTAGGCACCCCTCAGCCCCACAGCAGCGCTCTCCAGCACACACCAGCGCCTTCCTGCCCTGCCCCAATGCCCCCGCACCCGGCACACGGCCGCCAGCGCCACTGTCGGCAACAACCCAACCTGCAGCCAGACCCAGAGCCATACAAGCCACACAAGCTTTTCCAGCCACGCCAACTATGCGAGGACTAACAGTCACGGCCACCAGCTCTGCCCTGCCTTCGGAAACAACGGAACCTGCAGCCGGACCCAGAGCCACACAAGCAAAATAAGCCACGCCGGCCACGCAAGCTTCATGAGCATCAACAGTCATGGCCACCAGCTCTGCCCTTCGCAACAATGGAACCTGCAGCCAGATCCAGAGCCACACAAGCCACACAAGGCACATCACCAGTCATGGCCACCATCTCCGCCCTCGGCAACAACGGAACCTGCAGCCAGGAACAAGGCACCTTGTTCCAAAGACCCAGAACCAGACAAGCCACCGCAGCCATGCAATCCCTCTGAGCCACGCGAGCCACGGCCACTGTTGGCCTCGCCCTTGTGCCCCTTGGAATGGCTGCCCAAGCAAAACAAGGCACCTCTGGCCCAGAGCCCAGGACCCAGCAAAAGAAGCCTACAGCACCCGGTATTCCCAGGCGGTCTCCCATCCAAGTACTAACCGGGCCCGACCCTGCTTAGCTTCCGAGATCAGACGAGATCGGGCGTTCTCAGGGTGGTATGGCCGTAGGCACCCCTCAGCCCCACAGCAGCGCTCTCCAGCACACACCAGCGCCTTCCTGCCCTGCCCCAATGCCCCCCGCACCCGGCACACGGCCGCCAGCGCCACTGTCGGCAACAACCCAACCTGCAGCCAGACCCAGAGCCATACAAGCCACTCAAGCTTTTCCAGCCACGCCAACTATGCGAGGACTAACAGTCATGGCCACCAGCTCTGCCCTGCCCTTGGCAAAAACGGAACCTGCAGCCAGATCCAGAGCCACACAAGCCACGCCGGCCACGCAAGCTTCATGAGCATCAACAGTCATGGCCACCAGCTCTGCCCTCCGCAGCAATGGAACCTGCAGCCAGATCCAGAGCCACACAAGCCACACAAGGCACATCACCAGTCATGCCCACCATCTCCGCCCTCGGCAACAATGGAACCTGCAGCCAGGAACAAGGCACCTTGTTCCAAAGACCCAGAACCAGACAAGCCACACAAGCCACCGCAGCCATGCAATCCCTCTGAGCCACGCGAGCCACGGCCACTGTTGGCCTCGCCCTTGTGTTCCTTGGCACCGCTGCCCAAGCAAAACAAGGCACCTCTGGCCCAGAGCCCAGGACCCAGCAAAAGAAGCCTACAGCACCCGGTATTCCCAGGCGGTCTCCCATCCAAGTACTAACCGGGCCCGACCCTGCTTAGCTTCCGAGATCAGACGAGATCGGGCGTTCTCAGGGTGGTATGGCCGTAGGCACCCCTCAGCCCCACAGCAGCGCTCTCCAGCACACACCAGCGCCTTCCTGCCCTGCCCCAATGCCCCCCGCACCCGGCACACGGCCGCCAGCGCCACTGTCGGCAACAACCCAACCTGCAGCCAGACCCAGAGCCATACAAGCCACTCAAGCTTTTCCCGCCACGCCAACTATGTGAGGACTAACAGTCACGGCCACAAGCTCTTCCCTGCCCTCGGAAACAACGGAACCTGCAGCCAGATCCAGAGCCACGCAAGCCATGCAAGCCCCATGAGCCACCCTCGCCCTTGTGCCCCTTGGAATGGCTGCCCAAGCAAAACAAGGCACCTCTGGCCCAGAGCCCAGGACCCAGCAAAAGAAGCCTACAGCACCCGGTATTCCCAGGCGGTCTCCCATCCAAGTACTAACCGGGCCCGACCCTGCTTAGCTTCCGAGATCAGACGAGATCGGGCGTTCTCAGGGTGGTATGGCCGTAGGCACCCCTCAGCCCCACAGCAGCGCTCTCCAGCACACACCAGCGCCTTCCTGCCCTGCCCCAATGCCCCCCGCACCCGGCACACGGCCGCCAGCGCCACTGTCGGCAACAACCCAACCTGCAGCCAGACCCAGAGCCATACAAGCCACTCAAGCTTTTCCCGCCACGCCAACTATGTGAGGACTAACAGTCATGGCCACCACCTCTGCCCTGCCCTCAGAAACAAGGGAACCTGCAGCCAGATCCAGAGCCACGCAAGCCATGCAAGCCCCATGAGCCACCCTCCCCCTTGTGCTCCTTGGAATGGCTGCCCAAGCAAAACAAGGCACCTCTGGCCCAGAGCCCAGGACCCAGCAAAAGAAGCCTACAGCACCCGGTATTCCCAGGCGGTCTCCCATCCAAGTACTAACCGGGCCCGACCCTGCTTAGCTTCCGAGATCAGACGAGATCGGGCGTTCTCAGGGTGGTATGGCCGTAGGCACCCCTCAGCCCCACAGCAGCGCTCTCCAGCACACACCAGCGCCTTCCTGCCCTGCCCCAATGCCCCCCGCACCCGGCACACGGCCGCCAGCGCCACTGTCGGCAACAACCCAACCTGCAGCCAGACCCAGAGCCATACAAGCCACTCAAGCTTTTCCCGCCACGCCAACTATGTGAGGACTAACAGTCATGGCCACCAGCTCTTCCCTGCCCTCGGAAACAAGGGAACCTGCAGCCAGATCCAGAGCCACGCAAGCCATGCAAGCCCCATGAGCCACCCTCGCCCTTGTGCTCCTTGGCACCGCTGCCCAAGCAAAACAAGGCACCTCTGGCCCAGAGCCCAGGACCCAGCAAAAGAAGCCTACAGCACCCAGTATTCCCAGGCGGTCTCCCATCCAAGTACTAACCGGGCCCGACCCTGCTTAGCTTCCGAGATCAGACGAGATCGGGCGTTCTCAGGGTGGTATGGCCGTAGGCACCCCTCAGCCCCACAGCAGCGCTCTCCAGCACACACCAGCGCCTTCCTGCCCTGCCCCAATGCTCCTCGCACCCGGCACACGGCCGCCAGCGCCACTGTCGGCAACAACCCAACCTGCAGCCAGACCGAGCACCACACAAGCCACTCAAGCTTTTCCCGCCACGCCAACTATGTGAGGACTAACAGTCATGGCCACCAGCTCTGCCCTGCCCTCGGCAACAACAGAACCTGCAGCCGGACCAGGAGCCACACAAGCCACATAAGCCACGCCGGCCACACAAGCTTCATGAGCATCAGCAGTCATGGCCACCAGCTCTGGCCTCCGCAACAATGGAACCTGCAGCCAGATCCAGAGCCATACAAGCCACTCAAGCTTTTCCAGCCACGCCAACTATGCGAGGACTAACAGTCATGGCCACCAGCTCTGCCCTGCCCTCGGCGACAACGGAACCTGCAGCCAGGAACAAGGCACCTTGTTCAAAAGACCCAGAACCAGACAAGCCACACAAGCCACCGCAGCCATGCAATCCCTCTGAGCCACGCGAGCCACGGCCACTGTTGGCCTCGCCCTTGTGCCCCTTGGAATGGCTGCCCAAGCAAAACAAGGCACCTCTGGCCCAGAGCCCAGGACCCAGCAAAAGAAGCCTACAGCACCCGGTATTCCCAGGCGGTCTCCCATCCAAGTACTAACCGGGCCCGACCCTGCTTAGCTTCCGAGATCAGACGAGATCGGGCGTTCTCAGGGTGGTATGGCCGTAGGCACCCCTCAGCCCCACAGCAGCGCTCTCCAGCACACACCAGCGCCTTCCTGCCCTGCCCCAATGCCCCCCGCACCCGGCACACGGCCGCCAGCGCCACTGTCGGCAGCAACCCAACCTGCAGCCAGACCCAGAGCCATACAAGCCACTCAAGCTTTTCCCGCCACGCCAACTATGTGAGGACTAACAGTCATGGCCACCAGCTCTGCCCTGCCCTCGGCAACAACAGAACCTGCAGCCAGGAACAAGGCACCTTGTTCCAAAGACCCAGAACAAGACAAGCCACACAAGCCACCGCAGCCATGCAATCCCTCTGAGCCACGCGAGCCACGGCCACTGTTGGCCTCGCCCTTGTGCCCCTTGGAATGGCTGCCCAAGCAAAACAAGGCTCCTCTGGCCCAGAGCCCAGGACCCAGCAAAAGAAGCCTACAGCACCCGGTATTCCCAGGCGGTCTCCCATCCAAGTACTAACCGGGCCCGACCTTGCTTAGCTTCCGAGATCAGACGAGATCGGGCGTTCTCAGGGTGGTATGGCCGTAGGCACCCCTCAGCCCCACAGCAGCGCTCTCCAGCACACACCAGCACCTTCCTGCCCTGCCCCAATGCCCCCCGCACCCGGCACACGGCCGCCAGCGCCACTGTCGGCAACAACCCAACCTGCAGCCAGACCCAGAGCCATACAAGCCACTCAAGCTTTTCCAGCCACGCCAACTATGCGAGGACTAACAGTCACGGCCACCAGCTCTGCCCTGCCTTCGGAAACAACGGAACCTGCAGCCGGACCCAGAGCCACACAAGCAAAATAAGCCACGCCGGCCGCGCAAGCTTCATGAGCATCAACAGTCATGGCCACCAGCTCTGCCCTTCGCAACAATGGAACCTGCAGCCAGATCCAGAGCCACACAAGCCACACAAGGCACATCACCAGTCATGGCCACCATCTCCGCCCTCGGCAACAACGGAACCTGCAGCCAGGAACAAGGCACCTTGTTCCAAAGACCCAGAACCAGACAAGCCACCGCAGCCATGCAATCCCTCTGAGCCACGCGAGCCACGGCCACTGTTGGCCTCGCCCTTGTGCCCCTTGGAATGGCTGCCCAAGCAAAACAAGGCACCTCTGGCCCAGAGCCCAGGACCCAGCAAAAGAAGCCTACAGCACCCGGTATTCCCAGGCGGTCTCCCATCCAAGTACTAACCGGGCCCGACCCTGCTTAGCTTCCGAGATCAGACGAGATCGGGCGTTCTCAGGGTGGTATGGCCGTAGGCACCCCTCAGCCCCACAGCAGCGCTCTCCAGCACACACCAGCGCCTTCCTGCCCTGCCCCAATGCCCCCCGCACCAGGCACACGGCCGCCAGCGCCACTGTCGGCAACAACCCAACCTGCAGCCAGACCCAGAGCCATACAAGCCACTCAAGCTTTTCCAGCCACGCCAACTATGCGAGGACTAACAGTCATGGCCACCAGCTCTGCCCTGCCCTTGGCAAAAACGGAACCTGCAGCCAGATCCAGAGCCACACAAGCCACGCCGGCCACGCAAGCTTCATGAGCATCAACAGTCATGGCCACCAGCTCTGCCCTCCGCAACAATGGAACCTGCAGCCAGATCCAGAGCCACACAAGCCACACAAGGCACATGACCAGTCATGCCCACCATCTCCGCCCTCGGCAACAATGGAACCTGCAGCCAGGAACAAGGCACCTTGTTCCAAAGACCCAGAACCAGACAAGCCACACAAGCCACCGCAGCCATGCAATCCCTCTGAGCCACGCGAGCCACGGCCACTGTTGGCCTCGCCCTTGTGTTCCTTGGCACCGCTGCCCAAGCAAAACAAGGCACCTCTGGCCCAGAGCCCAGGACCCAGCAAAAGAAGCCTACAGCACCCGGTATTCCCAGGCGGTCTCCCATCCAAATACTAACGGGGCCCGACCCTGCTTAGCTTCCGAGATCAGACGAGATCGGGCGTTCTCAGGGTGGTATGGCCGTAGGCACCCCTCAGCCCCACAGCAGCGCTCTCCAGCACACACCAGCGCCTTCCTGCCCTGCCCCAATGCCCCCTGCACCCGGCACACGGCCGCCAGCGCCACTGTCGGCAACAACCCAACCTGCAGCCAGACCCAGAGCCATACAAGCCACTCAAGCTTTTCCCGCCACGCCAACTATGTGAGGACTAACAGTCACGGCCACAAGCTCTTCCCTGCCCTCGGAAACAACGGAACCTGCAGCCAGATCCAGAGCCACGCAAGCCATGCAAGCCCCATGAGCCACCCTCCCCCTTGTGCTCCTTGGCACCGCTGCCCAAGCAAAACAAGGCACCTCTGGCCCAGAGCCCAGGACCCAGCAAAAGAAGCCTACAGCACCCGGTATTCCCAGGCGGTCTCCCATCCAAGTACTAACCGGGCCCGACCCTGCTTAGCTTCCGAGATCAGACGAGATCGGGCGTTCTCAGGGTGGTATGGCCGTAGGCACCCCTCAGCCCCACAGCAGCGCTCTCCAGCACACACCAGCGCCTTCCTGCCCTGCCCCAATGCCCCCTGCACCCGGCACACGGCCGCCAGCGCCACTGTCGGCAACAACCCAACCTGCAGCCAGACCCAGAGCCATACAAGCCACTCAAGCTTTTCCCGCCACGCCAACTATGTGAGGACTAACAGTCATGGCCACCAGCTCTTCCCTGCCCTCGGAAACAAGGGAACCTGCAGCCAGATCCAGAGCCACGCAAGCCATGCAAGCCCCATGAGCCACCCTCCCCCTTGTGCCCCTTGGAATGGCTGCCCAAGCAAAACAAGGCACCTCTGGCCCAGAGCCCAGGACCCAGCAAAAGAAGCCTACAGCACCCAGTATTCCCAGGCGGTCTCCCATCCAAGTACTAACCGGGCCCGACCCTGCTTAGCTTCCGAGATCAGACGAGATCGGGTGTTCTCAGGGTGGTATGGCCATAGGCACCCCTCAGCCCCACAGCAGCGCTCTCCAGCACACACCAGCGCCTTCCTGCCCTGCCCCAATGCCCCCCGCACCCGGCACACGGCCGCCAGCGCCACTGTCGGCAACAACCCAACCTGCAGCCAGACCCAGAGCCATACAAGCCACTCAAGCTTTTCCCGCCACGCCAACTATGTGAGGACTAACAGTCATGGCCACCACCTCTGCCCTGCCCTCAGAAACAAGGGAACCTGCAGCCAGATCCAGAGCCACGCAAGCCATGCAAGCCCCATGAGCCACCCTCGCCCTTGTGCTCCTTGGCACCGCTGCCCAAGCAAAACAAGGCACCTCTGGCCCAGAGCCCAGGACCCAGCAAAAGAAGCCTACAGCACCCAGTATTCCCAGGCGGTCTCCCATCCAAGTACTAACCGGGCCCGACCCTGCTTAGCTTCCGAGATCAGACGAGATCGGGCGTTCTCAGGGTGGTATGGCCGTAGGCACCCCTCAGCCCCACAGCAGCGCTCTCCAGCACACACCAGCGCCTTCCTGCCCTGCCCCAATGCTCCTCGCACCCGGCACACGGCCGCCAGCGCCACTGTCGGCAACAACCCAACCTGCAGCCAGACCGAGCACCACACAAGCCACTCAAGCTTTTCCCGCCACGCCAACTATGTGAGGACTAACAGTCATGGCCACCAGCTCTGCCCTGCCCTCGGCAACAACAGAACCTGCAGCCGGACCAGGAGCCACACAAGCCACATAAGCCACGCCGGCCACACAAGCTTCATGAGCATCAGCAGTCATGGCCACCAGCTCTGGCCTCCGCAACAATGGAACCTGCAGCCAGATCCAGAGCCATACAAGCCACTCAAGCTTTTCCAGCCACGCCAACTATGCGAGGACTAACAGTCATGGCCACCAGCTCTGCCCTGCCCTCGGCAACAACGGAACCTGCAGCCAGGAACAAGGCACCTTGTTCAAAAGACCCAGAACCAGACAAGCCACACAAGCCACCGCAGCCATGCAATCCCTCTGAGCCACGCGAGCCACGGCCACTGTTGGCCTCGCCCTTGTGCCCCTTGGAATGGCTGCCCAAGCAAAACAAGGCACCTCTGGCCCAGAGCCCAGGACCCAGCAAAAGAAGCCTACAGCACCCGGTATTCCCAGGCGGTCTCCCATCCAAGTACTAACCGGGCCCGACCCTGCTTAGCTTCCGAGATCAGACGAGATCGGGCGTTCTCAGGGTGGTATGGCCGTAGGCACCCCTCAGCCCCACAGCAGCGCTCTCCAGCACACACCAGCGCCTTCCTGCCCTGCCCCAATGCCCCCCGCACCCGGCACACGGCCGCCAGCGCCACTGTCGGCAACAACCCAACCTGCAGCCAGACCCAGAGCCATACAAGCCACTCAAGCTTTTCCCGCCACGCCAACTATGTGAGGACTAACAGTCATGGCCACCAGCTCTGCCCTGCCCTCGGCAACAACAGAACCTGCAGCCAGGAACAAGGCACCTTGTTCCAAAGACCCAGAACAAGACAAGCCACACAAGCCACCGCAGCCATGCAATCCCTCTGAGCCACGCGAGCCACGGCCACTGTTGGCCTCGCCCTTGTGCCCCTTGGAATGGCTGCCCAAGCAAAACAAGGCTCCTCTGGCCCAGAGCCCAGGACCCAGCAAAAGAAGCCTACAGCACCCGGTATTCCCAGGCGGTCTCCCATCCAAGTACTAACCGGGCCCGACCTTGCTTAGCTTCCGAGATCAGACGAGATCGGGCGTTCTCAGGGTGGTATGGCCGTAGGCACCCCTCAGCCCCACAGCAGCGCTCTCCAGCACACACCAGCACCTTCCTGCCCTGCCCCAATGCCCCCCGCACCCGGCACACGGCCGCCAGCGCCACTGTCGGCAACAACCCAACCTGCAGCCAGACCCAGAGCCATACAAGCCACTCAAGCTTTTCCAGCCACGCCAACTATGCGAGGACTAACAGTCACGGCCACCAGCTCTGCCCTGCCTTCGGAAACAACGGAACCTGCAGCCGGACCCAGAGCCACACAAGCAAAATAAGCCACGCCGGCCACGCAAGCTTCATGAGCATCAACAGTCATGGCCACCAGCTCTGCCCTTCGCAACAATGGAACCTGCAGCCAGATCCAGAGCCACACAAGCCACACAAGGCACATCACCAGTCATGGCCACCATCTCCGCCCTCGGCAACAACGGAACCTGCAGCCAGGAACAAGGCACCTTGTTCCAAAGACCCAGAACCAGACAAGCCACCGCAGCCATGCAATCCCTCTGAGCCACGCGAGCCACGGCCACTGTTGGCCTCGCCCTTGTGCCCCTTGGAATGGCTGCCCAAGCAAAACAAGGCACCTCTGGCCCAGAGCCCAGGACCCAGCAAAAGAAGCCTACAGCACCCGGTATTCCCAGGCGGTCTCCCATCCAAGTACTAACCGGGCCCGACCCTGCTTAGCTTCCGAGATCAGACGAGATCGGGCGTTCTCAGGGTGGTATGGCCGTAGGCACCCCTCAGCCCCACAGCAGCGCTCTCCAGCACACACCAGCGCCTTCCTGCCCTGCCCCAATGCCCCCCGCACCAGGCACACGGCCGCCAGCGCCACTGTCGGCAACAACCCAACCTGCAGCCAGACCCAGAGCCATACAAGCCACTCAAGCTTTTCCAGCCACGCCAACTATGCGAGGACTAACAGTCATGGCCACCAGCTCTGCCCTGCCCTTGGCAAAAACGGAACCTGCAGCCAGATCCAGAGCCACACAAGCCACGCCGGCCACGCAAGCTTCATGAGCATCAACAGTCATGGCCACCAGCTCTGCCCTCCGCAACAATGGAACCTGCAGCCAGATCCAGAGCCACACAAGCCACACAAGGCACATGACCAGTCATGCCCACCATCTCCGCCCTCGGCAACAATGGAACCTGCAGCCAGGAACAAGGCACCTTGTTCCAAAGACCCAGAACCAGACAAGCCACACAAGCCACCGCAGCCATGCAATCCCTCTGAGCCACGCGAGCCACGGCCACTGTTGGCCTCGCCCTTGTGTTCCTTGGCACCGCTGCCCAAGCAAAACAAGGCACCTCTGGCCCAGAGCCCAGGACCCAGCAAAAGAAGCCTACAGCACCCGGTATTCCCAGGCGGTCTCCCATCCAAATACTAACGGGGCCCGACCCTGCTTAGCTTCCGAGATCAGACGAGATCGGGCGTTCTCAGGGTGGTATGGCCGTAGGCACCCCTCAGCCCCACAGCAGCGCTCTCCAGCACACACCAGCGCCTTCCTGCCCTGCCCCAATGCCCCCTGCACCCGGCACACGGCCGCCAGCGCCACTGTCGGCAACAACCCAACCTGCAGCCAGACCCAGAGCCATACAAGCCACTCAAGCTTTTCCCGCCACGCCAACTATGTGAGGACTAACAGTCACGGCCACAAGCTCTTCCCTGCCCTCGGAAACAACGGAACCTGCAGCCAGATCCAGAGCCACGCAAGCCATGCAAGCCCCATGAGCCACCCTCCCCCTTGTGCTCCTTGGAATGGCTGCCCAAGCAAAACAAGGCACCTCTGGCCCAGAGCCCAGGACCCAGCAAAAGAAGCCTACAGCACCCGGTATTCCCAGGCGGTCTCCCATCCAAGTACTAACCGGGCCCGACCCTGCTTAGCTTCCGAGATCAGACGAGATCGGGCGTTCTCAGGGTGGTATGGCCGTAGGCACCCCTCAGCCCCACAGCAGCGCTCTCCAGCACACACCAGCGCCTTCCTGCCCTGCCCCAATGCCCCCTGCACCCGGCACACGGCCGCCAGCGCCACTGTCGGCAACAACCCAACCTGCAGCCAGACCCAGAGCCATACAAGCCACTCAAGCTTTTCCCGCCACGCCAACTATGTGAGGACTAACAGTCATGGCCACCAGCTCTTCCCTGCCCTCGGAAACAAGGGAACCTGCAGCCAGATCCAGAGCCACGCAAGCCATGCAAGCCCCATGAGCCACCCTCCCCCTTGTGCCCCTTGGAATGGCTGCCCAAGCAAAACAAGGCACCTCTGGCCCAGAGCCCAGGACCCAGCAAAAGAAGCCTACAGCACCCAGTATTCCCAGGCGGTCTCCCATCCAAGTACTAACCGGGCCCGACCCTGCTTAGCTTCCGAGATCAGACGAGATCGGGTGTTCTCAGGGTGGTATGGCCATAGGCACCCCTCAGCCCCACAGCAGCGCTCTCCAGCACACACCAGCGCCTTCCTGCCCTGCCCCAATGCCCCCCGCACCCGGCACACGGCCGCCAGCGCCACTGTCGGCAACAACCCAACCTGCAGCCAGACCCAGAGCCATACAAGCCACTCAAGCTTTTCCCGCCACGCCAACTATGTGAGGACTAACAGTCATGGCCACCAGCTCTGCCCTGCCCTCGGAAACAAGGGAACCTGCAGCCAGATCCAGAGCCACGCAAGCCATGCAAGCCCCATGAGCCACCCTCGCCCTTGTGCTCCTTGGCACCGCTGCCCAAGCAAAACAAGGCACCTCTGGCCCAGAGCCCAGGACCCAGCAAAAGAAGCCTACAGCACCCAGTATTCCCAGGCGGTCTCCCATCCAAGTACTAACCGGGCCCGACCCTGCTTAGCTTCCGAGATCAGACGAGATCGGGCGTTCTCAGGGTGGTATGGCCGTAGGCACCCCTCAGCCCCACAGCAGCGCTCTCCAGCACACACCAGCGCCTTCCTGCCCTGCCCCAATGCTCCTCGCACCCGGCACACGGCCGCCAGCGCCACTGTCGGCAACAACCCAACCTGCAGCCAGACCGAGCACCACACAAGCCACTCAAGCTTTTCCCGCCACGCCAACTATGTGAGGACTAACAGTCATGGCCACCAGCTCTGCCCTGCCCTCGGCAACAACAGAACCTGCAGCCGGACCAGGAGCCACACAAGCCACATAAGCCACGCCGGCCACACAAGCTTCATGAGCATCAGCAGTCATGGCCACCAGCTCTGGCCTCCGCAACAATGGAACCTGCAGCCAGATCCAGAGCCATACAAGCCACTCAAGCTTTTCCAGCCACGCCAACTATGCGAGGACTAACAGTCATGGCCACCAGCTCTGCCCTGCCCTCGGCAACAACGGAACCTGCAGCCAGGAACAAGGCACCTTGTTCAAAAGACCCAGAACCAGACAAGCCACACAAGCCACCGCAGCCATGCAATCCCTCTGAGCCACGCGAGCCACGGCCACTGTTGGCCTCGCCCTTGTGCCCCTTGGAATGGCTGCCCAAGCAAAACAAGGCACCTCTGGCCCAGAGCCCAGGACCCAGCAAAAGAAGCCTACAGCACCCGGTATTCCCAGGCGGTCTCCCATCCAAGTACTAACCGGGCCCGACCCTGCTTAGCTTCCGAGATCAGACGAGATCGGGCGTTCTCAGGGTGGTATGGCCGTAGGCACCCCTCAGCCCCACAGCAGCGCTCTCCAGCACACACCAGCGCCTTCCTGCCCTGCCCCAATGCCCCCCGCACCCGGCACACGGCCGCCAGCGCCACTGTCGGCAACAACCCAACCTGCAGCCAGACCCAGAGCCATACAAGCCACTCAAGCTTTTCCAGCCACGCCAACTATGCGAGGACTAACAGTCACGGCCACCAGCTCTGCCCTGCCTTCGGAAACAACGGAACCTGCAGCCGGACCCAGAGCCACACAAGCAAAATAAGCCACGCCGGCCACGCAAGCTTCATGAGCATCAACAGTCATGGCCACCAGCTCTGCCCTTCGCAACAATGGAACCTGCAGCCAGATCCAGAGCCACACAAGCCACACAAGGCACATCACCAGTCATGGCCACCATCTCCGCCCTCGGCAACAACGGAACCTGCAGCCAGGAACAAGGCACCTTGTTCCAAAGACCCAGAACCAGACAAGCCACCGCAGCCATGCAATCCCTCTGAGCCACGCGAGCCACGGCCACTGTTGGCCTCGCCCTTGTGTTCCTTGGCACCGCTGCCCAAGCAAAACAAGGCACCTCTGGCCCAGAGCCCAGGACCCAGCAAAAGAAGCCTACAGCACCCGGTATTCCCAGGCGGTCTCCCATCCAAGTACTAACCGGGCCCGACCCTGCTTAGCTTCCGAGATCAGACGAGATCGGGCGTTCTCAGGGTGGTATGGCCGTAGGCACCCCTCAGCCCCACAGCAGCGCTCTCCAGCACACACCAGCGCCTTCCTGCCCTGCCCCAATGCCCCCCGCACCAGGCACACGGCCGCCAGCGCCACTGTCGGCAACAACCCAACCTGCAGCCAGACCCAGAGCCATACAAGCCACTCAAGCTTTTCCAGCCACGCCAACTATGCGAGGACTAACAGTCATGGCCACCAGCTCTGCCCTGCCCTTGGCAAAAACGGAACCTGCAGCCAGATCCAGAGCCACACAAGCCACGCCGGCCACGCAAGCTTCATGAGCATCAACAGTCATGGCCACCAGCTCTGCCCTCCGCAACAATGGAACCTGCAGCCAGATCCAGAGCCACACAAGCCACACAAGGCACATGACCAGTCATGCCCACCATCTCCGCCCTCGGCAACAATGGAACCTGCAGCCAGGAACAAGGCACCTTGTTCCAAAGACCCAGAACCAGACAAGCCACACAAGCCACCGCAGCCATGCAATCCCTCTGAGCCACGCGAGCCACGGCCACTGTTGGCCTCGCCCTTGTGTTCCTTGGCACCGCTGCCCAAGCAAAACAAGGCACCTCTGGCCCAGAGCCCAGGACCCAGCAAAAGAAGCCTACAGCACCCGGTATTCCCAGGCGGTCTCCCATCCAAATACTAACGGGGCCCGACCCTGCTTAGCTTCCGAGATCAGACGAGATCGGGCGTTCTCAGGGTGGTATGGCCGTAGGCACCCCTCAGCCCCACAGCAGCGCTCTCCAGCACACACCAGCGCCTTCCTGCCCTGCCCCAATGCCCCCTGCACCCGGCACACGGCCGCCAGCGCCACTGTCGGCAACAACCCAACCTGCAGCCAGACCCAGAGCCATACAAGCCACTCAAGCTTTTCCCGCCACGCCAACTATGTGAGGACTAACAGTCACGGCCACAAGCTCTTCCCTGCCCTCGGAAACAACGGAACCTGCAGCCAGATCCAGAGCCACGCAAGCCATGCAAGCCCCATGAGCCACCCTCCCCCTTGTGCTCCTTGGAATGGCTGCCCAAGCAAAACAAGGCACCTCTGGCCCAGAGCCCAGGACCCAGCAAAAGAAGCCTACAGCACCCGGTATTCCCAGGCGGTCTCCCATCCAAGTACTAACCGGGCCCGACCCTGCTTAGCTTCCGAGATCAGACGAGATCGGGCGTTCTCAGGGTGGTATGGCCGTAGGCACCCCTCAGCCCCACAGCAGCGCTCTCCAGCACACACCAGCGCCTTCCTGCCCTGCCCCAATGCCCCCTGCACCCGGCACACGGCCGCCAGCGCCACTGTCGGCAACAACCCAACCTGCAGCCAGACCCAGAGCCATACAAGCCACTCAAGCTTTTCCCGCCACGCCAACTATGTGAGGACTAACAGTCATGGCCACCAGCTCTTCCCTGCCCTCGGAAACAAGGGAACCTGCAGCCAGATCCAGAGCCACGCAAGCCATGCAAGCCCCATGAGCCACCCTCCCCCTTGTGCCCCTTGGAATGGCTGCCCAAGCAAAACAAGGCACCTCTGGCCCAGAGCCCAGGACCCAGCAAAAGAAGCCTACAGCACCCAGTATTCCCAGGCGGTCTCCCATCCAAGTACTAACCGGGCCCGACCCTGCTTAGCTTCCGAGATCAGACGAGATCGGGTGTTCTCAGGGTGGTATGGCCATAGGCACCCCTCAGCCCCACAGCAGCGCTCTCCAGCACACACCAGCGCCTTCCTGCCCTGCCCCAATGCCCCCCGCACCCGGCACACGGCCGCCAGCGCCACTGTCGGCAACAACCCAACCTGCAGCCAGACCCAGAGCCATACAAGCCACTCAAGCTTTTCCCGCCACGCCAACTATGTGAGGACTAACAGTCATGGCCACCAGCTCTGCCCTGCCCTCGGAAACAAGGGAACCTGCAGCCAGATCCAGAGCCACGCAAGCCATGCAAGCCCCATGAGCCACCCTCGCCCTTGTGCTCCTTGGCACCGCTGCCCAAGCAAAACAAGGCACCTCTGGCCCAGAGCCCAGGACCCAGCAAAAGAAGCCTACAGCACCCAGTATTCCCAGGCGGTCTCCCATCCAAGTACTAACCGGGCCCGACCCTGCTTAGCTTCCGAGATCAGACGAGATCGGGCGTTCTCAGGGTGGTATGGCCGTAGGCACCCCTCAGCCCCACAGCAGCGCTCTCCAGCACACACCAGCGCCTTCCTGCCCTGCCCCAATGCTCCTCGCACCCGGCACACGGCCGCCAGCGCCACTGTCGGCAACAACCCAACCTGCAGCCAGACCGAGCACCACACAAGCCACTCAAGCTTTTCCCGCCACGCCAACTATGTGAGGACTAACAGTCATGGCCACCAGCTCTGCCCTGCCCTCGGCAACAACAGAACCTGCAGCCGGACCAGGAGCCACACAAGCCACATAAGCCACGCCGGCCACACAAGCTTCATGAGCATCAGCAGTCATGGCCACCAGCTCTGGCCTCCGCAACAATGGAACCTGCAGCCAGATCCAGAGCCATACAAGCCACTCAAGCTTTTCCAGCCACGCCAACTATGCGAGGACTAACAGTCATGGCCACCAGCTCTGCCCTGCCCTCGGCAACAACGGAACCTGCAGCCAGGAACAAGGCACCTTGTTCAAAAGACCCAGAACCAGACAAGCCACACAAGCCACCGCAGCCATGCAATCCCTCTGAGCCACGCGAGCCACGGCCACTGTTGGCCTCGCCCTTGTGCCCCTTGGAATGGCTGCCCAAGCAAAACAAGGCACCTCTGGCCCAGAGCCCAGGACCCAGCAAAAGAAGCCTACAGCACCCGGTATTCCCAGGCGGTCTCCCATCCAAGTACTAACCGGGCCCGACCCTGCTTAGCTTCCGAGATCAGACGAGATCGGGCGTTCTCAGGGTGGTATGGCCGTAGGCACCCCTCAGCCCCACAGCAGCGCTCTCCAGCACACACCAGCGCCTTCCTGCCCTGCCCCAATGCCCCCCGCACCCGGCACACGGCCGCCAGCGCCACTGTCGGCAACAACCCAACCTGCAGCCAGACCCAGAGCCATACAAGCCACTCAAGCTTTTCCCGCCACGCCAACTATGTGAGGACTAACAGTCATGGCCACCAGCTCTGCCCTGCCCTCGGCAACAACAGAACCTGCAGCCAGGAACAAGGCACCTTGTTCCAAAGACCCAGAACAAGACAAGCCACACAAGCCACCGCAGCCATGCAATCCCTCTGAGCCACGCGAGCCACGGCCACTGTTGGCCTCGCCCTTGTGCCCCTTGGAATGGCTGCCCAAGCAAAACAAGGCTCCTCTGGCCCAGAGCCCAGGACCCAGCAAAAGAAGCCTACAGCACCCGGTATTCCCAGGCGGTCTCCCATCCAAGTACTAACCGGGCCCGACCTTGCTTAGCTTCCGAGATCAGACGAGATCGGGCGTTCTCAGGGTGGTATGGCCGTAGGCACCCCTCAGCCCCACAGCAGCGCTCTCCAGCACACACCAGCACCTTCCTGCCCTGCCCCAATGCCCCCCGCACCCGGCACACGGCCGCCAGCGCCACTGTCGGCAACAACCCAACCTGCAGCCAGACCCAGAGCCATACAAGCCACTCAAGCTTTTCCAGCCACGCCAACTATGCGAGGACTAACAGTCACGGCCACCAGCTCTGCCCTGCCTTCGGAAACAACGGAACCTGCAGCCGGACCCAGAGCCACACAAGCAAAATAAGCCACGCCGGCCACGCAAGCTTCATGAGCATCAACAGTCATGGCCACCAGCTCTGCCCTTCGCAACAATGGAACCTGCAGCCAGATCCAGAGCCACACAAGCCACACAAGGCACATCACCAGTCATGGCCACCATCTCCGCCCTCGGCAACAACGGAACCTGCAGCCAGGAACAAGGCACCTTGTTCCAAAGACCCAGAACCAGACAAGCCACCGCAGCCATGCAATCCCTCTGAGCCACGCGAGCCACGGCCACTGTTGGCCTCGCCCTTGTGCCCCTTGGAATGGCTGCCCAAGCAAAACAAGGCACCTCTGGCCCAGAGCCCAGGACCCAGCAAAAGAAGCCTACAGCACCCGGTATTCCCAGGCGGTCTCCCATCCAAGTACTAACCGGGCCCGACCCTGCTTAGCTTCCGAGATCAGACGAGATCGGGCGTTCTCAGGGTGGTATGGCCGTAGGCACCCCTAAGCCCCACAGCAGCGCTCTCCAGCACACACCAGCGCCTTCCTGCCCTGCCCCAATGCCCCCCGCACCAGGCACACGGCCGCCAGCGCCACTGTCGGCAACAACCCAACCTGCAGCCAGACCCAGAGCCATACAAGCCACTCAAGCTTTTCCAGCCACGCCAACTATGCGAGGACTAACAGTCATGGCCACCAGCTCTGCCCTGCCCTTGGCAAAAACGGAACCTGCAGCCAGATCCAGAGCCACACAAGCCACGCCGGCCACGCAAGCTTCATGAGCATCAACAGTCATGGCCACCAGCTCTGCCCTCCGCAACAATGGAACCTGCAGCCAGATCCAGAGCCACACAAGCCACACAAGGCACATGACCAGTCATGCCCACCATCTCCGCCCTCGGCAACAATGGAACCTGCAGCCAGGAACAAGGCACCTTGTTCCAAAGACCCAGAACCAGACAAGCCACACAAGCCACCGCAGCCATGCAATCCCTCTGAGCCACGCGAGCCACGGCCACTGTTGGCCTCGCCCTTGTGTTCCTTGGCACCGCTGCCCAAGCAAAACAAGGCACCTCTGGCCCAGAGCCCAGGACCCAGCAAAAGAAGCCTACAGCACCCGGTATTCCCAGGCGGTCTCCCATCCAAATACTAACGGGGCCCGACCCTGCTTAGCTTCCGAGATCAGACGAGATCGGGCGTTCTCAGGGTGGTATGGCCGTAGGCACCCCTCAGCCCCACAGCAGCGCTCTCCAGCACACACCAGCGCCTTCCTGCCCTGCCCCAATGCCCCCTGCACCCGGCACACGGCCGCCAGCGCCACTGTCGGCAACAACCCAACCTGCAGCCAGACCCAGAGCCATACAAGCCACTCAAGCTTTTCCCGCCACGCCAACTATGTGAGGACTAACAGTCATGGCCACCAGCTCTTCCCTGCCCTCGGAAACAAGGGAACCTGCAGCCAGATCCAGAGCCACGCAAGCCATGCAAGCCCCATGAGCCACCCTCCCCCTTGTGCCCCTTGGAATGGCTGCCCAAGCAAAACAAGGCACCTCTGGCCCAGAGCCCAGGACCCAGCAAAAGAAGCCTACAGCACCCAGTATTCCCAGGCGGTCTCCCATCCAAGTACTAACCGGGCCCGACCCTGCTTAGCTTCCGAGATCAGACGAGATCGGGTGTTCTCAGGGTGGTATGGCCATAGGCACCCCTCAGCCCCACAGCAGCGCTCTCCAGCACACACCAGCGCCTTCCTGCCCTGCCCCAATGCCCCCCGCACCCGGCACACGGCCGCCAGCGCCACTGTCGGCAACAACCCAACCTGCAGCCAGACCCAGAGCCATACAAGCCACTCAAGCTTTTCCCGCCACGCCAACTATGTGAGGACTAACAGTCATGGCCACCAGCTCTGCCCTGCCCTCGGAAACAAGGGAACCTGCAGCCAGATCCAGAGCCACGCAAGCCATGCAAGCCCCATGAGCCACCCTCGCCCTTGTGCTCCTTGGCACCGCTGCCCAAGCAAAACAAGGCACCTCTGGCCCAGAGCCCAGGACCCAGCAAAAGAAGCCTACAGCACCCAGTATTCCCAGGCGGTCTCCCATCCAAGTACTAACCGGGCCCGACCCTGCTTAGCTTCCGAGATCAGACGAGATCGGGCGTTCTCAGGGTGGTATGGCCGTAGGCACCCCTCAGCCCCACAGCAGCGCTCTCCAGCACACACCAGCGCCTTCCTGCCCTGCCCCAATGCTCCTCGCACCCGGCACACGGCCGCCAGCGCCACTGTCGGCAACAACCCAACCTGCAGCCAGACCGAGCACCACACAAGCCACTCAAGCTTTTCCCGCCACGCCAACTATGTGAGGACTAACAGTCATGGCCACCAGCTCTGCCCTGCCCTCGGCAACAACAGAACCTGCAGCCGGACCAGGAGCCACACAAGCCACATAAGCCACGCCGGCCACACAAGCTTCATGAGCATCAGCAGTCATGGCCACCAGCTCTGGCCTCCGCAACAATGGAACCTGCAGCCAGATCCAGAGCCATACAAGCCACTCAAGCTTTTCCAGCCACGCCAACTATGCGAGGACTAACAGTCATGGCCACCAGCTCTGCCCTGCCCTCGGCAACAACGGAACCTGCAGCCAGGAACAAGGCACCTTGTTCAAAAGACCCAGAACCAGACAAGCCACACAAGCCACCGCAGCCATGCAATCCCTCTGAGCCACGCGAGCCACGGCCACTGTTGGCCTCGCCCTTGTGCCCCTTGGAATGGCTGCCCAAGCAAAACAAGGCACCTCTGGCCCAGAGCCCAGGACCCAGCAAAAGAAGCCTACAGCACCCGGTATTCCCAGGCGGTCTCCCATCCAAGTACTAACCGGGCCCGACCCTGCTTAGCTTCCGAGATCAGACGAGATCGGGCGTTCTCAGGGTGGTATGGCCGTAGGCACCCCTCAGCCCCACAGCAGCGCTCTCCAGCACACACCAGCGCCTTCCTGCCCTGCCCCAATGCCCCCCGCACCCGGCACACGGCCGCCAGCGCCACTGTCGGCAACAATCCAACCTGCAGCCAGACCCAGAGCCATACAAGCCACTCAAGCTTTTCCCGCCACGCCAACTATGTGAGGACTAACAGTCATGGCCACCAGCTCTGCCCTGCCCTCGGAAACAAGGGAACCTGCAGCCAGATCCAGAGCCACGCAAGCCATGCAAGCCCCATGAGCCACCCTCGCCCTTGTGCCCCTTGGAATGGCTGCCCAAGCAAAACAAAGCACCTCTGGCCCAGAGCCCAGGACCCAGCAAAAGAAGCCTACAGCACCCGGTATTCCCAGGCGGTCTCCCATCCAAGTACTAACCGGGCCCGACCCTGCTTAGCTTCCGAGATCAGACGAGATCGGGCGTTCTCAGGGTGGTATGGCCGTAGGCACCCCTCAGCCCCACAGCAGCGCTCTCCAGCACACACCAGCGCCTTCCTGCCCTGCCCCAATGCCCCCCGCACCCGGCACACGGCCGCCAGCGCCACTGTCGGCAGCAACCCAACCTGCAGTCAGACCGAACACCACACAAGCCACTCAAGCTTTTCCAGCCACGCCAACTATGCGAGGACTAACAGTCATGGCCACCAGCTCTGCCCTGCCCTCAGCAACAACAGAACCTGCAGCCAGGAACAAGGCACCTTGTTCCAAAGACCCAGAACAAGACAAGCCACACAAGCCACCGCAGCCATGCAATCCCTCTGAGCCACGCGAGCCACGGCCACTGTTGGCCTCGCCCTTGTGCCCCTTGGAATGGCTTCCCAAGCAAAACAAGGCTCCTCTGGCCCAGAGCCCAGGACCCAGCAAAAGAAGCCTACAGCACCCGGTATTCCCAGGCGGTCTCCCATCCAAGTACTAACCGGGCCCGACCCTGCTTAGCTTCCGAGATCAGACGAGATCGGGCGTTCTCAGGGTGGTATGGCCGTAGGCACCCCTCAGCCCCACAGCAGCGCTCTCCAGCACACACCAGCACCTTCCTGCCCTGCCCCAATGCCCCCCGCACCCGGCACACGGCCGCCAGCGCCACTGTCGGCAACAACCCAACCTGCAGCCAGACCCAGAGCCATACAAGCCACTCAAGCTTTTCCAGCCACGCCAACTATGCGAGGACTAACAGTCATGGCCACCAGCTCTGCCCTGCCCTTGGCAAAAACGGAACCTGCAGCCAGATCCAGAGCCACACAAGCCACATAAGCCACGCAAGCTTCATGAGCATCAACAGTCATGGCCACCAGCTCTGCCCTCCGCAACAATGGAACCTGCAGCCAGATCCAGAGCCACACAAGCCACACAAGGCACATCACCAGTCATGGCCACCATCTCCGCCCTCGGCAACAATGGAACCTGCAGCCAGGAACAAGGCACCTTGTTCCAAAGACCCAGAACCAGACAAGCCACACAAGCCACCGCAGCCATGCAATCCCTCTGAGCCACGCGAGCCACGGCCACTGTTGGCCTCGCCCTTGTGCCCCTTGGAATGGCTGCCCAAGCAAAACAAGGCACCTCTGGCCCAGAGCCCAGGACCCAGCAAAAGAAGCCTACAGCACCCGGTATTCCTAGGCGGTCTCCCATCCAAGTACTAACCGGGCCCGACCCTGCTTAGCTTCCGAGATCAGACGAGATCGGGCGTTCTCAGGGTGGTATGGCCGTAGGCACCCCTCAGCCCCACAGCAGCGCTCTCCAGCACACACCAGCGCCTTCCTGCCCTGCCCCAATGCCCCCCGCACCCGGCACACGGCCGCCAGCGCCACTGTCAGCAACAACCCAACCTGCAGCCAGACCCAGAGCCATACAAGCCACTCAAGCTTTTCCCGCCACGCCAACTATGTGAGGACTAACAGTCACGGCCACCAGCTCTTCCCTGTCCTTGGAAACAACGGAACCTGCAGCTGGATCCAGAGCCACGCAAGCCATGCAAGCCCCATGAGCCACCCTCCCCCTTGTGCTCCTTGGCACCGCTGCCCAAGCAAAACAAGGCACCTCTGGCCCAGAGCCCAGGACCCAGCAAAAGAAGCCTACAGCACCCGGTATTCCCTGGCGGTCTCCCATCCAAGTACTAACCGGGCCCGACCCTGCTTAGCTTCCGAGATCAGACGAGATCGGGCGTTCTCAGGGTGGTATGGCCGTAGGCACCCCTCAGCCCCACAGCAGCGCTCTCCAGCACACACCAGCGCCTTCCTGCCCTGCCCCAATGCTCCTCGCACCCGGCACACGGCCGCCAGCGCCACTGTCGGCAACAACCCAACCTGCAGCCAGACCGAGCACCACACAAGCCACTCAAGCTTTTCCCGCCACGCCAACTATGTGAGGACTAACAGTCATGGCCACCAGCTCTGCCCTGCCCTCGGCAACAACAGAACCTGCAGCCGGACCAGGAGCCACACAAGCCACATAAGCCACGCCGGCCACACAAGCTTCATGAGCATCAGCAGTCATGGCCACCAGCTCTGGCCTCCGCAACAATGGAACCTGCAGCCAGATCCAGAGCCATACAAGCCACTCAAGCTTTTCCAGCCACGCCAACTATGCGAGGACTAACAGTCATGGCCACCAGCTCTGCCCTGCCCTCGGCAACAACGGAACCTGCAGCCAGGAACAAGGCACCTTGTTCAAAAGACCCAGAACCAGACAAGCCACACAAGCCACCGCAGCCATGCAATCCCTCTGAGCCACGCGAGCCACGGCCACTGTTGGCCTCGCCCTTGTGCCCCTTGGAATGGCTGCCCAAGCAAAACAAGGCACCTCTGGCCCAGAGCCCAGGACCCAGCAAAAGAAGCCTACAGCACCCGGTATTCCCAGGCGGTCTCCCATCCAAGTACTAACCGGGCCCGACCCTGCTTAGCTTCCGAGATCAGACGAGATCGGGCGTTCTCAGGGTGGTATGGCCGTAGGCACCCCTCAGCCCCACAGCAGCGCTCTCCAGCACACACCAGCGCCTTCCTGCCCTGCCCCAATGCCCCCCGCACCCGGCACACGGCCGCCAGCGCCACTGTCGGCAACAACCCAACCTGCAGCCAGACCCAGAGCCATACAAGCCACTCAAGCTTTTCCCGCCACGCCAACTATGTGAGGACTAACAGTCATGGCCACCAGCTCTGCCCTGCCCTCGGAAACAAGGGAACCTGCAGCCAGATCCAGAGCCACGCAAGCCATGCAAGCCCCATGAGCCACCCTCGCCCTTGTGCCCCTTGGAATGGCTGCCCAAGCAAAACAAAGCACCTCTGGCCCAGAGCCCAGGACCCAGCAAAAGAAGCCTACAGCACCCGGTATTCCCAGGCGGTCTCCCATCCAAGTACTAACCGGGCCCGACCCTGCTTAGCTTCCGAGATCAGACGAGATCGGGCGTTCTCAGGGTGGTATGGCCGTAGGCACCCCTCAGCCCCACAGCAGCGCTCTCCAGCACACACCAGCGCCTTCCTGCCCTGCCCCAATGCCCCCCGCACCCGGCACACGGCCGCCAGCGCCACTGTCGGCAGCAACCCAACCTGCAGCCAGACCGAACACCACACAAGCCACTCAAGCTTTTCCCGCCACGCCAACTATGCGAGGACTAACAGTCATGGCCACCAGCTCTGCCCTGCCCTCAGCAACAACAGAACCTGCAGCCAGGAACAAGGCACCTTGTTCCAAAGACCCAGAACAAGACAAGCCACACAAGCCACCGCAGCCATGCAATCCCTCTGAGCCACGCGAGCCACGGCCACTGTTGGCCTCGCCCTTGTGCCCCTTGGAATGGCTTCCCAAGCAAAACAAGGCTCCTCTGGCCCAGAGCCCAGGACCCAGCAAAAGAAGCCTACAGCACCCGGTATTCCCAGGCGGTCTCCCATCCAAGTACTAACCGGGCCCGACCCTGCTTAGCTTCCGAGATCAGACGAGATCGGGCGTTCTCAGGGTGGTATGGCCGTAGGCACCCCTCAGCCCCACAGCAGCGCTCTCCAGCACACACCAGCACCTTCCTGCCCTGCCCCAATGCCCCCCGCACCCGGCACACGGCCGCCAGCGCCACTGTCGGCAACAACCCAACCTGCAGCCAGACCCAGAGCCATACAAGCCACTCAAGCTTTTCCAGCCACGCCAACTATGCGAGGACTAACAGTCATGGCCACCAGCTCTGCCCTGCCCTTGGCAAAAACGGAACCTGCAGCCAGATCCAGAGCCACACAAGCCACATAAGCCACGCAAGCTTCATGAGCATCAACAGTCATGGCCACCAGCTCTGCCCTCCGCAACAATGGAACCTGCAGCCAGATCCAGAGCCACACAAGCCACACAAGGCACATCACCAGTCATGGCCACCATCTCCGCCCTCGGCAACAATGGAACCTGCAGCCAGGAACAAGGCACCTTGTTCCAAAGACCCAGAACCAGACAAGCCACACAAGCCACCGCAGCCATGCAATCCCTCTGAGCCACGCGAGCCACGGCCACTGTTGGCCTCGCCCTTGTGCCCCTTGGAATGGCTGCCCAAGCAAAACAAGGCACCTCTGGCCCAGAGCCCAGGACCCAGCAAAAGAAGCCTACAGCACCCGGTATTCCTAGGCGGTCTCCCATCCAAGTACTAACCGGGCCCGACCCTGCTTAGCTTCCGAGATCAGACGAGATCGGGCGTTCTCAGGGTGGTATGGCCGTAGGCACCCCTCAGCCCCACAGCAGCGCTCTCCAGCACACACCAGCGCCTTCCTGCCCTGCCCCAATGCCCCCCGCACCCGGCACACGGCCGCCAGCGCCACTGTCAGCAACAACCCAACCTGCAGCCAGACCCAGAGCCATACAAGCCACTCAAGCTTTTCCCGCCACGCCAACTATGTGAGGACTAACAGTCACGGCCACCAGCTCTTCCCTGTCCTTGGAAACAACGGAACCTGCAGCTGGATCCAGAGCCACGCAAGCCATGCAAGCCCCATGAGCCACCCTCCCCCTTGTGCTCCTTGGCACCGCTGCCCAAGCAAAACAAGGCACCTCTGGCCCAGAGCCCAGGACCCAGCAAAAGAAGCCTACAGCACCCGGTATTCCCAGGCGGTCTCCCATCCAAGTACTAACCGGGCCCGACCCTGCTTAGCTTCCGAGATCAGACGAGATCGGGCGTTCTCAGGGTGGTATGGCCGTAGGCACCCCTCAGCCCCACAGCAGCCCTCTCCAGCACACACCAGCGCCTTCCTGCCCTGCCCCAATGCCCCCTGCACCCAGCACACGGCCGCCAGCGCCACTGTCAGCAACAACCCAACCTGCAGCCAGACCCAGAGCCATACAAGCCACTCAAGCTTTTCCCGCCACGCCAACTATGCGAGGACTAACAGTCATGGCCACCAGCTCTTCCCTGCCCTCGGAAACAAGGGAACCTGCAGCCAGATCCAGAGCCACGCAAGCCATGCAAGCCCCATGAGCCACCCTCCCCCTTGTGCTCCTTGGCACCGCTGCCCAAGCAAAACACGGCACCTCTGGCCCAGAGCCCAGGACCCAGCAAAAGAAGCCTACAGCACCCAGTATTCCCAGGCGGTCTCCCATCCAAGTACTAACCGGGCCCGACCCTGCTTAGCTTCCGAGATCAGACGAGATCGGGCGTTCTCAGGGTGGTATGGCCGTAGGCACCCCTCAGCCCCACAGCAGCGCTCTCCAGCACACACCAGCGCCTTCCTGCCCTGCCCCAATGCCCCCCGCACCCGGCACACGGCCGCCAGCGCCACTGTCGGCAACAACCCAACCTGCAGCCAGACCGAGCACCACACAAGCCACTCAAGCTTTTCCAGCCACGCCAACTATGCGAGGACTAACAGTCATGGCCACCAGCTCTGCCCTGACCTCGGCAACAACAGAACCTGCAGCCGGACCCAGAGCCACGCAAGCCATGCAAGCCCCATGAGCCACCCTCGCCCTTTAGCTCCTTGGCACCGCTGCCCAAGCAAAACAAGGCACCTCTGGCCCAGAGCCCAGGACCCAGCAAAAGAAGCCTACAGCACCCGGTATTCCCAGGCGGTCTCCCATCCAAGTACTAACCGGGCCCGACCCTGCTTAGCTTCCGAGATCAGACGAGATCGGGCGTTCTCAGGGTGGTATGGCCGTAGGCACCCCTCAGCCCCACAGCAGCGCTCTCCAGCACACACCAGCGCCTTCCTGCCCTGCCCCAATGCCCCCTGCACCTGGCACACGGCCGCCAGCGCCACTGTCGGCAACAACCCAACCTGCAGCCAGACCCAGAGCCATACAAGCCACTCAAGCTTTTCCAGCCACGCCAACTATGTGAGGACTAACAGTCATGGCCACCAGCTCTGCCCTGCCCTCGGCAACAACAGAACCTGCAGCCGGACCCAGAGCCACACAAGCCATGCAAGCCCCATGAGCCACCCTCGCCCTTGTGCTCCTTGGCACCGCTGCCCAAGCAAAACAAGGCACCTCTGGCCCAGAGCCCAGGACCCAGCAAAAGAAGCCTACAGCACCCGGTATTCCCAGGCGGTCTCCCATCCAAGTACTAACCGGGCCCGACCCTGCTTAGCTTCCGAGATCAGACGAGATCGGGCGTTCTCGGGGTGGTATGGCCGTAGGCACCCCTCAGCCCCACAGCAGCGCTCTCCAGCACACACCAGCGCCTTCCTGCCCTGCCCCAATGCCCCCTGCACCCAGCACACGGCCGCCAGCGCCACTGTCAGCAACAACCCAACCTGCAGCCAGACCCAGAGCCATACAAGCCACTCAAGCTTTTCCCGCCACGCCAACTATGCGAGGACTAACAGTCATGGCCACCAGCTCTTCCCTGCCCTCGGAAACAAGGGAACCTGCAGCCAGATCCAGAGCCACGCAAGCCATGCAAGCCCCATGAGCCACCCTCCCCTTGTGCTCCTTGGCACCGCTGCCCAAGCAAAACAAGGCACCTCTGGCCCAGAGCCCAGGACCCAGCAAAAGAAGCCTACAGCACCCGGTATTCCCAGGCGGTCTCCCATCCAAGTACTAACCGGGCCCGACCCTGCTTAGCTTCCGAGATCAGACGAGATCGGGCGTTCTCAGGGTGGTATGGCCGTAGGCACCCCTCAGCCCCACAGCAGCGCTCTCCAGCACACACCAGCGCCTTCCTGCCCTGCCCCAATGCCCCCCGCACCCGGCACACGGCCGCCAGCGCCACTGTCGGCAACAACCCAACCTGCAGCCAGACCCAGAGCCATACAAGCCACTCAAGCTTTTCCCGCCACGCCAACTATGTGAGGACTAACAGTCATGGCCACCAGCTCTTCCCTGCCCTCGGAAACAAGGGAACCTGCAGCCAGATCCAGAGCCACGCAAGCCATGCAAGCCCCATGAGCCACCCTCGCCCTTGTGCTCCTTGGCACCGCTGCCCAAGCAAAACAAGGCTCCTCTGGCCCAGAGCCCAGGACCCAGCAAAAGAAGCCTACAGCACCCGGTATTCCCAGGCGGTCTCCCATCCAAGTACTAACCGGGCCCGACCCTGCTTAGCTTCCGAGATCAGACGAGATCGGGCGTTCTCAGGGTGGTATGGCCGTAGGCACCCCTCAGCCCCACAGCAGCGCTCTCCAGCACACACCAGCGCCTTCCTGCCCTGCCCCAATGCCCCCCGCACCCGGCACACGGCCGCCAGCGCCACTGTCGGCAACAACCCAACCTGTCGCCAGACCGAACACCACACAAGCCACTCAAGCTTTTCCAGCCACGCCAACTATGCGAGGACTAACAGTCATGGCCACCAGCTCTTCCCTGCCCTCGGAAACAAGGGAACCTGCAGCCAGATCCAGAGCCACGCAAGCCATGCAAGCCCCATGAGCCACCCTCCCCCTTGTGCTCCTTGGCACCGCTGCCCAAGCAAAACAAGGCACCTCTGGCCCAGAGCCCAGGGCCCAGCAAAAGAAGCCTACAGCACCCAGTATTCCCAGGCGGTCTCCCATCCAAGTACAAACCAGGCCCGACCCTGCTTAGCTTCCGAGATCAGACGAGATCGGGCGTTCTCAGGGTGGTATGGCCGTAGGCACCCCTCAGCCCCACAGCAGCGCTCTCCAGCACACACCAGCGCCTTCCTGCCCTGCCCCAATGCCCCCTGCACCCGGCACACGGCCGCCAGCGCCACTGTCGGCAACAACCCAACCTGCAGCCAGACCGAGCACCACACAAGCCACTCAAGCTTTTCCAGCCACGCCAACTATGCGAGGACTACCAGTCATGGCCACCAGCTCTGCCCTGCCCTCGGCAACAACAGAACCTGCAGCCGGACCCAGAGCCACGCAAGCCATGCAAGCCCCATGAGCCACCCTCGCCCTTGAGCTCCTTGGCACCGCTGCCCAAGCAAAACAAGGCACCTCTGGCCCAGAGCCCAGGACCCAGCAAAAGAAGCCTACAGCACCCGGTATTCCCAGGCGGTCTCCCATCCAAGTACTAACCGGGCCCGACCCTGCTTAGCTTCCGAGATCAGACGAGATCGGGCGTTCTCAGGGTGGTATGGCCGTAGGCACCCCTCAGCCCCACAGCAGCGCTCTCCAGCACACACCAGCGCCTTCCTGCCCTGCCCCAATGCCCCCCGCACCCGGCACACGGCCGCCAGCGCCACTGTCGGCAACAACCCAACCTGCAGCCAGACCCAGAGCCATACAAGCCACTCAAGCTTTTCCCGCCACGCCAACTATGTGAGGACTAACAGTCATGGCCACCAGCTCTTCCCTGCCCTCGGAAACAACGGAACCTGCAGCCGGACCCAGAGCCACACAAGCCACATAAGCCACGCCGGCCACGCAAGCTTCATGAGCATCAACAGTCATGGCCACCAGCTCTGCCCTCCGCAACAATGGAACCTGCAGCCAGATCCAGAGCCATACAAGCCACTCAAGCTTTTCCAGCCACGCCAACTATGCGAGGACTAACAGTCATGGCCACCAGCTCTGCCCTGCCCTCGGCAACAACGGAACCTGCAGCCAGGAACAAGGCACCTTGTTCAAAAGACCCAGAACCAGACAAGCCACACAAGCCACCGCAGCCATGCAATCCCTCTGAGCCACGCGAGCCACGGCCACTGTTGGCCTCGCCCTTGTGCCCCTTGGAATGGCTGCCCAAGCAAAACAAGGCACCTCTGGCCCAGAGCCCAGGACCCAGCAAAAGAAGCCTACAGCACCCGGTATTCCCAGGCGGTCTCCCATCCAAGTACTAACCGGGCCCGACCCTGCTTAGCTTCCGAGATCAGACGAGATCGGGCGTTCTCAGGGTGGTATGGCCGTAGGCACGCCTCAGCCCCACAGCAGCGCTCTCCAGCACACACCAGCGCCTTCCTGCCCTGCCCCAATGCCCCCTGCACCCGGCACACGGCCGCCAGCGCCACTGTCGGCAACAACCCAACCTGCAGCCAGACCCAGAGCCATACAAGCCACTCAAGCTTTTCCAGCCACGCCAACTATGTGAGGACTAACAGTCATGGCCACCAGCTCTGCCCTGCCCTCGGCAACAACAGAACCTGCAGCCGGACCCAGAGCCACACAAGCCATGCAAGCCCCATGAGCCACCCTCGCCCTTGTGCTCCTTGGCACCGCTGCCCAAGCAAAACAAGGCACCTCTGGCCCAGAGCCCAGGACCCAGCAAAAGAAGCCTACAGCACCCGGTATTCCCAGGCGGTCTCCCATCCAAGTACTAACCGGGCCCGACCCTGCTTAGCTTCCGAGATCAGACGAGATCGGGCGTTCTCAGGGTGGTATGGCCGTAGGCACCCCTCAGCCCCACAGCAGCGCTCTCCAGCACACACCAGCGCCTTCCTGCCCTGCCCCAATGCTCCTCGCACCCGGCACACGGCCGCCAGCGCCACTGTCGGCAACAACCCAACCTGCAGCCAGACCCAGAGCCATACAAGCCACTCGAGCTTTTCCAGCCACGCCAACTATGTGAGGACTAACAGTCATGGCCACCAGCTCTGCCCTGCCCTCGGCAACAACAGAACCTGCAGTCGGACCCAGAGCCACACAAGCCACATAAGCCACGCCGGCCACACAAGCTTCATGAGCATCAACAGTCATGGCCACCAGCTCTGCCCTCCGCAACAATGGAACCTGCAGCCAGATCCAGAGCCATACAAGCCACTCAAGCTTTTCCAGCCACGCCAACTATGCGAGGACTAACAGTCATGGCCACCAGCTCTGCCCTGCCCTCGGCAACAACGGAACCTGCAGCCAGGAACAAGGCACCTTGTTCCAAAGACCCAGAACCAGACAAGCCACACAAGCCACCGCAGCCATGCAATCCCTCTGAGCCACGCGAGCCACGGCCACTGTTGGCCTCGCCCTTGTGCCCCTTGGAATGGCTGCCCAAGCAAAACAAGGCACCTCTGGCCCAGAGCCCAGGACCCAGCAAAAGAAGCCTACAGCACCCGGTATTCCCAGGCGGTCTCCCATCCAAATACTAACCGGGCCCGACCCTGCTTAGCTTCCGAGATCAGACGAGATCGGGCGTTCTCAGGGTGGTATGGCCGTAGGCACCCCTCAGCCCCACAGCAGCGCTCTCCAGCACACACCAGCGCCTTCCTGCCCTGCCCCAATGCCCCCTGCACCCGGCACACGGCCGCCAGCGCCACTGTCGGCAACAACCCAACCTGCAGCCAGACCCAGAGCCATACAAGCCACTCAAGCTTTTCCAGCCACGCCAACTATGTGAGGACTAACAGTCATGGCCACCAGCTCTGCCCTGCCCTCAGCAACAACAGAACCTGCAGCCGGACCCAGAGCCACACAAGCCATGCAAGCCCCATGAGCCACCCTCGCCCTTGTGCTCCTTGGCACCGCTGCCCAAGCAAAACAAGGCACCTCTGGCCCAGAGCCCAGGACCCAGCAAAAGAAGCCTACAGCACCCGGTATTCCCAGGCGGTCTCCCATCCAAGTACTAACCGGGCCCGACCCTGCTTAGCTTCCGAGATCAGACGAGATCGGGCGTTCTCAGGGTGGTATGGCCGTAGGCACCCCTCAGCCCCACAGCAGCGCTCTCCAGCACACACCAGCGCCTTCCTGCCCTGCCCCAATGCCCCCTGCCCCCGGCACACGGCCGCCAGCGCCACTGTCAGCAACAACCCAACCTGCAGCCAGACCCAGAGCCATACAAGCCACTCAAGCTTTTCCCGCCACGCCAACTATGCGAGGACTAACAGTCATGGCCACCAGCTCTTCCCTGCCCTCGGAAACAAGGGAACCTGCAGCCAGATCCAGAGCCACGCAAGCCATGCAAGCCCCATGAGCCACCCTCGCCCTTGTGCTCCTTGGCACCGCTGCCCAAGCAAAACAAGGCACCTCTGGCCCAGAGCCCAGGGCCCAGCAAAAGAAGCCTACAGCACCCAGTATTCCCAGGCGGTCTCCCATCCAAGTACAAACCGGGCCCGACCCTGCTTAGCTTCCGAGATCAGACGAGATCGGGCGTTCTCAGGGTGGTATGGCCGTAGGCACCCCTCAGCCCCACAGCAGCGCTCTCCAGCACACACCAGCGCCTTCCTGCCCTGCCCCAATGCCCCCTGCACCCGGCACACAGCCGCCAGCACCACTGTCGGCAACAACCCAACCTGCAGCCAGACCGAGCACCACACAAGCCACTCAAGCTTTTCCAGCCACGCCAACTATGCGAGGACTAACAGTCATGGCCACCAGCTCTGCCCTGCCCTCGGCAACAACAGAACCTGCAGCCGGACCCAGAGCCACGCAAGCCATGCAAGCCCCATGAGCCACCCTCGCCCTTGAGCTCCTTGGCACCGCTGCCCAAGCAAAACAAGGCACCTCTGGCCCAGAGCCCAGGACCCAGCAAAAGAAGCCTACAGCACCCGGTATTCCCAGGCGGTCTCCCATCCAAGTACTAACCGGGCCCGACCCTGCTTAGCTTCCGAGATCAGACGAGATCGGGCGTTCTCAGGGTGGTATGGCCGTAGGCACCCCTCAGCCCCACAGCAGCGCTCTCCAGCACACACCAGCGCCTTCCTGCCCTGCCCCAATGCCCCCTGCACCCGGCACACGGCCGCCAGCGCCACTGTCGGCAACAACCCAACCTGCAGCCAGACCCAGAGCCATACAAGCCACTCAAGCTATTCCAGCCACGCCAACTATGTGAGGACTAACAGTCATGGCCACCAGCTCTGCCCTGCCCTCAGCAACAACAGAACCTGCAGCCGGACCCAGAGCCATACAAGCCACTCAAGCTTTTCCAGCCACGCCAACTATGTGAGGACTAACAGTCATGGCCACCAGCTCTTCCCTGCCCTCGGAAACAAGGGAACCTCAGCCAGATCCAGAGCCACGCAAGCCATGCAAGCCCCATGAGCCACCCTCGCCCTTGTGCCCCTTGGAATGGCTGCCCAAGCAAAACAAGGCACCTCTGGCCCAGAGCCCAGGACCCAGCAAAAGAAGCCTACAGCACCCGGTATTCCCAGGCGGTCTCCCATCCAAGTACTAACCGGGCCCGACCCTGCTTAGCTTCCGAGATCAGACGAGATCGGGCGTTCTCAGGGTGGTATGGCCGTAGGCACCCCTCAGCCCCACAGCAGCCCTCTCCAGCACACACCAGCGCCTTCCTGCCCTGCCCCAATGCCCCCTGCACCCGGCACACGGCCGCCAGCGCCACTGTCGGCAACAACCCAACCTGCAGCCAGACCCAGAGCCATACAAGCCACTCAAGCTTTTCCAGCCACGCCAACTATGTGAGGACTAACAGTCATGGCCACCAGCTCTGCCCTGCCCTCGGCAACAACAGAACCTGCAGCCGGACCCAGAGCCACACAAGCCACACAAGCCCCATGAGCCACCCTCGCCCTTGTGCTCCTTGGCACCGCTGCCCAAGCAAAACAAGGCACCTCTGGCCCAGAGCCCAGGACCCAGCAAAAGAAGCCTACAGCACCCGGTATTCCCAGGCGGTCTCCCATCCAAGTACTAACCGGGCCCGACCCTGCTTAGCTTCCGAGATCAGACGAGATCAGGCGTTCTCAGGGTGGTATGGCCGTAGGCACCCCTCAGCCCCACAGCAGCGCTCTCCAGCACACACCAGCGCCTTCCTGCCCTGCCCCAATGCTCCTCGCACCCGGCACACGGCCGCCAGCGCCACTGTCGGCAACAACCCAACCTGCAGCCAGACCCAGAGCCATACAAGCCACTCAAGCTTTTCCAGCCACGCCAACTATGTGAGGACTAACAGTCATGGCCACCAGCTCTGCCCTGCCCTCGGCAACAACAGAACCTGCAGTCGGACCCAGAGCCACACAAGCCACATAAGCCACGCCGGCCACACAAGCTTCATGAGCATCAACAGTCATGGCCACCAGCTCTGCCCTCCGCAACAATGGAACCTGCAGCCAGATCCAGAGCCATACAAGCCACTCAAGCTTTTCCAGCCACGCCAACTATGCGAGGACTAACAGTCATGGCCACCAGCTCTGCCCTGCCCTCGGCAACAACGGAACCTGCAGCCAGGAACAAGGCACCTTGTTCCAAAGACCCAGAACCAGACAAGCCACACAAGCCACCGCAGCCATGCAATCCCTCTGAGCCACGCGAGCCACGGCTACTGTTGGCCTCGCCCTTGTGCCCCTTGGAATGGCTGCCCAAGCAAAACAAGGCACCTCTGGCCCAGAGCCCAGGACCCAGCAAAAGAAGCCTACAGCACCCGGTATTCCCAGGCGGTCTCCCATCCAAATACTAACCGGGCCCGACCCTGCTTAGCTTCCGAGATCAGACGAGATCGGGCGTTCTCAGGGTGGTATGGCCGTAGGCACCCCTCAGCCCCACAGCAGCGCTCTCCAGCACACACCAGCGCCTTCCTGCCCTGCCCCAATGCCCCCTGCACCCGGCACACGGCCGCCAGCGCCACTGTCGGCAACAACCCAACCTGCAGCCAGACCCAGAGCCATACAAGCCACTCAAGCTTTTCCAGCCACGCCAACTATGTGAGGACTAACAGTCATGGCCACCAGCTCTGCCCTGACCTCGGAAACAACAGAACCTGCAGCCGGACCCAGAGCCACGCAAGCCATGCAAGCCCCATGAGCCACCCTCGCCCTTGTGCTCCTTGGCACCGCTGCCCAAGCAAAACAAGGCACCTCTGGCCCAGAGCCCAGGACCCAGCAAAAGAAGCCTACAGCACCCGGTATTCCCAGGCGGTCTCCCATCCAAGTACTAACCGGGCCCGACCCTGCTTAGCTTCCGAGATCAGACGAGATCGGGCGTTCTCAGGGTGGTATGGCCGTAGGCACCCCTCAGCCCCACAGCAGCGCTCTCCAGCACACACCAGCGCCTTCCTGCCCTGCCCCAATGCCCCCTGCACCCGGCACACGGCCGCCAGCGCCACTGTCGGCAACAACCCAACCTGCAGCCAGACCCAGAGCCATACAAGCCACTCAAGCTTTTCCCGCCACGCCAACTATGCGAGGACTAACAGTCATGGCCACCAGCTCTTCCCTGCCCTCGGAAACAAGGGAACCTGCAGCCAGATCCAGAGCCACGCAAGCCATGCAAGCCCCATGAGCCACCCTCCCCCTTGTGCTCCTTGGCACCGCTGCCCAAGCAAAACAAGGCACCTCTGGCCCAGAGCCCAGGACCCAGCAAAAGAAGCCTACAGCACCCGGTATTCCCAGGCGGTCTCCCATCCAAGTACTAACCGGGCCCGACCCTGCTTAGCTTCCGAGATCAGACGAGATCGGGCGTTCTCAGGGTGGTATGGCCGTAGGCACCCCTCAGCCCCACAGCAGCGCTCTCCAGCACACACCAGCGCCTTCCTGCCCTGCCCCAATGCCCCCTGCACCCGGCACACGGCCGCCAGCGCCACTGTCAGCAACAACCCAACCTGCAGCCAGACCCAGAGCCATACAAGCCACTCAAGCTTTTCCCGCCACGCCAACTATGTGAGGACTAACAGTCATGGCCACCAGCTCTTCCCTGCCCTCGGAAACAAGGGAACCTGCAGCCAGATCCAGAGCCACGCAAGCCATGCAAGCCCCATGAGCCACCCTCGCCCTTGTGCTCCTTGGCACCGCTGCCCAAGCAAAACAAGGCTCCTCTGGCCCAGAGCCCAGGACCCAGCAAAAGAAGCCTACAGCACCCGGTATTCCCAGGCGGTCTCCCATCCAAGTACTAACCGGGCCCGACCCTGCTTAGCTTCCGAGATCAGACGAGATCGGGCGTTCTCAGGGTGGTATGGCCGTAGGCACCCCTCAGCCCCACAGCAGCGCTCTCCAGCACACACCAGCGCCTTCCTGCCCTGCCCCAATGCCCCCCGCACCCGGCACACGGCCGCCAGCGCCACTGTCGGCAACAACCCAACCTGTCGCCAGACCGAACACCACACAAGCCACTCAAGCTTTTCCAGCCACGCCAACTATGCGAGGACTAACAGTCATGGCCACCAGCTCTTCCCTGCCCTCGGAAACAAGGGAACCTGCAGCCAGATCCAGAGCCACGCAAGCCATGCAAGCCCCATGAGCCACCCTCCCCCTTGTGCTCCTTGGCACCGCTGCCCAAGCAAAACAAGGCACCTCTGGCCCAGAGCCCAGGGCCCAGCAAAAGAAGCCTACAGCACCCAGTATTCCCAGGCGGTCTCCCATCCAAGTACAAACCGGGCCCGACCCTGCTTAGCTTCCGAGATCAGACGAGATCGGGCGTTCTCAGGGTGGTATGGCCGTAGGCACCCCTCAGCCCCACAGCAGCGCTCTCCAGCACACACCAGCGCCTTCCTGCCCTGCCCCAATGCCCCCTGCACCCGGCACACGGCCGCCAGCGCCACTGTCGGCAACAACCCAACCTGCAGCCAGACCGAGCACCACACAAGCCACTCAAGCTTTTCCAGCCACGCCAACTATGCGAGGACTAACAGTCATGGCCACCAGCTCTGCCCTGCCCTCGGCAACAACAGAACCTGCAGCCGGACCCAGAGCCACGCAAGCCATGCAAGCCCCATGAGCCACCCTCGCCCTTTAGCTCCTTGGCACCGCTGCCCAAGCAAAACAAGGCACCTCTGGCCCAGAGCCCAGGACCCAGCAAAAGAAGCCTACAGCACCCGGTATTCCCAGGCGGTCTCCCATCCAAGTACTAACCGGGCCCGACCCTGCTTAGCTTCCGAGATCAGACGAGATCGGGCGTTCTCAGGGTGGTATGGCCGTAGGCACCCCTCAGCCCCACAGCAGCGCTCTCCAGCACACACCAGCGCCTTCCTGCCCTGCCCCAATGCCCCCTGCACCCGGCACACGGCCGCCAGCGCCACTGTCGGCAACAACCCAACCTGCAGCCAGACCCAGAGCCATACAAGCCACTCAAGCTTTTCCAGCCACGCCAACTATGTGAGGACTAACAGTCATGGCCACCAGCTCTGCCCTGCCCTCAGCAACAACAGAACCTGCAGCCGGACCCAGAGCCACACAAGCCATGCAAGCCCCATGAGCCACCCTCGCCCTTGTGCTCCTTGGCACCGCTGCCCAAGCAAAACAAGGCACCTCTGGCCCAGAGCCCAGGACCCAGCAAAAGAAGCCTACAGCACCCGGTATTCCCAGGCGGTCTCCCATCCAAGTACTAACCGGGCCCGACCCTGCTTAGCTTCCGAGATCAGACGAGATCGGGCGTTCTCAGGGTGGTATGGCCGTAGGCACCCCTCAGCCCCACAGCAGCGCTCTCCAGCACACACCAGCGCCTTCCTGCCCTGCCCCAATGCCCCCTGCACCTGGCACACGGCCGCCAGCGCCACTGTCAGCAACAACCCAACCTGCAGCCAGACCCAGAGCCATACAAGCCACTCAAGCTTTTCCCGCCACGCCAACTATGCGAGGACTAACAGTCATGGCCACCAGCTCTTCCCTGCCCTCACAAACAAGGGAACCTGCAGCCAGATCCAGAGCCACGCAAGCCATGCAAGCCCCATGAGCCACCCTCCCCCTTGTGCTCCTTGGCACTGCTGCCCAAGCAAAACAAGGCACCTCTGGCCCAGAGCCCAGGACCCAGCAAAAGAAGCCTACAGCACCCGGTATTCCCAGGCGGTCTCCCATCCAAGTACTAACCGGGCCCGACCCTGCTTAGCTTCCGAGATCAGACGAGATCGGGCGTTCTCAGGGTGGTATGGCCGTAGGCACCCCTCAGCCCCACAGCAGCGCTCTCCAGCACACACCAGCGCCTTCCTGCCCTGCCCCAATGCCCCCCGCACCCGGCACACGGCCGCCAAGGCCACTGTCGGCAACAACCCAACCTGCAGCCAGACCCAGAGCCATACAAGCCACTCAAGCTTTTCCCGCCACGCCAACTATGTGAGGACTAACAGTCATGGCCACCAGCTCTTCCCTGCCCTCGGAAACAAGGGAACCTGCAGCCAGATCCAGAGCCACGCAAGCCATGCAAGCCCCATGAGCCACCCTCGCCCTTGTGCTCCTTGGCACCGCTGCCCAAGCAAAACAAGGCTCCTCTGGCCCAGAGCCCAGGACCCAGCAAAAGAAGCCTACAGCACCCGGTATTCCCAGGCGGTCTCCCATCCAAGTACTAACCGGGCCCGACCCTGCTTAGCTTCCGAGATCAGACGAGATCGGGCGTTCTCAGGGTGGTATGGCCGTAGGCACCCCTCAGCCCCACAGCAGCGCTCTCCAGCACACACCAGCGCCTTCCTGCCCTGCCCCAATGCCCCCCGCACCCAGCACACGGCCGCCAGCGCCACTGTCGGCAACAACCCAACCTGTCGCCAGACCGAACACCACACAAGCCACTCAAGCTTTTCCAGCCACGCCAACTATGCGAGGACTAACAGTCATGGCCACCAGCTCTTCCCTGCCCTCGGAAACAAGGGAACCTGCAGCCAGATCCAGAGCCACGCAAGCCATGCAAGCCCCATGAGCCACCCTCGCCCTTGTGCTCCTTGGCACCGCTGCCCAAGCAAAACAAGGCACCTCTGGCCCAGAGCCCAGGGCCCAGCAAAAGAAGCCTACAGCACCCAGTATTCCCAGGCGGTCTCCCATCCAAGTACTAACCGGGCCCGACCCTGCTTAGCTTCCGAGATCAGACGAGATCGGGCGTTCTCAGGGTGGTATGGCCGTAGGCACCCCTCAGCCCCACAGCAGCGCTCTCCAGCACACACCAGCGCCTTCCTGCCCTGCCCCAATGCCCCCTGCACCCGGCACACGGCCGCCAGCGCCACTGTCGGCAACAACCCAACCTGCAGCCAGACCGAGCACCACACAAGCCACTCAAGCTTTTCCAGCCACGCCAACTATGCGAGGACTAACAGTCATGGCCACCAGCTCTGCCCTGCCCTCGGCAACAACAGAACCTGCAGCCGGACCCAGAGCCACGCAAGCCATGCAAGCCCCATGAGCCACCCTCGCCCTTGAGCTCCTTGGCACCGCTGCCCAAGCAAAACAAGGCACCTCTGGCCCAGAGCCCAGGACCCAGCAAAAGAAGCCTACAGCACCCGGTATTCCCAGGCGGTCTCCCATCCAAGTACTAACCGGGCCCGACCCTGCTTAGCTTCCGAGATCAGACGAGATCGGGCGTTCTCAGGGTGGTATGGCCGTAGGCACCCCTCAGCCCCACAGCAGCGCTCTCCAGCACACACCAGCGCCTTCCTGCCCTGCCCCAATGCCCCCTGCACCCGGCACACGGCCGCCAGCGCCACTGTCGGCAACAACCCAACCTGCAGCCAGACCCCGAGCCATACAAGCCACTCAAGCTTTTCCAGCCACGCCAACTATGTGAGGACTAACAGTCATGGCCACCAGCTCTGCCCTGCCCTCAGCAACAACAGAACCTGCAGCCGGACCCAGAGCCACACAAGCCATGCAAGCCCCATGAGCCACCCTCGCCCTTGTGCTCCTTGGCACCGCTGCCCAAGCAAAACAAGGCACCTCTGGCCCAGAGCCCAGGACCCAGCAAAAGAAGCCTACAGCACCCGGTATTCCCAGGCGGTCTCCCATCCAAGTACTAACCGGGCCCGACCCTGCTTAGCTTCCGAGATCAGACGAGATCGGGCGTTCTCAGGGTGGTATGGCCGTAGGCACCCCTCAGCCCCACAGCAGCCCTCTCCAGCACACACCAGCGCCTTCCTGCCCTGCCCCAATGCCCCCTGCACCCGGCACACGGCCGCCAGCGCCACTGTCGGCAACAACCCAACCTGTCGCCAGACCGAACACCACACAAGCCACTCAAGCTTTTCCAGCCACGCCAACTATGCGAGGACTAACAGTCATGGCCACCAGCTCTTCCCTGCCCTCGGAAACAAGGGAACCTGCAGCCAGATCCAGAGCCACGCAAGCCATGCAAGCCCCATGAGCCACCCTCCCCCTTGTGCTCCTTGGCACCGCTGCCCAAGCAAAACAAGGCACCTCTGGCCCAGAGCCCAGGGCCCAGCAAAAGAAGCCTACAGCACCCAGTATTCCCAGGCGGTCTCCCATCCAAGTACTAACCGGGCCCGACCCTGCTTAGCTTCCGAGATCAGACGAGATCGGGCGTTCTCAGGGTGGTATGGCCGTAGGCACCCCTCAGCCCCACAGCAGCGCTCTCCAGCACACACCAGCGCCTTCCTGCCCTGCCCCAATGCCCCCTGCACCCGGCACACGGCCGCCAGCGCCACTGTCGGCAACAACCCAACCTGCAGCCAGACCGAGCACCACACAAGCCACTCAAGCTTTTCCAGCCACGCCAACTATGCGAGGACTAACAGTCATGGCCACCAGCTCTGCCCTGCCCTCGGCAACAACAGAACCTGCAGCCGGACCCAGAGCCACGCAAGCCATGCAAGCCCCATGAGCCACCCTCGCCCTTGAGCTCCTTGGCACCGCTGCCCAAGCAAAACAAGGCACCTCTGGCCCAGAGCCCAGGGCCCAGCAAAAGAAGCCTACAGCACCCAGTATTCCCAGGCGGTCTCCCATCCAAGTACTAACCGGGCCCGACCCTGCTTAGCTTCCGAGATCAGACGAGATCGGGCGTTCTCAGGGTGGTAGGGCCGTAGGCACCCCTCAGCCCCACAGCAGCGCTCTCCAGCACACACCAGCGCCTTCCTGCCCTGCCCCAATGCCCCCTGCACCCGGCACACGGCCGCCAGCGCCACTGTCGGCAACAACCCAACCTGCAGCCAGACCGAGCACCACACAAGCCACTCAAGCTTTTCCAGCCACGCCAACTATGCGAGGACTAACAGTCATGGCCACCAGCTCTGCCCTGCCCTCGGCAACAACAGAACCTGCAGCCGGACCCAGAGCCACGCAAGCCATGCAAGCCCCATGAGCCACCCTCGCCCTTGAGCTCCTTGGCACCGCTGCCCAAGCAAAACAAGGCACCTCTGGCCCAGAGCCCAGGACCCAGCAAAAGAAGCCTACAGCACCCGGTATTCCCAGGCGGTCTCCCATCCAAGTACTAACCGGGCCCGACCCTGCTTAGCTTCCGAGATCAGACGAGATCGGGCGTTCTCAGGGTGGTATGGCCGTAGGCACCCCTCAGCCCCACAGCAGCGCTCTCCAGCACACACCAGCGCCTTCCTGCCCTGCCCCAATGCCCCCTGCACCCGGCACACGGCCGCCAGCGCCACTGTCGGCAACAACCCAACCTGCAGCCAGACCCAGAGCCATACAAGCCACTCAAGCTTTTCCAGCCACGCCAACTATGTGAGGACTAACAGTCATGGCCACCAGCTCTGCCCTGCCCTCGGCAACAACAGAACCTGCAGTCGGACCCAGAGCCACACAAGCCACATAAGCCACGCCGGCCACACAAGCTTCATGAGCATCAACAGTCATGGCCACCAGCTCTGCCCTCCGCAACAATGGAACCTGCAGCCAGATCCAGAGCCATACAAGCCACTCAAGCTTTTCCAGCCACGCCAACTATGCGAGGACTAACAGTCATGGCCACCAGCTCTGCCCTGCCCTCGGCAACAACAGAACCTGCAGCCGGACCCAGAGCCACGCAAGCCATGCAAGCCCCATGAGCCACCCTCCCCCTTGTGCTCCTTGGCACCGCTGCCCAAGCAAAACAAGGCACCTCTGGCCCAGAGCCCAGGACCCAGCAAAAGAAGCCTACAGCACCCGGTATTCCCAGGCGGTCTCCCATCCAAGTACTAACCGGGCCCGACCCTGCTTAGCTTCCGAGATCAGACGAGATCAGGCGTTCTCAGGGTGGTATGGCCGTAGGCACCCCTCAGCCCCACAGCAGCGCTCTCCAGCACACACCAGCGCCTTCCTGCCCTGCCCCAATGCCCCCCGCACCCGGCACACGGCCGCCAGCGCCACTGTCAGCAACAACCCAACCTGCAGCCAGACCCAGAGCCATACAAGCCACTCAAGCTTTTTCCGCCACGCCAACTATGCGAGGACTAACAGTCATGGCCACCAGCTCTGCCCTGCCCTCGGCAACAACAGAACCTGCAGCCAGATCCAGAGCCACGCAAGCCATGCAAGCCCCATGAGCCACCCTCGCCCTTGTGCCCCTTGGAATGGCTGCCCAAGCAAAACAAGGCACCTCTGGCCCAGAGCCCAGGACCCAGCAAAAGAAGCCTACAGCACCCGGTATTCCCAGGCGGTCTCCCATCCAAGTACTAACCGGGCCCGACCCTGCTTAGCTTCCGAGATCAGACGAGATCGGGCGTTCTCAGGGTGGTATGGCCGTAGGCACCCCTCAGCCCCACAGCAGCGCTCTCCAGCACACACCAGCGCCTTCCTGCCCTGCCCCAATGCCCCCTGCACCCGGCACACGGCCGCCAGCGCCACTGTCGGCAACAACCCAACCTGCAGCCAGACCCAGAGCCATACAAGCCACTCAAGCTTTTCCCGCCACGCCAACTATGCGAGGACTAACAGTCATGGCCACCAGCTCTGCCCTGCCCTCGGAAACAAGGGAACCTGCAGCCAGATCCAGAGCCACGCAAGCCATGCAAGCCCCATGAGCCACCCTCCCCCTTGTGCTCCTTGGCACCGCTGCCCAAGCAAAACAAGGCACCTCTGGCCCAGAGCCCAGGACCCAGCAAAAGAAGCCTACAGCACCCAGTATTCCCAGGCGGTCTCCCATCCAAGTACTAACCGGGCCCGACCCTGCTTAGCTTCCGAGATCAGACGAGATCGGGCGTTCTCAGGGTGGTATAGCCGTAGGCACCCCTCAGCCCCACAGCAGCGCTCTCCAGCACACACCAGCGCCTTCCTGCCCTGCCCCAATGCCCCCCGCTCCCGGCACACGGCCGCCAGCGCCACTGTCGGCAACAACCCAACCTGCAGCCAGACCGAGCACCACACAAGCCACTCAAGCTTTTCCAGCCACGCCAACTATGCGAGGACTAACAGTCATGGCCACCAGCTCTGCCCTGCCCTCGGCAACAACAGAACCTGCAGCCGGACCCAGAGCCACGCAAGCCATGCAAGCCCCATGAGCCACCCTCGCCCTTGAGCTCCTTGGCACCGCTGCCCAAGCAAAACAAGGCACCTCTGGCCCAGAGCCCAGGACCCAGCAAAAGAAGCCTACAGCACCCGGTATTCCCAGGCGGTCTCCCATCCAAGTACTAACCGGGCCCGACCCTGCTTAGCTTCCGAGATCAGACGAGATCGGGCGTTCTCAGGGTGGTATGGCCGTAGGCACCCCTCAGCCCCACAGCAGCGCTCTCCAGCACACACCAGCGCCTTCCTGCCCTGCCCCAATGCCCCCTGCACCCGGCACACGGCCGCCAGCGCCACTGTCGGCAACAACCCAACCTGCAGCCAGACCGAGCACCACACAAGCCACTCAAGCTTTTCCAGCCACGCCAACTATGCGAGGACTAACAGTCATGGCCACCAGCTCTGCCCTGCCCTCGGCAACAACAGAACCTGCAGCCGGACCCAGAGCCACGCAAGCCATGCAAGCCCCATGAGCCACCCTCGCCCTTGAGCTCCTTGGCACCGCTGCCCAAGCAAAACAAGGCACCTCTGGCCCAGAGCCCAGGACCCAGCAAAAGAAGCCTACAGCACCCGGTATTCCCAGGCGGTCTCCCATCCAAGTACTAACCGGGCCCGACCCTGCTTAGCTTCCGAGATCAGACGAGATCGGGCGTTCTCAGGGTGGTATGGCCGTAGGCACCCCTCAGCCCCACAGCAGCGCTCTCCAGCACACACCAGCGCCTTCCTGCCCTGCCCCAATGCCCCCTGCACCCGGCACACGGCCGCCAGCGCCACTGTCGGCAACAACCCAACCTGCAGCCAGACCCAGAGCCATACAAGCCACTCAAGCTTTTCCAGCCACGCCAACTATGTGAGGACTAACAGTCATGGCCACCAGCTCTGCCCTGCCCTCAGCAACAACAGAACCTGCAGCCGGACCCAGAGCCACACAAGCCATGCAAGCCCCATGAGCCACCCTCGCCCTTGTGCTCCTTGGCACCGCTGCCCAAGCAAAACAAGGCACCTCTGGCCCAGAGCCCAGGACCCAGCAAAAGAAGCCTACAGCACCCGGTATTCCCAGGCGGTCTCCCATCCAAGTACTAACCGGGCCCGACCCTGCTTAGCTTCCGAGATCAGACGAGATCGGGCGTTCTCAGGGTGGTATGGCCGTAGGCACCCCTCAGCCCCACAGCAGCCCTCTCCAGCACACACCAGCGCCTTCCTGCCCTGCCCCAATGCCCCCTGCACCCGGCACACGGCCGCCAGCGCCACTGTCAGCAACAACCCAACCTGCAGCCAGACCCAGAGCCATACAAGCCACTCAAGCTTTTCCCGCCACGCCAACTATGCGAGGACTAACAGTCATGGCCACCAGCTCTTCCCTGCCCTCGGAAACAAGGGAACCTGCAGCCAGATCCAGAGCCACGCAAGCCATGCAAGCCCCATGAGCCACCCTCGCCCTTGTGCCCCTTGGAATGGCTGCCCAAGCAAAACAAGGCACCTCTGGCCCAGAGCCCAGGACCCAGCAAAAGAAGCCTACAGCACCCGGTATTCCCAGGCGGTCTCCCATCCAAGTACTAACCGGGCCCGACCCTGCTTAGCTTCCGAGATCAGACGAGATCGGGCGTTCTCAGGGTGGTATGGCCGTAGGCACCCCTCAGCCCCACAGCAGCCCTCTCCAGCACACACCAGCGCCTTCCTGCCCTGCCCCAATGCCCCCTGCACCCGGCACACGGCCGCCAGCGCCACTGTCGGCAACAACCCAACCTGCAGCAAGACCCAGAGCCATACAAGCCACTCAAGCTTTTCCCGCCACGCCAACTATGCGAGGACTAACAGTCATGGCCACCAGCTCTTCCCTGCCCTCAGAAACAAGGGAACATGCAGCCAGATCCAGAGCCACGCAAGCCATGCAAGCCCCATGAGCCACCCTCCCCCTTGTGCTCCTTGGCACCACTGCCCAAGCAAAACAAGGCACCTCTGGCCCAGAGCCCAGGACCCAGCAAAAGAAGCCTACAGCACCCAGTATTCCCAGGCGGTCTCCCATCCAAGTACTAACCGGGCCCGACCCTGCTTAGCTTCCGAGATCAGACGAGATCGGGCGTTCTCAGGGTGGTATGGCCGTAGGCACCCCTCAGCCCCACAGCAGCGCTCTCCAGCACACACCAGCGCCTTCCTGCCCTGCCCCAATGCCCCCCGCTCCCGGCACACGGCCGCCAGCGCCACTGTCGGCAACAACCCAACCTGCAGCCAGACCGAGCACCACACAAGCCACTCAAGCTTTTCCAGCCACGCCAACTATGCGAGGACTAACAGTCATGGCCACCAGCTCTGCCCTGCCCTCGGCAACAACAGAACCTGCAGCCGGACCCAGAGCCACGCAAGCCATGCAAGCCCCATGAGCCACCCTCGCCCTTTAGCTCCTTGGCACCGCTGCCCAAGCAAAACAAGGCACCTCTGGCCCAGAGCCCAGGACCCAGCAAAAGAAGCCTACAGCACCCGGTATTCCCAGGCGGTCTCCCATCCAAGTACTAACCGGGCCCGACCCTGCTTAGCTTCCGAGATCAGACGAGATCGGGCGTTCTCAGGGTGGTATGGCCGTAGGCACCCCTCAGCCCCACAGCAGCGCTCTCCAGCACACACCAGCGCCTTCCTGCCCTGCCCCAATGCCCCCTGCACCCGGCACACGGCCGCCAGCGCCACTGTCGGCAACAACCCAACCTGCAGCCAGACCCAGAGCCATACAAGCCACTCAAGCTTTTCCAGCCACGCCAACTATGTGAGGACTAACAGTCATGGCCACCAGCTCTGCCCTGCCCTCGGCAACAACAGAACCTGCAGTCGGACCCAGAGCCACACAAGCCACATAAGCCACGCCGGCCACACAAGCTTCATGAGCATCAACAGTCATGGCCACCAGCTCTGCCCTCCGCAACAATGGAACCTGCAGCCAGATCCAGAGCCATACAAGCCACTCAAGCTTTTCCAGCCACGCCAACTATGCGAGGACTAACAGTCATGGCCACCAGCTCTGCCCTGCCCTCGGCAACAACAGAACCTGCAGCCGGACCCAGAGCCACGCAAGCCATGCAAGCCCCATGAGCCACCCTCCCCCTTGTGCTCCTTGGCACCGCTGCCCAAGCAAAACAAGGCACCTCTGGCCCAGAGCCCAGGACCCAGCAAAAGAAGCCTACAGCACCCGGTATTCCCAGGCGGTCTCCCATCCAAGTACTAACCGGGCCCGACCCTGCTTAGCTTCCGAGATCAGACGAGATCAGGCGTTCTCAGGGTGGTATGGCCGTAGGCACCCCTCAGCCCCACAGCAGCGCTCTCCAGCACACACCAGCGCCTTCCTGCCCTGCCCCAATGCCCCCCGCACCCGGCACACGGCCGCCAGCGCCACTGTCAGCAACAACCCAACCTGCAGCCAGACCCAGAGCCATACAAGCCACTCAAGCTTTTCCCGCCACGCCAACTATGCGAGGACTAACAGTCATGGCCACCAGCTCTTCCCTGCCCTCGGAAACAAGGGAACCTGCAGCCAGATCCAGAGCCACGCAAGCCATGCAAGCCCCATGAGCCACCCTCGCCCTTGTGCCCCTTGGAATGGCTGCCCAAGCAAAACAAGGCACCTCTGGCCCAGAGCCCAGGACCCAGCAAAAGAAGCCTACAGCACCCGGTATTCCCAGGCGGTCTCCCATCCAAGTACTAACCGGGCCCGACCCTGCTTAGCTTCCGAGATCAGACGAGATCGGGCGTTCTCAGGGTGGTATGGCCGTAGGCACCCCTCAGCCCCACAGCAGCGCTCTCCAGCACACACCAGCGCCTTCCTGCCCTGCCCCAATGCCCCCTGCACCCGGCACACGGCCGCCAGCGCCACTGTCGGCAACAACCCAACCTGCAGCCAGACCCAGAGCCATACAAGCCACTCAAGCTTTTCCCGCCACGCCAACTATGCGAGGACTAACAGTCATGGCCACCAGCTCTGCCCTGCCCTCGGAAACAAGGGAACCTGCAGCCAGATCGAGAGCCACGCAAGCCATGCAAGCCCCATGAGCCACCCTCCCCCTTGTGCTCCTTGGCACCGCTGCCCAAGCAAAACAAGGCACCTCTGGCCCAGAGCCCAGGACCCAGCAAAAGAAGCCTACAGCACCCAGTATTCCCAGGCGGTCTCCCATCCAAGTACTAACCGGGCCCGACCCTGCTTAGCTTCCGAGATCAGACGAGATCGGGCGTTCTCAGGGTGGTATGGCCGTAGGCACCCCTCAGCCCCACAGCAGCGCTCTCCAGCACACACCAGCGCCTTCCTGCCCTGCCCCAATGCCCCCCGCTCCCGGCACACGGCCGCCAGCGCCACTGTCGGCAACAACCCAACCTGCAGCCAGACCGAGCACCACACAAGCCACTCAAGCTTTTCCAGCCACGCCAACTATGCGAGGACTAACAGTCATGGCCACCAGCTCTGCCCTGCCCTCGGCAACAACAGAACCTGCAGCCGGACCCAGAGCCACGCAAGCCATGCAAGCCCCATGAGCCACCCTCGCCCTTTAGCTCCTTGGCACCGCTGCCCAAGCAAAACAAGGCACCTCTGGCCCAGAGCCCAGGACCCAGCAGAAGAAGCCTACAGCACCCGGTATTCCCAGGCGGTCTCCCATCCAAGTACTAACCGGGCCCGACCCTGCTTAGCTTCCGAGATCAGACGAGATCGGGCGTTCTCAGGGTGGTATGGCCGTAGGCACCCCTCAGCCCCACAGCAGCGCTCTCCAGCACACACCAGCGCCTTCCTGCCCTGCCCCAATGCCCCCTGCACCCGGCACACGGCCGCCAGCGCCACTGTCGGCAACAACCCAACCTGCAGCCAGACCCAGAGCCATACAAGCCACTCAAGCTTTTCCAGCCACGCCAACTATGTGAGGACTAACAGTCATGGCCACCAGCTCTGCCCTGCCCTCGGCAACAACAGAACCTGCAGTCGGACCCAGAGCCACACAAGCCACATAAGCCACGCCGGCCACACAAGCTTCATGAGCATCAACAGTCATGGCCACCAGCTCTGCCCTCCGCAACAATGGAACCTGCAGCCAGATCCAGAGCCATACAAGCCACTCAAGCTTTTCCAGCCACGCCAACTATGCGAGGACTAACAGTCATGGCCACCAGCTCTGCCCTGCCCTCGGCAACAACAGAACCTGCAGCCGGACCCAGAGCCACGCAAGCCATGCAAGCCCCATGAGCCACCCTCCCCCTTGTGCTCCTTGGCACCGCTGCCCAAGCAAAACAAGGCACCTCTGGCCCAGAGCCCAGGACCCAGCAAAAGAAGCCTACAGCACCCGGTATTCCCAGGCGGTCTCCCATCCAAGTACTAACCGGGCCCGACCCTGCTTAGCTTCCGAGATCAGACGAGATCAGGCGTTCTCAGGGTGGTATGGCCGTAGGCACCCCTCAGCCCCACAGCAGCGCTCTCCAGCACACACCAGCGCCTTCCTGCCCTGCCCCAATGCCCCCCGCACCCGGCACACGGCCGCCAGCGCCACTGTCAGCAACAACCCAACCTGCAGCCAGACCCAGAGCCATACAAGCCACTCAAGCTTTTTCCGCCACGCCAACTATGCGAGGACTAACAGTCATGGCCACCAGCTCTTCCCTGCCCTCGGAAACAAGGGAACCTGCAGCCAGATCCAGAGCCACGCAAGCCATGCAAGCCCCATGAGCCACCCTCGCCCTTGTGCCCCTTGGAATGGCTGCCCAAGCAAAACAAGGCACCTCTGGCCCAGAGCCCAGGACCCAGCAAAAGAAGCCTACAGCACCCGGTATTCCCAGGCGGTCTCCCATCCAAGTACTAACCGGACCCGACCCTGCTTAGCTTCCGAGATCAGACGAGATCGGGCGTTCTCAGGGTGGTATGGCCGTAGGCACCCCTCAGCCCCACAGCAGCGCTCTCCAGCACACACCAGCGCCTTCCTGCCCTGCCCCAATGCCCCCTGCACCCGGCACACGGCCGCCAGCGCCACTGTCGGCAACAACCCAACCTGCAGCCAGACCCAGAGCCATACAAGCCACTCAAGCTTTTCCAGCCACGCCAACTATGTGAGGACTAACAGTCATGGCCACCAGCTCTGCCCTGCCCTCGGCAACAACAGAACCTGCAGTCGGACCCAGAGCCACACAAGCCACATAAGCCACGCCGGCCACACAAGCTTCATGAGCATCAACAGTCATGGCCACCAGCTCTGCCCTCCGCAACAATGGAACCTGCAGCCAGATCCAGAGCCATACAAGCCACTCAAGCTTTTCCAGCCACGCCAACTATGCGAGGACTAACAGTCATGGCCACCAGCTCTGCCCTGCCCTCGGCAACAACAGAACCTGCAGCCGGACCCAGAGCCACGCAAGCCATGCAAGCCCCATGAGCCACCCTCCCCCTTGTGCTCCTTGGCACCGCTGCCCAAGCAAAACAAGGCACCTCTGGCCCAGAGCCCAGGACCCAGCAAAAGAAGCCTACAGCACCCGGTATTCCCAGGCGGTCTCCCATCCAAGTACTAACCGGGCCCGACCCTGCTTAGCTTCCGAGATCAGACGAGATCAGGCGTTCTCAGGGTGGTATGGCCGTAGGCACCCCTCAGCCCCACAGCAGCGCTCTCCAGCACACACCAGCGCCTTCCTGCCCTGCCCCAATGCCCCCCGCACCCGGCACACGGCCGCCAGCGCCACTGTCAGCAACAACCCAACCTGCAGCCAGACCCAGAGCCATACAAGCCACTCAAGCTTTTTCCGCCACGCCAACTATGCGAGGACTAACAGTCATGGCCACCAGCTCTGCCCTGCCCTCGGAAACAAGGGAACCTGCAGCCAGATCCAGAGCCACGCAAGCCATGCAAGCCCCATGAGCCACCCTCGCCCTTGTGCCCCTTGGAATGGCTGCCCAAGCAAAACAAGGCACCTCTGGCCCAGAGCCCAGGACCCAGCAAAAGAAGCCTACAGCACCCGGTATTCCCAGGCGGTCTCCCATCCAAGTACTAACCGGGCCCGACCCTGCTTAGCTTCCGAGATCAGACGAGATCGGGCGTTCTCAGGGTGGTATGGCCGTAGGCACCCCTCAGCCCCACAGCAGCGCTCTCCAGCACACACCAGCGCCTTCCTGCCCTGCCCCAATGCCCCCTGCACCCGGCACACGGCCGCCAGCGCCACTGTCGGCAACAACCCAACCTGCAGCCAGACCCAGAGCCATACAAGCCACTCAAGCTTTTCCCGCCACGCCAACTATGCGAGGACTAACAGTCATGGCCACCAGCTCTGCCCTGCCCTCGGAAACAAGGGAACCTGCAGCCAGATCCAGAGCCACGCAAGCCATGCAAGCCCCATGAGCCACCCTCCCCCTTGTGCTCCTTGGCACCGCTGCCCAAGCAAAACAAGGCACCTCTGGCCCAGAGCCCAGGACCCAGCAAAAGAAGCCTACAGCACCCAGTATTCCCAGGCGGTCTCCCATCCAAGTACTAACCGGGCCCGACCCTGCTTAGCTTCCGAGATCAGACGAGATCGGGCGTTCTCAGGGTGGTATAGCCGTAGGCACCCCTCAGCCCCACAGCAGCGCTCTCCAGCACACACCAGCGCCTTCCTGCCCTGCCCCAATGCCCCCCGCTCCCGGCACACGGCCGCCAGCGCCACTGTCGGCAACAACCCAACCTGCAGCCAGACCGAGCACCACACAAGCCACTCAAGCTTTTCCAGCCACGCCAACTATGCGAGGACTAACAGTCATGGCCACCAGCTCTGCCCTGCCCTCGGCAACAACAGAACCTGCAGCCGGACCCAGAGCCACGCAAGCCATGCAAGCCCCATGAGCCACCCTCGCCCTTGAGCTCCTTGGCACCGCTGCCCAAGCAAAACAAGGCACCTCTGGCCCAGAGCCCAGGACCCAGCAAAAGAAGCCTACAGCACCCGGTATTCCCAGGCGGTCTCCCATCCAAGTACTAACCGGGCCCGACCCTGCTTAGCTTCCGAGATCAGACGAGATCGGGCGTTCTCAGGGTGGTATGGCCGTAGGCACCCCTCAGCCCCACAGCAGCGCTCTCCAGCACACACCAGCGCCTTCCTGCCCTGCCCCAATGCCCCCCGCTCCCGGCACACGGCCGCCAGCGCCACTGTCGGCAACAACCCAACCTGCAGCCAGACCGAGCACCACACAAGCCACTCAAGCTTTTCCAGCCACGCCAACTATGCGAGGACTAACAGTCATGGCCACCAGCTCTGCCCTGCCCTCGGAAACAAGGGAACCTGCAGCCAGATCCAGAGCCACGCAAGCCATGCAAGCCCCATGAGCCACCCTCCCCCTTGTGCTCCTTGGCACCGCTGCCCAAGCAAAACAAGGCACCTCTGGCCCAGAGCCCAGGACCCAGCAAAAGAAGCCTACAGCACCCAGTATTCCCAGGCGGTCTCCCATCCAAGTACTAACCGGGCCCGACCCTGCTTAGCTTCCGAGATCAGACGAGATCGGGCGTTCTCAGGGTGGTATAGCCGTAGGCACCCCTCAGCCCCACAGCAGCGCTCTCCAGCACACACCAGCGCCTTCCTGCCCTGCCCCAATGCCCCCCGCTCCCGGCACACGGCCGCCAGCGCCACTGTCGGCAACAACCCAACCTGCAGCCAGACCGAGCACCACACAAGCCACTCAAGCTTTTCCAGCCACGCCAACTATGCGAGGACTAACAGTCATGGCCACCAGCTCTGCCCTGCCCTCGGCAACAACAGAACCTGCAGCCGGACCCAGAGCCACGCAAGCCATGCAAGCCCCATGAGCCACCCTCGCCCTTGAGCTCCTTGGCACCGCTGCCCAAGCAAAACAAGGCACCTCTGGCCCAGAGCCCAGGACCCAGCAAAAGAAGCCTACAGCACCCGGTATTCCCAGGCGGTCTCCCATCCAAGTACTAACCGGGCCCGACCCTGCTTAGCTTCCGAGATCAGACGAGATCGGGCGTTCTCAGGGTGGTATGGCCGTAGGCACCCCTCAGCCCCACAGCAGCGCTCTCCAGCACACACCAGCGCCTTCCTGCCCTGCCCCAATGCCCCCCGCTCCCGGCACACGGCCGCCAGCGCCACTGTCGGCAACAACCCAACCTGCAGCCAGACCGAGCACCACACAAGCCACTCAAGCTTTTCCAGCCACGCCAACTATGCGAGGACTAACAGTCATGGCCACCAGCTCTGCCCTGCCCTCGGCAACAACAGAACCTGCAGCCGGACCCAGAGCCACGCAAGCCATGCAAGCCCCATGAGCCACCCTCGCCCTTGAGCTCCTTGGCACCGCTGCCCAAGCAAAACAAGGCACCTCTGGCCCAGAGCCCAGGACCCAGCAAAAGAAGCCTACAGCACCCGGTATTCCCAGGCGGTCTCCCATCCAAGTACTAACCGGGCCCGACCCTGCTTAGCTTCCGAGATCAGACGAGATCGGGCGTTCTCAGGGTGGTATGGCCGTAGGCACCCCTCAGCCCCACAGCAGCGCTCTCCAGCACACACCAGCGCCTTCCTGCCCTGCCCCAATGCCCCCTGCACCCGGCACACGGCCGCCAGCGCCACTGTCGGCAACAACCCAACCTGCAGCCAGACCCAGAGCCATACAAGCCACTCAAGCTTTTCCAGCCACGCCAACTATGTGAGGACTAACAGTCATGGCCACCAGCTCTGCCCTGCCCTCGGCAACAACAGAACCTGCAGTCGGACCCAGAGCCACACAAGCCACATAAGCCACGCCGGCCACACAAGCTTCACGAGCATCAACAGTCATGGCCACCAGCTCTGCCCTCCGCAACAATGGAACCTGCAGCCAGATCCAGAGCCATACAAGCCACTCAAGCTTTTCCAGCCACGCCAACTATGCGAGGACTAACAGTCATGGCCACCAGCTCTGCCCTGCCCTCAGCAACAACAGAACCTGCAGCCGGACCCAGAGCCACACAAGCCATGCAAGCCCCATGAGCCACCCTCGCCCTTGTGCTCCTTGGCACCGCTGCCCAAGCAAAACAAGGCACCTCTGGCCCAGAGCCCAGGACCCAGCAAAAGAAGCCTACAGCACCCGGTATTCCCAGGCGGTCTCCCATCCAAGTACTAACCGGGCCCGACCCTGCTTAGCTTCCGAGATCAGACGAGATCGGGCGTTCTCAGGGTGGTATGGCTGTAGGCACCCCTCAGCCCCACAGCAGCCCTCTCCAGCACACACCAGCGCCTTCCTGCCCTGCCCCAATGCCCCCTGCACCCGGCACACGGCCGCCAGCGCCACTGTCGGCAACAACCCAACCTGCAGCCAGACCCAGAGCCATACAAGCCACTCAAGCTTTTCCCGCCACGCCAACTATGCGAGGACTAACAGTCATGGCCACCAGCTCTTCCCTGCCCTCGGAAACAAGGGAACCTGCAGCCAGATCCAGAGCCACGCAAGCCATGCAAGCCCCATGAGCCACCCTCGCCCTTGTGCTCCTTGGCACCGCTGCCCAAGCAAAACAAGGCACCTCTGGCCCAGAGCCCAGGACCCAGCAAAAGAAGCCTACAGCACCCAGTATTCCCAGGCGGTCTCCCATCCAAGTACTAACCGGGCCCGACCCTGCTTAGCTTCCGAGATCAGACGAGATCGGGCGTTCTCAGGGTGGTATAGCCGTAGGCACCCCTCAGCCCCACAGCAGCGCTCTCCAGCACACACCAGCGCCTTCCTGCCCTGCCCCAATGCCCCCCGCTCCCGGCACACGGCCGCCAGCGCCACTGTCGGCAACAACCCAACCTGCAGCCAGACCGAGCACCACACAAGCCACTCAAGCTTTTCCAGCCACGCCAACTATGCGAGGACTAACAGTCATGGCCACCAGCTCTGCCCTGCCCTCGGCAACAACAGAACCTGCAGCCGGACCCAGAGCCACGCAAGCCATGCAAGCCCCATGAGCCACCCTCGCCCTTGAGCTCCTTGGCACCGCTGCCCAAGCAAAACAAGGCACCTCTGGCCCAGAGCCCAGGACCCAGCAAAAGAAGCCTACAGCACCCGGTATTCCCAGGCGGTCTCCCATCCAAGTACTAACCGGGCCCGACCCTGCTTAGCTTCCGAGATCAGACGAGATCGGGCGTTCTCAGGGTGGTATGGCCGTAGGCACCCCTCAGCCCCACAGCAGCGCTCTCCAGCACACACCAGCGCCTTCCTGCCCTGCCCCAATGCCCCCTGCACCAGGCACACGGCCGCCAGCGCCACTGTCGGCAACAACCCAACCTGCAGCCAGACCCAGAGCCATACAAGCCACTCAAGCTTTTCCAGCCACGCCAACTATGTGAGGACTAACAGTCATGGCCACCAGCTCTGCCCTGCCCTCGGCAACAACAGAACCTGCAGCCGGACCCAGAGCCACACAAGCCATGCAAGCCCCATGAGCCACCCTCGCCCTTGTGCTCCTTGGCACCGCTGCCCAAGCAAAACAAGGCACCTCTGGCCCAGAGCCCAGGACCCAGCAAAAGAAGCCTACAGCACCCGGTATTCCCAGGCGGTCTCCCATCCAAGTACTAACCGGGCCCGACCCTGCTTAGCTTCCGAGATCAGACGAGATCGGGCGTTCTCAGGGTGGTATGGCCGTAGGCACCCCTCAGCCCCACAGCAGCGCTCTCCAGCACACACCAGCGCCTTCCTGCCCTGCCCCAATGCTCCTCGCACCCGGCACACGGCCGCCAGCGCCACTGTCGGCAACAACCCAACCTGCAGCCAGACCCAGAGCCATACAAGCCACTCAAGCTTTTCCAGCCACGCCAACTATGTGAGGACTAACAGTCATGGCCACCAGCTCTGCCCTGCCCTCGGCAACAACAGAACCTGCAGTCGGACCCAGAGCCACACAAGCCACATAAGCCACGCCGGCCACACAAGCTTCAAGAGCATCAACAGTCATGGCCACCAGCTCTGCCCTCCGCAACAATGGAACCTGCAGCCAGATCCAGAGCCATACAAGCCACTCAAGCTTTTCCAGCCACGCCAACTATGCGAGGACTAACAGTCATGGCCACCAGCTCTGCCCTGCCCTCGGCAACAACGGAACCTGCAGCCAGGAACAAGGCACCTTGTTCCAAAGACCCAGAACCAGACAAGCCACACAAGCCACCGCAGCCATGCAATCCCTCTGAGCCACGCGAGCCACGGCCACTGTTGGCCTCGCCCTTGTGCCCCTTGGAATGGCTGCCCAAGCAAAACAAGGCACCTCTGGCCCAGAGCCCAGGACCCAGCAAAAGAAGCCTACAGCACCCGGTATTCCCAGGCGGTCTCCCATCCAAATACTAACCGGGCCCGACCCTGCTTAGCTTCCGAGATCAGACGAGATCGGGCGTTCTCAGGGTGGTATGGCCGTAGGCACCCCTCAGCCCCACAGCAGCGCTCTCCAGCACACACCAGCGCCTTCCTGCCCTGCCCCAATGCCCCCTGCACCCGGCACACGGCCGCCAGCGCCACTGTCGGCAACAACCCAACCTGCAGCCAGACCCAGAGCCATACAAGCCACTCAAGCTTTTCCAGCCACGCCAACTATGCGAGGACTAACAGTCATGGCCACCAGCTCTGCCCTGCCCTCAGCAACAACAGAACCTGCAGCCGGACCCAGAGCCACACAAGCCATGCAAGCCCCATGAGCCACCCTCGCCCTTGTGCTCCTTGGCACCGCTGCCCAAGCAAAACAAGGCACCTCTGGCCCAGAGCCCAGGACCCAGCAAAAGAAGCCTACAGCACCCGGTATTCCCAGGCGGTCTCCCATCCAAGTACTAACCGGGCCCGACCCTGCTTAGCTTCCGAGATCAGACGATATCGGGCGTTCTCAGGGTGGTATGGCCGTAGGCACCCCTCAGCCCCACAGCAGCGCTCTCCAGCACACACCAGCGCCTTCCTGCCCTGCCCCAATGCCCCCCGCACCCGGCACACGGCCGCCAGCGCCACTGTCGGCAACAACCCAACCTGCAGCCAGACCCAGAGCCATACAAGCCACTCAAGCTTTTCCCGCCACGCCAACTATGCGAGGACTAACAGTCATGGCCACCAGCTCTTCCCTGCCCTCGGAAACAAGGGAACCTGCAGCCAGATCCAGAGCCACGCAAGCCATGCAAGCCCCATGAGCCACCCTCGCCCTTGTGCTCCTTGGCACCGCTGCCCAAGCAAAACAAGGCACCTCTGGCCCAGAGCCCAGGACCCAGCAAAAGAAGCCTACAGCACCCGGTATTCCCAGGCGGTCTCCCATCCAAGTACTAACCGGGCCCGACCCTGCTTAGCTTCCGAGATCAGACGAGATCGGGCGTTCTCAGGGTGGTATGGCCGTAGGCACCCCTCAGCCCCACAGCAACGCTCTCCAGCACACACCAGCGCCTTCCTGCCCTGCCCCAATGCCCCCCGCACCCGGCACACGGCCGCCAGCGCCACTGTCGGCAACAACCCAACCTGCAGCCAGACCCAGAGCCATACAAGCCACTCAAGCTTTTCCCGCCACGCCAACTATGCGAGGACTAACAGTCATGGCCACCAGCTCTGCCCTGCCCTCGGCAACAACAGAACCTGCAGCCGGACCCAGAGCCACGCAAGCCATGCAAGCCCCATGAGCCACCCTCGCCCTTGAGCTCCTTGGCACCGCTGCCCAAGCAAAACAAGGCACCTCTGGCCCAGAGCCCAGGACCCAGCAAAAGAAGCCTACAGCACCCGGTATTCCCAGGCGGTCTCCCATCCAAGTACTAACCGGGCCCGACCCTGCTTAGCTTCCGAGATCAGACGAGATCGGGCGTTCTCAGGGTGGTATGGCCGTAGGCACCCCTCAGCCCCACAGCAGCGCTCTCCAGCACACACCAGCGCCTTCCTGCCCTGCCCCAATGCCCCCCGCACCCGGCACACGGCCGCCAGCGCCACTGTCGGCAACAACCCAACCTGCAGCCAGACCCAGAGCCATACAAGCCACTCAAGCTTTTCCAGCCACGCCAACTATGTGAGGACTAACAGTCATGGCCACCAGCTCTGCCCTGACCTCGGAAACAACAGAACCTGCAGCCGGACCCAGAGCCACGCAAGCCATGCAAGCCCCATGAGCCACCCTCCCCCTTGTGCTCCTTGGCACCGCTGCCCAAGCAAAACAAGGCACCTCTGGCCCAGAGCCCAGGACCCAGCAAAAGAAGCCTACAGCACCCGGTATTCCCAGGCGGTCTCCCATCCAAGTACTAACCGGGCCCGACCCTGCTTAGCTTCCGAGATCAGACGAGATCGGGCGTTCTCAGGGTGGTATGGCCGTAGGCACCCCTCAGCCCCACAGCAGCGCTCTCCAGCACACACCAGCGCCTTCCTGCCCTGCCCCAATGCCCCCTGCACCCGGCACACGGCCGCCAGCGCCACTGTCGGCAACAACCCAACCTGCAGCCAGACCCAGAGCCATACAAGCCACTCAAGCTTTTCCAGCCACGCCAACTATGTGAGGACTAACAGTCATGGCCACCAGCTCTGCCCTGCCCTCGGCAACAACAGAACCTGCAGTCGGACCCAGAGCCACACAAGCCACATAAGCCACGCCGGCCACACAAGCTTCACGAGCATCAACAGTCATGGCCACCAGCTCTGCCCTCCGCAACAATGGAACCTGCAGCCAGATCCAGAGCCATACAAGCCACTCAAGCTTTTCCAGCCACGCCAACTATGCGAGGACTAACAGTCATGGCCACCAGCTCTGCCCTGCCCTCGGCAACAACAGAACCTGCAGCCGGACCCAGAGCCACGCAAGCCATGCAAGCCCCATGAGCCACCCTCCCCCTTGTGCTCCTTGGCACCGCTGCCCAAGCAAAACAAGGCACCTCTGGCCCAGAGCCCAGGACCCAGCAAAAGAAGCCTACAGCACCCAGTATTCCCAGGCGGTCTCCCATCCAAGTACTAACCGGGCCCGACCCTGCTTAGCTTCCGAGATCAGACGAGATCGGGCGTTCTCAGGGTGGTATGGCCGTAGGCACCCCTCAGCCCCACAGCAGCGCTCTCCAGCACACACCAGCGCCTTCCTGCCCTGCCCCAATGCCCCCCGCTCCCGGCACACGGCCGCCAGCGCCACTGTCGGCAACAACCCAACCTGCAGCCAGACCGAGCACCACACAAGCCACTCAAGCTTTTCCAGCCACGCCAACTATGTGAGGACTAACAGTCATGGCCACCAGCTCTGCCCTGCCCTCAGCAACAACAGAACCTGCAGCCGGACCCAGAGCCACACAAGCCATGCAAGCCCCATGAGCCACCCTCGCCCTTGTGCTCCTTGGCACCGCTGCCCAAGCAAAACAAGGCACCTCTGGCCCAGAGCCCAGGACCCAGCAAAAGAAGCCTACAGCACCCGGTATTCCCAGGCGGTCTCCCATCCAAGTACTAACCGGGCCCGACCCTGCTTAGCTTCCGAGATCAGACGAGATCGGGCGTTCTCAGGGTGGTATGGCTGTAGGCACCCCTCAGCCCCACAGCAGCCCTCTCCAGCACACACCAGCGCCTTCCTGCCCTGCCCCAATGCCCCCTGCACCCGGCACACGGCCGCCAGCGCCACTGTCGGCAACAACCCAACCTGCAGCCAGACCCAGAGCCATACAAGCCACTCAAGCTTTTCCCGCCACGCCAACTATGCGAGGACTAACAGTCATGGCCACCAGCTCTTCCCTGCCCTCGGAAACAAGGGAACCTGCAGCCAGATCCAGAGCCACGCAAGCCATGCAAGCCCCATGAGCCACCCTCGCCCTTGTGCTCCTTGGCACCGCTGCCCAAGCAAAACAAGGCACCTCTGGCCCAGAGCCCAGGACCCAGCAAAAGAAGCCTACAGCACCCAGTATTCCCAGGCGGTCTCCCATCCAAGTACTAACCGGGCCCGACCCTGCTTAGCTTCCGAGATCAGACGAGATCGGGCGTTCTCAGGGTGGTATAGCCGTAGGCACCCCTCAGCCCCACAGCAGCGCTCTCCAGCACACACCAGCGCCTTCCTGCCCTGCCCCAATGCCCCCCGCTCCCGGCACACGGCCGCCAGCGCCACTGTCGGCAACAACCCAACCTGCAGCCAGACCGAGCACCACACAAGCCACTCAAGCTTTTCCAGCCACGCCAACTATGCGAGGACTAACAGTCATGGCCACCAGCTCTGCCCTGCCCTCGGCAACAACAGAACCTGCAGCCGGACCCAGAGCCACGCAAGCCATGCAAGCCCCATGAGCCACCCTCGCCCTTGAGCTCCTTGGCACCGCTGCCCAAGCAAAACAAGGCACCTCTGGCCCAGAGCCCAGGACCCAGCAAAAGAAGCCTACAGCACCCGGTATTCCCAGGCGGTCTCCCATCCAAGTACTAACCGGGCCCGACCCTGCTTAGCTTCCGAGATCAGACGAGATCGGGCGTTCTCAGGGTGGTATGGCCGTAGGCACCCCTCAGCCCCACAGCAGCGCTCTCCAGCACACACCAGCGCCTTCCTGCCCTGCCCCAATGCCCCCTGCACCAGGCACACGGCCGCCAGCGCCACTGTCGGCAACAACCCAACCTGCAGCCAGACCCAGAGCCATACAAGCCACTCAAGCTTTTCCAGCCACGCCAACTATGTGAGGACTAACAGTCATGGCCACCAGCTCTGCCCTGCCCTCGGCAACAACAGAACCTGCAGCCGGACCCAGAGCCACACAAGCCATGCAAGCCCCATGAGCCACCCTCGCCCTTGTGCTCCTTGGCACCGCTGCCCAAGCAAAACAAGGCACCTCTGGCCCAGAGCCCAGGACCCAGCAAAAGAAGCCTACAGCACCCGGTATTCCCAGGCGGTCTCCCATCCAAGTACTAACCGGGCCCGACCCTGCTTAGCTTCCGAGATCAGACGAGATCGGGCGTTCTCAGGGTGGTATGGCCGTAGGCACCCCTCAGCCCCACAGCAGCGCTCTCCAGCACACACCAGCGCCTTCCTGCCCTGCCCCAATGCTCCTCGCACCCGGCACACGGCCGCCAGCGCCACTGTCGGCAACAACCCAACCTGCAGCCAGACCCAGAGCCATACAAGCCACTCAAGCTTTTCCAGCCACGCCAACTATGTGAGGACTAACAGTCATGGCCACCAGCTCTGCCCTGCCCTCGGCAACAACAGAACCTGCAGTCGGACCCAGAGCCACACAAGCCACATAAGCCACGCCGGCCACACAAGCTTCATGAGCATCAACAGTCATGGCCACCAGCTCTGCCCTCCGCAACAATGGAACCTGCAGCCAGATCTAGAGCCATACAAGCCACTCAAGCTTTTCCAGCCACGCCAACTATGCGAGGACTAACAGTCATGGCCACCAGCTCTGCCCTGCCCTCGGCAACAACGGAACCTGCAGCCAGGAACAAGGCACCTTGTTCCAAAGACCCAGAACCAGACAAGCCACACAAGCCACCGCAGCCATGCAATCCCTCTGAGCCACGCGAGCCACGGCCACTGTTGGCCTCGCCCTTGTGCCCCTTGGAATGGCTGCCCAAGCAAAACAAGGCACCTCTGGCCCAGAGCCCAGGACCCAGCAAAAGAAGCCTACAGCACCCGGTATTCCCAGGCGGTCTCCCATCCAAATACTAACCGGGCCCGACCCTGCTTAGCTTCCGAGATCAGACGAGATCGGGCGTTCTCAGGGTGGTATGGCCGTAGGCACCCCTCAGCCCCACAGCAGCGCTCTCCAGCACACACCAGCGCCTTCCTGCCCTGCCCCAATGCCCCCTGCACCCGGCACACGGCCGCCAGCGCCACTGTCGGCAACAACCCAACCTGCAGCCAGACCCAGAGCCATACAAGCCACTCAAGCTTTTCCAGCCACGCCAACTATGTGAGGACTAACAGTCATGGCCACCAGCTCTGCCCTGCCCTCAGCAACAACAGAACCTGCAGCCGGACCCAGAGCCACACAAGCCATGCAAGCCCCATGAGCCACCCTCGCCCTTGTGCTCCTTGGCACCGCTGCCCAAGCAAAACAAGGCACCTCTGGCCCAGAGCCCAGGACCCAGCAAAAGAAGCCTACAGCACCCGGTATTCCCAGGCGGTCTCCCATCCAAGTACTAACCGGGCCCGACCCTGCTTAGCTTCCGAGATCAGACGATATCGGGCGTTCTCAGGGTGGTATGGCCGTAGGCACCCCTCAGCCCCACAGCAGCGCTCTCCAGCACACACCAGCGCCTTCCTGCCCTGCCCCAATGCCCCCCGCACCCGGCACACGGCCGCCAGCGCCACTGTCGGCAACAACCCAACCTGCAGCCAGACCCAGAGCCATACAAGCCACTCAAGCTTTTCCCGCCACGCCAACTATGCGAGGACTAACAGTCATGGCCACCAGCTCTTCCCTGCCCTCGGAAACAAGGGAACCTGCAGCCAGATCCAGAGCCACGCAAGCCATGCAAGCCCCATGAGCCACCCTCGCCCTTGTGCTCCTTGGCACCGCTGCCCAAGCAAAACAAGGCACCTCTGGCCCAGAGCCCAGGACCCAGCAAAAGAAGCCTACAGCACCCGGTATTCCCAGGCGGTCTCCCATCCAAGTACTAACCGGGCCCGACCCTGCTTAGCTTCCGAGATCAGACGAGATCGGGCGTTCTCAGGGTGGTATGGCCGTAGGCACCCCTCAGCCCCACAGCAGCGCTCTCCAGCACACACCAGCGCCTTCCTGCCCTGCCCCAATGCCCCCCGCACCCGGCACACGGCCGCCAGCGCCACTGTCGGCAACAACCCAACCTGCAGCCAGACCCAGAGCCATACAAGCCACTCAAGCTTTTCCCGCCACGCCAACTATGCGAGGACTAACAGTCATGGCCACCAGCTCTGCCCTGCCCTCGGCAACAACAGAACCTGCAGCCGGACCCAGAGCCACGCAAGCCATGCAAGCCCCATGAGCCACCCTCGCCCTTGAGCTCCTTGGCACCGCTGCCCAAGCAAAACAAGGCACCTCTGGCCCAGAGCCCAGGACCCAGCAAAAGAAGCCTACAGCACCCGGTATTCCCAGGCGGTCTCCCATCCAAGTACTAACCGGGCCCGACCCTGCTTAGCTTCCGAGATCAGACGAGATCGGGCGTTCTCAGGGTGGTATGGCCGTAGGCACCCCTCAGCCCCACAGCAGCGCTCTCCAGCACACACCAGCGCCTTCCTGCCCTGCCCCAATGCCCCCCGCACCCGGCACACGGCCGCCAGCGCCACTGTCGGCAACAACCCAACCTGCAGCCAGACCCAGAGCCATACAAGCCACTCAAGCTTTTCCAGCCACGCCAACTATGTGAGGACTAACAGTCATGGCCACCAGCTCTGCCCTGACCTCGGAAACAACAGAACCTGCAGCCGGACCCAGAGCCACGCAAGCCATGCAAGCCCCATGAGCCACCCTCCCCCTTGTGCTCCTTGGCACCGCTGCCCAAGCAAAACAAGGCACCTCTGGCCCAGAGCCCAGGACCCAGCAAAAGAAGCCTACAGCACCCGGTATTCCCAGGCGGTCTCCCATCCAAGTACTAACCGGGCCCGACCCTGCTTAGCTTCCGAGATCAGACGATATCGGGCAGTCTCAGGGTGGTATGGCCGTAGGCACCCCTCAGCCCCACAGCAGCGCTCTCCAGCACACACCAGCGCCTTCCTGCCCTGCCCCAATGCCCCCCGCACCCGGCACACGGCCGCCAGCGCCACTGTCGGCAACAACCCAACCAGCAGCCAGACCGAACACCACACAAGCCACTCAAGCTTTTCCCGCCACGCCAACTATGCGAGGACTAACAGTCATGGCCACCAGCTCTTCCCTGCCCTCGGAAACAAGGGAACCTGCAGCCAGATCCAGAGCCACGCAAGCCATGCAAGCCCCATGAGCCACCCTCGCCCTTGTGCTCCTTGGCACCGCTGCCCAAGCAAAACAAGGCACCTCTGGCCCAGAGCCCAGGACCCAGCAAAAGAAGCCTACAGCACCCGGTATTCCCAGGCGGTCTCCCATCCAAGTACTAACCGGGCCCGACCCTGCTTAGCTTCCGAGATCAGACGAGATCGGGCGTTCTCAGGGTGGTATGGCCGTAGGCACCCCTCAGCCCCACAGCAGCGCTCTCCAGCACACACCAGCGCCTTCCTGCCCTGCCCCAATGCCCCCCGCACCCGGCACACGGCCGCCAGCGCCACTGTCGGCAACAACCCAACCTGCAGCCAGACCCAGAGCCATACAAGCCACTCAAGCTTTTCCCGCCACGCCAACTATGCGAGGACTAACAGTCATGGCCACCAGCTCTTCCCTGCCCTCGGAAACAAGGGAACCTGCAGCCAGATCCAGAGCCACGCAAGCCATGCAAGCCCCATGAGCCACCCTCGCCCTTGTGGTCCTTGGCACCGCTGCCCAAGCAAAACAAGGCACCTCTGGCCCAGAGCCCAGGACCCAGCAAAAGAAGCCTACAGCACCCGGTATTCCCAGGCGGTCTCCCATCCAAGTACTAACCGGGCCCGACCCTGCTTAGCTTCCGAGATCAGACGATATCGGGCGTTCTCAGGGTGGTATGGCCGTAGGCACCCCTCAGCCCCACAGCAGCGCTCTCCAGCACACACCAGCGCCTTCCTGCCCTGCCCCAATGCCCCCCGCACCCGGCACACGGCCGCCAGCGCCACTGTCGGCAACAACCCAACCTGCAGCCAGACCCAGAGCCATACAAGCCACTCAAGCTTTTCCAGCCATGCCAACTATGTGAGGACTAACAGTCATGGCCACCAGCTCTGCCCTGACCTCGGAAACAACAGAACCTGCAGCCGGACCCAGAGCCACGCAAGCCATGCAAGCCCCATGAGCCACCCTCGCCCTTGTGCTCCTTGGCACCGCTGCCCAAGCAAAACAAGGCACCTCTGGCCCAGAGCCCAGGACCCAGCAAAAGAAGCCTACAGCACCCGGTATTCCCAGGCGGTCTCCCATCCAAGTACTAACCGGGCCCGACCCTGCTTAGCTTCCGAGATCAGACGATATCGGGCGTTCTCAGGGTGGTATGGCCGTAGGCACCCCTCAGCCCCACAGCAGCGCTCTCCAGCACACACCAGCGCCTTCCTGCCCTGCCCCAATGCCCCCCGCACCCGGCACACGGCCGCCAGCGCCACTGTTGGCAACAACCCAACCTGCAGCCAGACCGAACACCACACAAGCCACTCAAGCTTTTCCAGCCACGCCAACTATGCGAGGACTAACAGTCATGGCCACCAGCTCTGCCCTGCCCTCGGCAACAACAGAACCTGCAGCCGGACCCAGAGCCACGCAAGCCATGCAAGCCCCATGAGCCACCCTCGCCCTTGAGCTCCTTGGCACCGCTGCCCAAGCAAAACAAGGCACCTCTGGCCCAGAGCCCAGGACCCAGCAAAAGAAGCCTACAGCACCCGGTATTCCCAGGCGGTCTCCCATCCAAGTACTAACCGGGCCCGACCCTGCTTAGCTTCCGAGATCAGACGAGATCGGGCGTTCTCAGGGTGGTATGGCCGTAGGCACCCCTCAGCCCCACAGCAGCGCTCTCCAGCACACACCAGCGCCTTCCTGCCCTGCCCCAATGCTCCTCGCACCCGGCACACGGCCGCCAGCGCCACTGTCGGCAACAACCCAACCTGCAGCCAGACCCAGAGCCATACAAGCCACTCAAGCTTTTCCCGCCACGCCAACTATGCGAGGACTAACAGTCATGGCCACCAGCTCTTCCCTGCCCTCGGAAACAAGGGAACCTGCAGCCAGATCCAGAGCCACGCAAGCCATGCAAGCCCCATGAGCCACCCTCCCCCTTGTGCTCCTTGGCACCGCTGCCCAAGCAAAACAAGGCACCTCTGGCCCAGAGCCCAGGACCCAGCAAAAGAAGCCTACAGCACCCGGTATTCCCAGGCGGTCTCCCATCCAAGTACTAACCGGGCCCGACCCTGCTTAGCTTCCGAGATCAGACGAGATCGGGCGTTCTCAGGGTGGTATGGCCGTAGGCACCCCTCAGCCCCACAGCAGCGCTCTCCAGCACACACCAGCGCCTTCCTGCCCTGCCCCAATGCCCCCTGCACCCGGCACACGGCCGCCAGCGCCACTGTCGGCAACAACCCAACCTGCAGCCAGACCCAGAGCCATACAAGCCACTCAAGCTTTTCCCGCCACGCCAACTATGCGAGGACTAACAGTCATGGCCACCAGCTCTTCCCTGCCCTCGGAAACAAGGGAACCTGCAGCCAGATCCAGAGCCACGCAAGCCATGCAAGCCCCATGAGCCACCCTCCCCCTTGTGCTCCTTGGCACCGCTGCCCAAGCAAAACAAGGCACCTCTGGCCCAGAGCCCAGGACCCAGCAAAAGAAGCCTACAGCACCCGGTATTCCCAGGCGGTCTCCCATCCAAGTACTAACCGGGCCCGACCCTGCTTAGCTTCCAAGATCAGACGAGATCGGGCGTTCTCAGGGTGGTATGGCCGTAGGCACCCCTCAGCCCCACAGCAGCGCTCTCCAGCACACACCAGCGCCTTCCTGCCCTGCCCCAATGCCCCCCGCACCCGGCACACGGCCGCCAGCGCCACTGTCGGCAACAACCCAACCTGCAGCCAGACCCAGAGCCATACAAGCCACTCAAGCTTTTCCAGCCACGCCAACTATGTGAGGACTAACAGTCATGGCCACCAGCTCTGCCCTGACCTCGGAAACAACAGAACCTGCAGCCGGACCCAGAGCCACGCAAGCCATGCAAGCCCCATGAGCCACCCTCCCCCTTGTGCTCCTTGGCACCGCTGCCCAAGCAAAACAAGGCACCTCTGGCCCAGAGCCCAGGACCCAGCAAAAGAAGCCTACAGCACCCGGTATTCCCAGGCGGTCTCCCATCCAAGTACTAACCGGGCCCGACCCTGCTTAGCTTCCGAGATCAGACGATATCGGGCGTTCTCAGGGTGGTATGGCCGTAGGCACCCCTCAGCCCCACAGCAGCGCTCTCCAGCACACACCAGCGCCTTCCTGCCCTGCCCCAATGCCCCCCGCACCCGGCACACGGCCGCCAGCGCCACTGTTGGCAACAACCCAACCTGCAGCCAGACCGAACACCACACAAGCCACTCAAGCTTTTCCAGCCACGCCAACTATGCGAGGACTAACAGTCATGGCCACCAGCTCTGCCCTGCCCTCGGCAACAACAGAACCTGCAGCCGGACCCAGAGCCACGCAAGCCATGCAAGCCCCATGAGCCACCCTCGCCCTTGAGCTCCTTGGCACCGCTGCCCAAGCAAAACAAGGCACCTCTGGCCCAGAGCCCAGGACCCAGCAAAAGAAGCCTACAGCACCCGGTATTCCCAGGCGGTCTCCCATCCAAGTACTAACCGGGCCCGACCCTGCTTAGCTTCCGAGATCAGACGATATCGGGCGTTCTCAGGGTGGTATGGCCGTAGGCACCCCTCAGCCCCACAGCAGCGCTCTCCAGCACACACCAGCGCCTTCCTGCCCTGCCCCAATGCCCCCCGCACCCGGCACACGGCCGCCAGCGCCACTGTTGGCAACAACCCAACCTGCAGCCAGACCGAACACCACACAAGCCACTCAAGCTTTTCCAGCCACGCCAACTATGCGAGGACTAACAGTCATGGCCACCAGCTCTGCCCTGCCCTCGGCAACAACAGAACCTGCAGCCGGACCCAGAGCCACGCAAGCCATGCAAGCCCCATGAGCCACCCTCGCCCTTGAGCTCCTTGGCACCGCTGCCCAAGCAAAACAAGGCACCTCTGGCCCAGAGCCCAGGACCCAGCAAAAGAAGCCTACAGCACCCGGTATTCCCAGGCGGTCTCCCATCCAAGTACTAACCGGGCCCGACCCTGCTTAGCTTCCGAGATCAGACGATATCGGGCGTTCTCAGGGTGGTATGGCCGTAGGCACCCCTCAGCCCCACAGCAGCGCTCTCCAGCACACACCAGCGCCTTCCTGCCCTGCCCCAATGCCCCCCGCACCCGGCACACGGCCGCCAGCGCCACTGTCGGCAACAACCCAACCTGCAGCCAGACCCAGAGCCATACAAGCCACTCAAGCTTTTCCCGCCACGCCAACTATGCGAGGACTAACAGTCATGGCCACCAGCTCTTCCCTGCCCTCGGAAACAAGGGAACCTGCAGCCAGATCCAGAGCCACGCAAGCCATGCAAGCCCCATGAGCCACCCTCGCCCTTGTGCTCCTTGGCACCGCTGCCCAAGCAAAACAAGGCACCTCTGGCCCAGAGCCCAGGACCCAGCAAAAGAAGCCTACAGCACCCGGTATTCCCAGGCGGTCTCCCATCCAAGTACTAACCGGGCCCGACCCTGCTTAGCTTCCGAGATCAGACGATATCGGGCGTTCTCAGGGTGGTATGGCCGTAGGCACCCCTCAGCCCCACAGCAGCGCTCTCCAGCACACACCAGCGCCTTCCTGCCCTGCCCCAATGCCCCCCGCACCCGGCACACGGCCGCCAGCGCCACTGTCGGCAACAACCCAACCTGCAGCCAGACCCAGAGCCATACAAGCCACTCAAGCTTTTCCAGCCATGCCAACTATGTGAGGACTAACAGTCATGGCCACCAGCTCTGCCCTGACCTCGGAAACAACAGAACCTGCAGCCGGACCCAGAGCCACGCAAGCCATGCAAGCCCCATGAGCCACCCTCGCCCTTGTGCTCCTTGGCACCGCTGCCCAAGCAAAACAAGGCACCTCTGGCCCAGAGCCCAGGACCCAGCAAAAGAAGCCTACAGCACCCGGTATTCCCAGGCGGTCTCCCATCCAAGTACTAACCGGGCCCGACCCTGCTTAGCTTCCGAGATCAGACGATATCGGGCGTTCTCAGGGTGGTATGGCCGTAGGCACCCCTCAGCCCCACAGCAGCGCTCTCCAGCACACACCAGCGCCTTCCTGCCCTGCCCCAATGCCCCCCGCACCCGGCACACGGCCGCCAGCGCCACTGTTGGCAACAACCCAACCTGCAGCCAGACCGAACACCACACAAGCCACTCAAGCTTTTCCAGCCACGCCAACTATGCGAGGACTAACAGTCATGGCCACCAGCTCTGCCCTGCCCTCGGCAACAACAGAACCTGCAGCCGGACCCAGAGCCACGCAAGCCATGCAAGCCCCATGAGCCACCCTCGCCCTTGAGCTCCTTGGCACCGCTGCCCAAGCAAAACAAGGCACCTCTGGCCCAGAGCCCAGGACCCAGCAAAAGAAGCCTACAGCACCCGGTATTCCCAGGCGGTCTCCCATCCAAGTACTAACCGGGCCCGACCCTGCTTAGCTTCCGAGATCAGACGAGATCGGGCGTTCTCAGGGTGGTATGGCCGTAGGCACCCCTCAGCCCCACAGCAGCGCTCTCCAGCACACACCAGCGCCTTCCTGCCCTGCCCCAATGCTCCTCGCACCCGGCACACGGCCGCCAGCGCCACTGTCGGCAACAACCCAACCTGCAGCCAGACCCAGAGCCATACAAGCCACTCAAGCTTTTCCCGCCACGCCAACTATGCGAGGACTAACAGTCATGGCCACCAGCTCTTCCCTGCCCTCGGAAACAAGGGAACCTGCAGCCAGATCCAGAGCCACGCAAGCCATGCAAGCCCCATGAGCCACCCTCGCCCTTGTGCTCCTTGGCACCGCTGCCCAAGCAAAACAAGGCACCTCTGGCCCAGAGCCCAGGACCCAGCAAAAGAAGCCTACAGCACCCGGTATTCCCAGGCGGTCTCCCATCCAAGTACTAACCGGGCCCGACCCTGCTTAGCTTCCGAGATCAGACGAGATCGGGCGTTCTCAGGGTGGTATGGCCGTAGGCACCCCTCAGCCCCACAGCAGCGCTCTCCAGCACACACCAGCGCCTTCCTGCCCTGCCCCAATGCCCCCCGCACCCGGCACACGGCCGCCAGCGCCACTGTCGGCAACAACCCAACCTGCAGCCAGACCCAGAGCCATACAAGCCACTCAAGCTTTTCCCGCCACGCCAACTATGCGAGGACTAACAGTCATGGCCACCAGCTCTTCCCTGCCCTCGGAAACAAGGGAACCTGCAGCCAGATCCAGAGCCACGCAAGCCATGCAAGCCCCATGAGCCACCCTCGCCCTTGTGCTCCTTGGCACCGCTGCCCAAGCAAAACAAGGCACCTCTGGCCCAGAGCCCAGGACCCAGCAAAAGAAGCCTACAGCACCCGGTATTCCCAGGCGGTCTCCCATCCAAGTACTAACCGGGCCCGACCCTGCTTAGCTTCCGAGATCAGACGAGATCGGGCGTTCTCAGGGTGGTATGGCCGTAGGCACCCCTCAGCCCCACAGCAGCGCTCTCCAGCACACACCAGCGCCTTCCTGCCCTGCCCCAATGCTCCTCGCACCCGGCACACGGCCGCCAGCGCCACTGTCGGCAACAACCCAACCTGCAGCCAGACCCAGAGCCATACAAGCCACTCAAGCTTTTCCCGCCACGCCAACTATGCGAGGACTAACAGTCATGGCCACCAGCTCTTCCCTGCCCTCGGAAACAAGGGAACCTGCAGCCAGATCCAGAGCCACGCAAGCCATGCAAGCCCCATGAGCCACCCTCGCCCTTGTGCTCCTTGGCACCGCTGCCCAAGCAAAACAAGGCACCTCTGGCCCAGAGCCCAGGACCCAGCAAAAGAAGCCTACAGCACCCGGTATTCCCAGGCGGTCTCCCATCCAAGTACTAACCGGGCCCGACCCTGCTTAGCTTCCGAGATCAGACGAGATCGGGCGTTCTCAGGGTGGTATGGCCGTAGGCACCCCTCAGCCCCACAGCAGCGCTCTCCAGCACACACCAGCGCCTTCCTGCCCTGCCCCAATGCCCCCCGCACCCGGCACACGGCCGCCAGCGCCACTGTCGGCAACAACCCAACCTGCAGCCAGACCCAGAGCCATACAAGCCACTCAAGCTTTTCCCGCCACGCCAACTATGCGAGGACTAACAGTCATGGCCACCAGCTCTTCCCTGCCCTCGGAAACAAGGGAACCTGCAGCCAGATCCAGAGCCACGCAAGCCATGCAAGCCCCATGAGCCACCCTCGCCCTTGTGGTCCTTGGCACCGCTGCCCAAGCAAAACAAGGCACCTCTGGCCCAGAGCCCAGGACCCAGCAAAAGAAGCCTACAGCACCCGGTATTCCCAGGCGGTCTCCCATCCAAGTACTAACCGGGCCCGACCCTGCTTAGCTTCCGAGATCAGACGATATCGGGCGTTCTCAGGGTGGTATGGCCGTAGGCACCCCTCAGCCCCACAGCAGCGCTCTCCAGCACACACCAGCGCCTTCCTGCCCTGCCCCAATGCCCCCCGCACCCGGCACACGGCCGCCAGCGCCACTGTCGGCAACAACCCAACCTGCAGCCAGACCCAGAGCCATACAAGCCACTCAAGCTTTTCCAGCCATGCCAACTATGTGAGGACTAACAGTCATGGCCACCAGCTCTGCCCTGACCTCGGAAACAACAGAACCTGCAGCCGGACCCAGAGCCACGCAAGCCATGCAAGCCCCATGAGCCACCCTCGCCCTTGTGCTCCTTGGCACCGCTGCCCAAGCAAAACAAGGCACCTCTGGCCCAGAGCCCAGGACCCAGCAAAAGAAGCCTACAGCACCCGGTATTCCCAGGCGGTCTCCCATCCAAGTACTAACCGGGCCCGACCCTGCTTAGCTTCCGAGATCAGACGATATCGGGCGTTCTCAGGGTGGTATGGCCGTAGGCACCCCTCAGCCCCACAGCAGCGCTCTCCAGCACACACCAGCGCCTTCCTGCCCTGCCCCAATGCCCCCCGCACCCGGCACACGGCCGCCAGCGCCACTGTTGGCAACAACCCAACCTGCAGCCAGACCGAACACCACACAAGCCACTCAAGCTTTTCCAGCCACGCCAACTATGCGAGGACTAACAGTCATGGCCACCAGCTCTGCCCTGCCCTCGGCAACAACAGAACCTGCAGCCGGACCCAGAGCCACGCAAGCCATGCAAGCCCCATGAGCCACCCTCGCCCTTGAGCTCCTTGGCACCGCTGCCCAAGCAAAACAAGGCACCTCTGGCCCAGAGCCCAGGACCCAGCAAAAGAAGCCTACAGCACCCGGTATTCCCAGGCGGTCTCCCATCCAAGTACTAACCGGGCCCGACCCTGCTTAGCTTCCGAGATCAGACGAGATCGGGCGTTCTCAGGGTGGTATGGCCGTAGGCACCCCTCAGCCCCACAGCAGCGCTCTCCAGCACACACCAGCGCCTTCCTGCCCTGCCCCAATGCTCCTCGCACCCGGCACACGGCCGCCAGCGCCACTGTCGGCAACAACCCAACCTGCAGCCAGACCCAGAGCCATACAAGCCACTCAAGCTTTTCCCGCCACGCCAACTATGCGAGGACTAACAGTCATGGCCACCAGCTCTTCCCTGCCCTCGGAAACAAGGGAACCTGCAGCCAGATCCAGAGCCACGCAAGCCATGCAAGCCCCATGAGCCACCCTCCCCCTTGTGCTCCTTGGCACCGCTGCCCAAGCAAAACAAGGCACCTCTGGCCCAGAGCCCAGGACCCAGCAAAAGAAGCCTACAGCACCCGGTATTCCCAGGCGGTCTCCCATCCAAGTACTAACCGGGCCCGACCCTGCTTAGCTTCCGAGATCAGACGAGATCGGGCGTTCTCAGGGTGGTATGGCCGTAGGCACCCCTCAGCCCCACAGCAGCGCTCTCCAGCACACACCAGCGCCTTCCTGCCCTGCCCCAATGCCCCCCGCACCCGGCACACGGCCGCCAGCGCCACTGTCGGCAACAACCCAACCTGCAGCCAGACCCAGAGCCATACAAGCCACTCAAGCTTTTCCCGCCACGCCAACTATGCGAGGACTAACAGTCATGGCCACCAGCTCTTCCCTGCCCTCGGAAACAAGGGAACCTGCAGCCAGATCCAGAGCCACGCAAGCCATGCAAGCCCCATGAGCCACCCTCCCCCTTGTGCTCCTTGGCACCGCTGCCCAAGCAAAACAAGGCACCTCTGGCCCAGAGCCCAGGACCCAGCAAAAGAAGCCTACAGCACCCGGTATTCCCAGGCGGTCTCCCATCCAAGTACTAACCGGGCCCGACCCTGCTTAGCTTCCAAGATCAGACGAGATCGGGCGTTCTCAGGGTGGTATGGCCGTAGGCACCCCTCAGCCCCACAGCAGCGCTCTCCAGCACACACCAGCGCCTTCCTGCCCTGCCCCAATGCCCCCCGCACCCGGCACACGGCCGCCAGCGCCACTGTCGGCAACAACCCAACCTGCAGCCAGACCCAGAGCCATACAAGCCACTCAAGCTTTTCCAGCCACGCCAACTATGTGAGGACTAACAGTCATGGCCACCAGCTCTGCCCTGACCTCGGAAACAACAGAACCTGCAGCCGGACCCAGAGCCACGCAAGCCATGCAAGCCCCATGAGCCACCCTCGCCCTTGTGCTCCTTGGCACCGCTGCCCAAGCAAAACAAGGCACCTCTGGCCCAGAGCCCAGGACCCAGCAAAAGAAGCCTACAGCACCCGGTATTCCCAGGCGGTCTCCCATCCAAGTACTAACCGGGCCCGACCCTGCTTAGCTTCCGAGATCAGACGATATCGGGCGTTCTCAGGGTGGTATGGCCGTAGGCACCCCTCAGCCCCACAGCAGCGCTCTCCAGCACACACCAGCGCCTTCCTGCCCTGCCCCAATGCCCCCCGCACCCGGCACACGGCCGCCAGCGCCACTGTCGGCAACAACCCAACCTGCAGCCAGACCCAGAGCCATACAAGCCACTCAAGCTTTTCCAGCCATGCCAACTATGTGAGGACTAACAGTCATGGCCACCAGCTCTGCCCTGACCTCGGAAACAACAGAACCTGCAGCCGGACCCAGAGCCACGCAAGCCATGCAAGCCCCATGAGCCACCCTCGCCCTTGTGCTCCTTGGCACCGCTGCCCAAGCAAAACAAGGCACCTCTGGCCCAGAGCCCAGGACCCAGCAAAAGAAGCCTACAGCACCCGGTATTCCCAGGCGGTCTCCCATCCAAGTACTAACCGGGCCCGACCCTGCTTAGCTTCCGAGATCAGACGATATCGGGCGTTCTCAGGGTGGTATGGCCGTAGGCACCCCTCAGCCCCACAGCAGCGCTCTCCAGCACACACCAGCGCCTTCCTGCCCTGCCCCAATGCCCCCCGCACCCGGCACACGGCCGCCAGCGCCACTGTTGGCAACAACCCAACCTGCAGCCAGACCGAACACCACACAAGCCACTCAAGCTTTTCCAGCCACGCCAACTATGCGAGGACTAACAGTCATGGCCACCAGCTCTGCCCTGCCCTCGGCAACAACAGAACCTGCAGCCGGACCCAGAGCCACGCAAGCCATGCAAGCCCCATGAGCCACCCTCGCCCTTGAGCTCCTTGGCACCGCTGCCCAAGCAAAACAAGGCACCTCTGGCCCAGAGCCCAGGACCCAGCAAAAGAAGCCTACAGCACCCGGTATTCCCAGGCGGTCTCCCATCCAAGTACTAACCGGGCCCGACCCTGCTTAGCTTCCGAGATCAGACGAGATCGGGCGTTCTCAGGGTGGTATGGCCGTAGGCACCCCTCAGCCCCACAGCAGCGCTCTCCAGCACACACCAGCGCCTTCCTGCCCTGCCCCAATGCTCCTCGCACCCGGCACACGGCCGCCAGCGCCACTGTCGGCAACAACCCAACCTGCAGCCAGACCCAGAGCCATACAAGCCACTCAAGCTTTTCCCGCCACGCCAACTATGCGAGGACTAACAGTCATGGCCACCAGCTCTTCCCTGCCCTCGGAAACAAGGGAACCTGCAGCCAGATCCAGAGCCACGCAAGCCATGCAAGCCCCATGAGCCACCCTCGCCCTTGTGCTCCTTGGCACCGCTGCCCAAGCAAAACAAGGCACCTCTGGCCCAGAGCCCAGGACCCAGCAAAAGAAGCCTACAGCACCCGGTATTCCCAGGCGGTCTCCCATCCAAGTACTAACCGGGCCCGACCCTGCTTAGCTTCCGAGATCAGACGAGATCGGGCGTTCTCAGGGTGGTATGGCCGTAGGCACCCCTCAGCCCCACAGCAGCGCTCTCCAGCACACACCAGCGCCTTCCTGCCCTGCCCCAATGCCCCCCGCACCCGGCACACGGCCGCCAGCGCCACTGTCGGCAACAACCCAACCTGCAGCCAGACCCAGAGCCATACAAGCCACTCAAGCTTTTCCCGCCACGCCAACTATGCGAGGACTAACAGTCATGGCCACCAGCTCTTCCCTGCCCTCGGAAACAAGGGAACCTGCAGCCAGATCCAGAGCCACGCAAGCCATGCAAGCCCCATGAGCCACCCTCGCCCTTGTGCTCCTTGGCACCGCTGCCCAAGCAAAACAAGGCACCTCTGGCCCAGAGCCCAGGACCCAGCAAAAGAAGCCTACAGCACCCGGTATTCCCAGGCGGTCTCCCATCCAAGTACTAACCGGGCCCGACCCTGCTTAGCTTCCGAGATCAGACGAGATCGGGCGTTCTCAGGGTGGTATGGCCGTAGGCACCCCTCAGCCCCACAGCAGCGCTCTCCAGCACACACCAGCGCCTTCCTGCCCTGCCCCAATGCTCCTCGCACCCGGCACACGGCCGCCAGCGCCACTGTCGGCAACAACCCAACCTGCAGCCAGACCCAGAGCCATACAAGCCACTCAAGCTTTTCCCGCCACGCCAACTATGCGAGGACTAACAGTCATGGCCACCAGCTCTTCCCTGCCCTCGGAAACAAGGGAACCTGCAGCCAGATCCAGAGCCACGCAAGCCATGCAAGCCCCATGAGCCACCCTCCCCCTTGTGCTCCTTGGCACCGCTGCCCAAGCAAAACAAGGCACCTCTGGCCCAGAGCCCAGAACCCAGCAAAAGAAGCCTACAGCACCCGGTATTCCCAGGCGGTCTCCCATCCAAGTACTAACCGGGCCCGACCCTGCTTAGCTTCCGAGATCAGACGAGATCGGGCGTTCTCAGGGTGGTATGGCCGTAGGCACCCCTCAGCCCCACAGCAGCGCTCTCCAGCACACACCAGCGCCTTCCTGCCCTGCCCCAATGCCCCCCGCACCCGGCACACGGCCGCCAGCGCCACTGTCGGCAACAACCCAACCTGCAGCCAGACCCAGAGCCATACAAGCCACTCAAGCTTTTCCCGCCACGCCAACTATGCGAGGACTAACAGTCATGGCCACCAGCTCTTCCCTGCCCTCGGAAACAAGGGAACCTGCAGCCAGATCCAGAGCCACGCAAGCCATGCAAGCCCCATGAGCCACCCTCCCCCTTGTGCTCCTTGGCACCGCTGCCCAAGCAAAACAAGGCACCTCTGGCCCAGAGCCCAGGACCCAGCAAAAGAAGCCTACAGCACCCGGTATTCCCAGGCGGTCTCCCATCCAAGTACTAACCGGGCCCGACCCTGCTTAGCTTCCGAGATCAGACGAGATCGGGCGTTCTCAGGGTGGTATGGCCGTAGGCACCCCTCAGCCCCACAGCAGCGCTCTCCAGCACACACCAGCGCCTTCCTGCCCTGCCCCAATGCCCCCCGCACCCGGCACACGGCCGCCAGCGCCACTGTCGGCAACAACCCAACCTGCAGCCAGACCCAGAGCCATACAAGCCACTCAAGCTTTTCCCGCCACGCCAACTATGCGAGGACTAACAGTCATGGCCACCAGCTCTTCCCTGCCCTCGGAAACAAGGGAACCTGCAGCCAGATCCAGAGCCACGCAAGCCATGCAAGCCCCATGAGCCACCCTCGCCCTTGTGCTCCTTGGCACTGCTGCCCATGCAAAACAAGGCACCTCTGGCCCAGAGCCCAGGACCCAGCAAAAGAAGCCTACAGCACCCGGTATTCCCAGGCGGTCTCCCATCCAAGTACTAACCGGGCCCGACCCTGCTTAGCTTCCGAGATCAGACGAGATCGGGCGTTCTCAGGGTGGTATGGCCGTAGGCACCCCTCAGCCCCACAGCAGCGCTCTCCAGCACACACCAGCGCCTTCCTGCCCTGCCCCAATGCCCCCCGCACCCGGCACACGGCCGCCAGCGCCACTGTCGGCAACAACCCAACCTGCAGCCAGACCCAGAGCCATACAAGCCACTCAAGCTTTTCCAGCCACGCCAACTATGTGAGGACTAACAGTCATGGCCACCAGCTCTGCCCTGCCCTCAGCAACAACAGAACCTGCAGCCGGACCCAGAGCCACACAAGCCATGCAAGCCCCATGAGCCACCCTCGCCCTTGTGCTCCTTGGCACCGCTGCCCAAGCAAAACAAGGCACCTCTGGCCCAGAGCCCAGGACCCAGCAAAAGAAGCCTACAGCACCCGGTATTCCCAGGCGGTCTCCCATCCAAGTACTAACCGGGCCCGACCCTGCTTAGCTTCCGAGATCAGACGAGATCGGGCGTTCTCAGGGTGGTATGGCCGTAGGCACCCCTCAGCCCCACAGCAGCGCTCTCCAGCACACACCAGCGCCTTCCTGCCCTGCCCCAATGCCCCCCGCACCCGGCACACGGCCGCCAGCGCCACTGTCGGCAACAACCCAACCTGCAGCCAGACCCAGAGCCATACAAGCCACTCAAGCTTTTCCCGCCACGCCAACTATGCGAGGACTAACAGTCATGGCCACCAGCTCTTCCCTGCCCTCGGAAACAAGGGAACCTGCAGCCAGATCCAGAGCCACGCAAGCCATGCAAGCCCCATGAGCCACCCTCGCCCTTGTGCTCCTTGGCACCGCTGCCCAAGCAAAACAAGGCACCTCTGGCCCAGAGCCCAGGACCCAGCAAAAGAAGCCTACAGCACCCGGTATTCCCAGGCGGTCTCCCATCCAAGTACTAACCGGGCCCGACCCTGCTTAGCTTCCGAGATCAGACGAGATCGGGCGTTCTCAGGGTGGTATGGCCGTAGGCACCCCTCAGCCCCACAGCAGCGCTCTCCAGCACACACCAGCGCCTTCCTGCCCTGCCCCAATGCCCCCCGCACCCGGCACACGGCCGCCAGCGCCACTGTCGGCAACAACCCAACCAGCAGCCAGACCGAACACCACACAAGCCACTCAAGCTTTTCCAGCCACGCCAACTATGTGAGGACTAACAGTCATGGCCACCAGCTCTGCCCTGCCCTCGGCAGCAACAGAACCTGCAGCCGGACCCAGAGCCACGCAAGCCATGCAAGCCCCATGAGCCACCCTCGCCCTTGTGCTCCTTGGCACCGCTGCCCAAGCAAAACAAGGCACCTCTGGCCCAGAGCCCAGGACCCAGCAAAAGAAGCCTACAGCACCCGGTATTCCCAGGCGGTCTCCCATCCAAGTACTAACCGGGCCCGACCCTGCTTAGCTTCCGAGATCAGACGATATCGGGCGTTCTCAGGGTGGTATGGCCGTAGGCACCCCTCAGCCCCACAGCAGCGCTCTCCAGCACACACCAGCGCCTTCCTGCCCTGCCCCAATGCCCCCCGCACCCGGCACACGGCCGCCAGCGCCACTGTCGGCAACAACCCAACCTGCAGCCAGACCCAGAGCCATACAAGCCACTCAAGCTTTTCCCGCCACGCCAACTATGCGAGGACTAACAGTCATGGCCACCAGCTCTTCCCTGCCCTCGGAAACAAGGGAACCTGCAGCCAGATCCAGAGCCACGCAAGCCATGCAAGCCCCATGAGCCACCCTCGCCCTTGTGCTCCTTGGCACCGCTGCCCAAGCAAAACAAGGCACCTCTGGCCCAGAGCCCAGGACCCAGCAAAAGAAGCCTACAGCACCCGGTATTCCCAGGCGGTCTCCCATCCAAGTACTAACCGGGCCCGACCCTGCTTAGCTTCCGAGATCAGACGAGATCGGGCGTTCTCAGGGTGGTATGGCCGTAGGCACCCCTCAGCCCCACAGCAGCGCTCTCCAGCACACACCAGCGCCTTCCTGCCCTGCCCCAATGCCCCCCGCACCCGGCACACGGCCGCCAGCGCCACTGTCGGCAACAACCCAACCAGCAGCCAGACCGAACACCACACAAGCCACTCAAGCTTTTCCAGCCACGCCAACTATGTGAGGACTAACAGTCATGGCCACCAGCTCTGCCCTGCCCTCGGCAGCAACAGAACCTGCAGCCGGACCCAGAGCCACGCAAGCCATGCAAGCCCCATGAGCCACCCTCGCCCTTGAGCTCCTTGGCACCGCTGCCCAAGCAAAACAAGGCACCTCTGGCCCAGAGCCCAGGACCCAGCAAAAGAAGCCTACAGCACCCGGTATTCCCAGGCGGTCTCCCATCCAAGTACTAACCGGGCCCGACCCTGCTTAGCTTCCGAGATCAGACGAGATCGGGCGTTCTCAGGGTGGTATGGCCGTAGGCACCCCTCAGCCCCACAGCAGCGCTCTCCAGCACACACCAGCGCCTTCCTGCCCTGCCCCAATGCCCCCTGCACCCGGCACACGGCCGCCAGCGCCACTGTCGGCAACAACCCAACCGGCAGCCAGACCCAGAGCCATACAAGCCACTCAAGCTTTTCCCGCCACGCCAACTATGTGAGGACTAACAGTCATGGCCACCAGCTCTGCCCTGCCCTCGGCAACAACAGAACCTGCAGCCGGACCCAGAGCCACGCAAGCCATGCAAGCCCCATGAGCCACCCTCGCCCTTGAGCTCCTTGGCACCGCTGCCCAAGCAAAACAAGGCACCTCTGGCCCAGAGCCCAGGACCCAGCAAAAGAAGCCTACAGCACCCGGTATTCCCAGGCGGTCTCCCATCCAAGTACTAACCGGGCCCGACCCTGCTTAGCTTCCGAGATCAGACGATATCGGGCAGTCTCAGGGTGGTATGGCCGTAGGCACCCCTCAGCCCCACAGCAGCGCTCTCCAGCACACACCAGCGCCTTCCTGCCCTGCCCCAATGCCCCCTGCACCCGGCACACGGCCGCCAGCGCCACTGTCGGCAACAACCCAACCTGCAGCCAGACCCAGAGCCATACAAGCCACTCAAGCTTTTCCAGCCACGCCAACTATGTGAGGACTAACAGTCATGGCCACCAGCTCTGCCCTGACCTCGGAAACAACAGAACCTGCAGCCGGACCCAGAGCCACGCAAGCCATGCAAGCCCCATGAGCCACCCTCCCCCTTGTGCTCCTTGGCACCGCTGCCCAAGCAAAACAAGGCACCTCTGGCCCAGAGCCCAGGACCCAGCAAAAGAAGCCTACAGCACCCGGTATTCCCAGGCGGTCTCCCATCCAAGTACTAACCGGGCCCGACCCTGCTTAGCTTCCGAGATCAGACGATATCGGGCGTTCTCAGGGTGGTATGGCCGTAGGCACCCCTCAGCCCCACAGCAGCGCTCTCCAGCACACACCAGCGCCTTCCTGCCCTGCCCCAATGCCCCCCGCACCCGGCACACGGCCGCCAGCGCCACTGTCGGCAACAACCCAACCTGCAGCCAGACCCAGAGCCATACAAGCCACTCAAGCTTTTCCCGCCACGCCAACTATGCGAGGACTAACAGTCATGGCCACCAGCTCTTCCCTGCCCTCGGAAACAAGGGAACCTGCAGCCAGATCCAGAGCCACGCAAGCCATGCAAGCCCCATGAGCCACCCTCGCCCTTGTGCTCCTTGGCACCGCTGCCCAAGCAAAACAAGGCACCTCTGGCCCAGAGCCCAGGACCCAGCAAAAGAAGCCTACAGCACCCGGTATTCCCAGGCGGTCTCCCATCCAAGTACTAACCGGGCCCGACCCTGCTTAGCTTCCGAGATCAGACGAGATCGGGCGTTCTCAGGGTGGTATGGCCGTAGGCACCCCTCAGCCCCACAGCAGCGCTCTCCAGCACACACCAGCGCCTTCCTGCCCTGCCCCAATGCCCCCCGCACCCGGCACACGGCCGCCAGCGCCACTGTCGGCAACAACCCAACCTGCAGCCAGACCCAGAGCCATACAAGCCACTCAAGCTTTTCCCGCCACGCCAACTATGCGAGGACTAACAGTCATGGCCACCAGCTCTGCCCTGCCCTCGGCAACAACAGAACCTGCAGCCGGACCCAGAGCCACGCAAGCCATGCAAGCCCCATGAGCCACCCTCGCCCTTGAGCTCCTTGGCACCGCTGCCCAAGCAAAACAAGGCACCTCTGGCCCAGAGCCCAGGACCCAGCAAAAGAAGCCTACAGCACCCGGTATTCCCAGGCGGTCTCCCATCCAAGTACTAACCGGGCCCGACCCTGCTTAGCTTCCGAGATCAGACGAGATCGGGCGTTCTCAGGGTGGTATGGCCGTAGGCACCCCTCAGCCCCACAGCAGCGCTCTCCAGCACACACCAGCGCCTTCCTGCCCTGCCCCAATGCCCCCCGCACCCGGCACACGGCCGCCAGCGCCACTGTCGGCAACAACCCAACCTGCAGCCAGACCCAGAGCCATACAAGCCACTCAAGCTTTTCCAGCCACGCCAACTATGTGAGGACTAACAGTCATGGCCACCAGCTCTGCCCTGACCTCGGAAACAACAGAACCTGCAGCCGGACCCAGAGCCACGCAAGCCATGCAAGCCCCATGAGCCACCCTCCCCCTTGTGCTCCTTGGCACCGCTGCCCAAGCAAAACAAGGCACCTCTGGCCCAGAGCCCAGGACCCAGCAAAAGAAGCCTACAGCACCCGGTATTCCCAGGCGGTCTCCCATCCAAGTACTAACCGGGCCCGACCCTGCTTAGCTTCCGAGATCAGACGATATCGGGCGTTCTCAGGGTGGTATGGCCGTAGGCACCCCTCAGCCCCACAGCAGCGCTCTCCAGCACACACCAGCGCCTTCCTGCCCTGCCCCAATGCCCCCCGCACCCGGCACACGGCCGCCAGCGCCACTGTTGGCAACAACCCAACCTGCAGCCAGACCGAACACCACACAAGCCACTCAAGCTTTTCCAGCCACGCCAACTATGCGAGGACTAACAGTCATGGCCACCAGCTCTGCCCTGCCCTCGGCAACAACAGAACCTGCAGCCGGACCCAGAGCCACGCAAGCCATGCAAGCCCCATGAGCCACCCTCGCCCTTGAGCTCCTTGGCACCGCTGCCCAAGCAAAACAAGGCACCTCTGGCCCAGAGCCCAGGACCCAGCAAAAGAAGCCTACAGCACCCGATATTCCCAGGCGGTCTCCCATCCAAGTACTAACCGGGCCCGACCCTGCTTAGCTTCCGAGATCAGACGAGATCGGGCGTTCTCAGGGTGGTATGGCCGTAGGCACCCCTCAGCCCCACAGCAGCGCTCTCCAGCACACACCAGCGCCTTCCTGCCCTGCCCCAATGCCCCCCGCACCCGGCACACGGCCGCCAGCGCCACTGTCGGCAACAACCCAACCTGCAGCCAGACCCAGAGCCATACAAGCCACTCAAGCTTTTCCAGCCACGCCAACTATGTGAGGACTAACAGTCATGGCCACCAGCTCTGCCCTGACCTCGGAAACAACAGAACCTGCAGCCGGACCCAGAGCCACGCAAGCCATGCAAGCCCCATGAGCCACCCTCCCCCTTGTGCTCCTTGGCACCGCTGCCCAAGCAAAACAAGGCACCTCTGGCCCAGAGCCCAGGACCCAGCAAAAGAAGCCTACAGCACCCGGTATTCCCAGGCGGTCTCCCATCCAAGTACTAACCGGGCCCGACCCTGCTTAGCTTCCGAGATCAGACGATATCGGGCAGTCTCAGGGTGGTATGGCCGTAGGCACCCCTCAGCCCCACAGCAGCGCTCTCCAGCACACACCAGCGCCTTCCTGCCCTGCCCCAATGCCCCCCGCACCCGGCACACGGCCGCCAGCGCCACTGTCGGCAACAACCCAACCTGCAGCCAGACCGAACACCACACAAGCCACTCAAGCTTTTCCAGCCACGCCAACTATGCGAGGACTAACAGTCATGGCCACCAGCTCTGCCCTGCCCTCGGCAACAACAGAACCTGCAGCCGGACCCAGAGCCACGCAAGCCATGCAAGCCCCATGAGCCACCCTCGCCCTTGAGCTCCTTGGCACCGCTGCCCAAGCAAAACAAGGCACCTCTGGCCCAGAGCCCAGGACCCAGCAAAAGAAGCCTACAGCACCCGGTATTCCCAGGCGGTCTCCCATCCAAGTACTAACCGGGCCCGACCCTGCTTAGCTTCCGAGATCAGACGAGATCGGGCGTTCTCAGGGTGGTATGGCCGTAGGCACCCCTCAGCCCCACAGCAGCGCTCTCCAGCACACACCAGCGCCTTCCTGCCCTGCCCCAATGCCCCCCGCACCCGGCACACGGCCGCCAGCGCCACTGTCGGCAACAACCCAACCTGCAGCCAGACCCAGAGCCATACAAGCCACTCAAGCTTTTCCCGCCACGCCAACTATGCGAGGACTAACAGTCATGGCCACCAGCTCTTCCCTGCCCTCGGAAACAAGGGAACCTGCAGCCAGATCCAGAGCCACGCAAGCCATGCAAGCCCCATGAGCCACCCTCGCCCTTGTGCTCCTTGGCACCGCTGCCCAAGCAAAACAAGGCACCTCTGGCCCAGAGCCCAGGACCCAGCAAAAGAAGCCTACAGCACCCGGTATTCCCAGGCGGTCTCCCATCCAAGTACTAACCGGGCCCGACCCTGCTTAGCTTCCGAGATCAGACGAGATCGGGCGTTCTCAGGGTGGTATGGCCGTAGGCACCCCTCAGCCCCACAGCAGCGCTCTCCAGCACACACCAGCGCCTTCCTGCCCTGCCCCAATGCCCCCCGCACCCGGCACACGGCCGCCAGCGCCACTGTCGGCAACAACCCAACCAGCAGCCAGACCGAACACCACACAAGCCACTCAAGCTTTTCCAGCCACGCCAACTATGTGAGGACTAACAGTCATGGCCACCAGCTCTGCCCTGCCCTCGGCAGCAACAGAACCTGCAGCCGGACCCAGAGCCACGCAAGCCATGCAAGCCCCATGAGCCACCCTCGCCCTTGAGCTCCTTGGCACCGCTGCCCAAGCAAAACAAGGCACCTCTGGCCCAGAGCCCAGGACCCAGCAAAAGAAGCCTACAGCACCCGGTATTCCCAGGCGGTCTCCCATCCAAGTACTAACCGGGCCCGACCCTGCTTAGCTTCCGAGATCAGACGAGATCGGGCGTTCTCAGGGTGGTATGGCCGTAGGCACCCCTCAGCCCCACAGCAGCGCTCTCCAGCACACACCAGCGCCTTCCTGCCCTGCCCCAATGCCCCCTGCACCCGGCACACGGCCGCCAGCGCCACTGTCGGCAACAACCCAACCTGCAGCCAGACCCAGAGCCATACAAGCCACTCAAGCTTTTCCCGCCACGCCAACTATGCGAGGACTAACAGTCATGGCCACCAGCTCTTCCCTGCCCTCGGCAACAACAGAACCTGCAGCCGGACCCAGAGCCACGCAAGCCATGCAAGCCCCATGAGCCACCCTCCCCCTTGTGCTCCTTGGCACCGCTGCCCAAGCAAAACAAGGCACCTCTGGCCCAGAGCCCAGGACCCAGCAAAAGAAGCCTACAGCACCCGGTATTCCCAGGCGGTCTCCCATCCAAGTACTAACCGGGCCCGACCCTGCTTAGCTTCCGAGATCAGACGAGATCGGGCGTTCTCAGGGTGGTATGGCCGTAGGCACCCCTCAGCCCCACAGCAGCGCTCTCCAGCACACACCAGCGCCTTCCTGCCCTGCCCCAATGCCCCCCGCACCCGGCACACGGCCGCCAGCGCCACTGTCGGCAACAACCCAACCTGCAGCCAGACCCAGAGCCATACAAGCCACTCAGGCTTTTCCCGCCACGCCAACTATGCGAGGACTAACAGTCATGGCCACCAGCTCTTCCCTGCCCTCGGAAACAAGGGAACCTGCAGCCAGATCCAGAGCCACGCAAGCCATGCAAGCCCCATGAGCCACCCTCGCCCTTGTGCTCCTTGGCACCGCTGCCCAAGCAAAACAAGGCACCTCTGGCCCAGAGCCCAGGACCCAGCAAAAGAAGCCTACAGCACCCGGTATTCCCAGGCGGTCTCCCATCCAAGTACTAACCGGGCCCGACCCTGCTTAGCTTCCGAGATCAGACGAGATCGGGTGTTCTCAGGGTGGTATGGCCGTAGGCACCCCTCAGCCCCACAGCAGCGCTCTCCAGCACACACCAGCGCCTTCCTGCCCTGCCCCAATGCTCCTCGCACCCGGCACACGGCCGCCAGCGCCACTGTCGGCAACAACCCAACCTGCAGCCAGACCCAGAGCCATACAAGCCACTCAAGCTTTGCCCGCCACGCCAACTATGCGAGGACTAACAGTCATGGCCACCAGCTCTTCCCTGCCCTCGGAAACAAGGGAACCTGCAGCCAGATCCAGAGCCACGCAAGCCATGCAAGCCCCATGAGCCACCCTCGCCCTTGTGCTCCTTGGCACCGCTGCCCAAGCAAAACAAGGCACCTCTGGCCCAGAGCCCAGGACCCAGCAAAAGAAGCCTACAGCACCCGGTATTCCCAGGCGGTCTCCCATCCAAGTACTAACCGGGCCCGACCCTGCTTAGCTTCCGAGATCAGACGAGATCGGGCGTTCTCAGGGTGGTATGGCCGTAGGCACCCCTCAGCCCCACAGCAGCGCTCTCCAGCACACACCAGCGCCTTCCTGCCCTGCCCCAATGCCCCCCGCACCCGGCACACGGCCGCCAGCGCCACTGTCGGCAACAACCCAACCTGCAGCCAGACCCAGAGCCATACAAGCCACTCAAGCTTTTCCCGCCACGCCAACTATGCGAGGACTAACAGTCATGGCCACCAGCTCTTCCCTGCCCTCGGAAACAAGGGAACCTGCAGCCAGATCCAGAGCCACGCAAGCCATGCAAGCCCCATGAGCCACCCTCGCCCTTGTGCTCCTTGGCACCGCTGCCCAAGCAAAACAAGGCACCTCTGGCCCAGAGCCCAGGACCCAGCAAAAGAAGCCTACAGCACCCGGTATTCCCAGGCGGTCTCCCATCCAAGTACTAACCGGGCCCGACCCTGCTTAGCTTCCGAGATCAGACGAGATCGGGCGTTCTCAGGGTGGTATAGCCGTAGGCACCCCTCAGCCCCACAGCAGCGCTCTCCAGCACACACCAGCGCCTTCCTGCCCTGCCCCAATGCTCCTCGCACCCGGCACACGGCCGCCAGCGCCACTGTCGGCAACAACCCAACCTGCAGCCAGACCCAGAGCCATACAAGCCACTCAAGCTTTTCCCGCCACGCCAACTATGCGAGGACTAACAGTCATGGCCACCAGCTCTTCCCTGCCCTCGGAAACAAGGGAACCTGCAGCCAGATCCAGAGCCACGCAAGCCATGCAAGCCCCATGAGCCACCCTCCCCCTTGTGCTCCTTGGCACCGCTGCCCAAGCAAAACAAGGCACCTCTGGCCCAGAGCCCAGAACCCAGCAAAAGAAGCCTACAGCACCCGGTATTCCCAGGCGGTCTCCCATCCAAGTACTAACCGGGCCCGACCCTGCTTAGCTTCCGAGATCAGACGAGATCGGGCGTTCTCAGGGTGGTATGGCCGTAGGCACCCCTCAGCCCCACAGCAGCGCTCTCCAGCACACACCAGCGCCTTCCTGCCCTGCCCCAATGCCCCCCGCACCCGGCACACGGCCGCCAGCGCCACTGTCGGCAACAACCCAACCTGCAGCCAGACCCAGAGCCATACAAGCCACTCAAGCTTTTCCCGCCACGCCAACTATGCGAGGACTAACAGTCATGGCCACCAGCTCTTCCCTGCCCTCGGAAACAAGGGAACCTGCAGCCAGATCCAGAGCCACGCAAGCCATGCAAGCCCCATGAGCCACCCTCCCCCTTGTGCTCCTTGGCACCGCTGCCCAAGCAAAACAAGGCACCTCTGGCCCAGAGCCCAGGACCCAGCAAAAGAAGCCTACAGCACCCGGTATTCCCAGGCGGTCTCCCATCCAAGTACTAACCGGGCCCGACCCTGCTTAGCTTCCGAGATCAGACGAGATCGGGCGTTCTCAGGGTGGTATGGCCGTAGGCACCCCTCAGCCCCACAGCAGCGCTCTCCAGCACACACCAGCGCCTTCCTGCCCTGCCCCAATGCCCCCCGCACCCGGCACACGGCCGCCAGCGCCACTGTCGGCAACAACCCAACCTGCAGCCAGACCCAGAGCCATACAAGCCACTCAAGCTTTTCCCGCCACGCCAACTATGCGAGGACTAACAGTCATGGCCACCAGCTCTTCCCTGCCCTCGGAAACAAGGGAACCTGCAGCCAGATCCAGAGCCACGCAAGCCATGCAAGCCCCATGAGCCACCCTCCCCCTTGTGCTCCTTGGCACCGCTGCCCAAGCAAAACAAGGCACCTCTGGCCCAGAGCCCAGGACCCAGCAAAAGAAGCCTACAGCACCCGGTATTCCCAGGCGGTCTCCCATCCAAGTACTAACCGGGCCCGACCCTGCTTAGCTTCCGAGATCAGACGAGATCGGGCGTTCTCAGGGTGGTATGGCCGTAGGCACCCCTCAGCCCCACAGCAGCGCTCTCCAGCACACACCAGCGCCTTCCTGCCCTGCCCCAATGCCCCCCGCACCCGGCACACGGCCGCCAGCGCCACTGTCGGCAACAACCCAACCTGCAGCCAGACCCAGAGCCATACAAGCCACTCAAGCTTTTCCCGCCACGCCAACTATGCGAGGACTAACAGTCATGGCCACCAGCTCTTCCCTGCCCTCGGAAACAAGGGAACCTGCAGCCAGATCCAGAGCCACGCAAGCCATGCAAGCCCCATGAGCCACCCTCGCCCTTGTGCTCCTTGGCACCGCTGCCCAAGCAAAACAAGGCACCTCTGGCCCAGAGCCCAGGACCCAGCAAAAGAAGCCTACAGCACCCGGTATTCCCAGGCGGTCTCCCATCCAAGTACTAACCGGGCCCGACCCTGCTTAGCTTCCGAGATCAGACGATATCGGGCGTTCTCAGGGTGGTATGGCCGTAGGCACCCCTCAGCCCCACAGCAGCGCTCTCCAGCACACACCAGCGCCTTCCTGCCCTGCCCCAATGCCCCCCGCACCCGGCACACGGCCGCCAGCGCCACTGTCGGCAACAACCCAACCTGCAGCCAGACCCAGAGCCATACAAGCCACTCAAGCTTTTCCCGCCACGCCAACTATGCGAGGACTAACAGTCATGGCCACCAGCTCTTCCCTGCCCTCGGAAACAAGGGAACCTGCAGCCAGATCCAGAGCCACGCAAGCCATGCAAGCCCCATGAGCCACCCTCGCCCTTGTGCTCCTTGGCACCGCTGCCCAAGCAAAACAAGGCACCTCTGGCCCAGAGCCCAGGACCCAGCAAAAGAAGCCTACAGCACCCGGTATTCCCAGGCGGTCTCCCATCCAAGTACTAACCGGGCCCGACCCTGCTTAGCTTCCGAGATCAGACGAGATCGGGCGTTCTCAGGGTGGTATGGCCGTAGGCACCCCTCAGCCCCACAGCAGCGCTCTCCAGCACACACCAGCGCCTTCCTGCCCTGCCCCAATGCCCCCCGCACCCGGCACACGGCCGCCAGCGCCACTGTCGGCAACAACCCAACCTGCAGCCAGACCCAGAGCCATACAAGCCACTCAAGCTTTTCCAGCCACGCCAACTATGTGAGGACTAACAGTCATGGCCACCAGCTCTGCCCTGACCTCGGAAACAACAGAACCTGCAGCCGGACCCAGAGCCACGCAAGCCATGCAAGCCCCATGAGCCACCCTCCCCCTTGTGCTCCTTGGCACCGCTGCCCAAGCAAAACAAGGCACCTCTGGCCCAGAGCCCAGGACCCAGCAAAAGAAGCCTACAGCACCCGGTATTCCCAGGCGGTCTCCCATCCAAGTACTAACCGGGCCCGACCCTGCTTAGCTTCCGAGATCAGACGAGATCGGGCGTTCTCAGGGTGGTATGGCCGTAGGCACCCCTCAGCCCCACAGCAGCGCTCTCCAGCACACACCAGCGCCTTCCTGCCCTGCCCCAATGCCCCCCGCACCCGGCACACGGCCGCCAGCGCCACTGTCGGCAACAACCCAACCAGCAGCCAGACCGAACACCACACAAGCCACTCAAGCTTTTCCAGCCACGCCAACTATGTGAGGACTAACAGTCATGGCCACCAGCTCTGCCCTGCCCTCGGCAGCAACAGAACCTGCAGCCGGACCCAGAGCCACGCAAGCCATGCAAGCCCCATGAGCCACCCTCGCCCTTGAGCTCCTTGGCACCGCTGCCCAAGCAAAACAAGGCACCTCTGGCCCAGAGCCCAGGACCCAGCAAAAGAAGCCTACAGCACCCGGTATTCCCAGGCGGTCTCCCATCCAAGTACTAACCGGGTCCGACCCTGCTTAGCTTCCGAGATCAGACGAGATCGGGCGTTCTCAGGGTGGTATGGCCGTAGGCACCCCTCAGCCCCACAGCAGCGCTCTCCAGCACACACCAGCGCCTTCCTGCCCTGCCCCAATGCCCCCCGCACCCGGCACACGGCCGCCAGCGCCACTGTCGGCAACAACCCAACCTGCAGCCAGACCCAGAGCCATACAAGCCACTCAAGCTTTTCCAGCCATGCCAACTATGCGAGGACTAACAGTCATGGCCACCAGCTCTTCCCTGCCCTCGGAAACAAGGGAACCTGCAGCCAGATCCAGAGCCACGCAAGCCATGCAAGCCCCATGAGCCACCCTCGCCCTTGTGCTCCTTGGCACCGCTGCCCAAGCAAAACAAGGCACCTCTGGCCCAGAGCCCAGGACCCAGCAAAAGAAGCCTACAGCACCCGGTATTCCCAGGCGGTCTCCCATCCAAGTACTAACCGGGCCCGACCCTGCTTAGCTTCCGAGATCAGACGAGATCGGGCGTTCTCAGGGTGGTATGGCCGTAGGCACCCCTCAGCCCCACAGCAGCGCTCTCCAGCACACACCAGCGCCTTCCTGCCCTGCCCCAATGCCCCCCGCACCCGGCACACGGCCGCCAGCGCCACTGTCGGCAACAACCCAACCTGCAGCCAGACCCAGAGCCATACAAGCCACTCAAGCTTTTCCAGCCACGCCAACTATGTGAGGACTAACAGTCATGGCCACCAGCTCTGCCCTGACCTCGGAAACAACAGAACCTGCAGCCGGACCCAGAGCCACGCAAGCCATGCAAGCCCCATGAGCCACCCTCCCCCTTGTGCTCCTTGGCACCGCTGCCCAAGCAAAACAAGGCACCTCTGGCCCAGAGCCCAGGACCCAGCAAAAGAAGCCTACAGCACCCGGTATTCCCAGGCGGTCTCCCATCCAAGTACTAACCGGGCCCGACCCTGCTTAGCTTCCGAGATCAGACGATATCGGGCGTTCTCAGGGTGGTATGGCCGTAGGCACCCCTCAGCCCCACAGCAGCGCTCTCCAGCACACACCAGCGCCTTCCTGCCCTGCCCCAATGCCCCCCGCACCCGGCACACGGCCGCCAGCGCCACTGTTGGCAACAACCCAACCTGCAGCCAGACCGAACACCACACAAGCCACTCAAGCTTTTCCAGCCACGCCAACTATGCGAGGACTAACAGTCATGGCCACCAGCTCTGCCCTGACCTCGGAAACAACAGAACCTGCAGCCGGACCCAGAGCCACGCAAGCCATGCAAGCCCCATGAGCCACCCTCGCCCTTGAGCTCCTTGGCACCGCTGCCCAAGCAAAACAAGGCACCTCTGGCCCAGAGCCCAGGACCCAGCAAAAGAAGCCTACAGCACCCGGTATTCCCAGGCGGTCTCCCATCCAAGTACTAACCGGGCCCGACCCTGCTTAGCTTCCGAGATCAGACGAGATCGGGCGTTCTCAGGGTGGTATGGCCGTAGGCACCCCTCAGCCCCACAGCAGCGCTCTCCAGCACACACCAGCGCCTTCCTGCCCTGCCCCAATGCCCCCCGCACCCGGCACACGGCCGCCAGCGCCACTGTCGGCAACAACCCAACCTGCAGCCAGACCCAGAGCCATACAAGCCACTCAAGCTTTTCCCGCCACGCCAACTATGCGAGGACTAACAGTCATGGCCACCAGCTCTTCCCTGCCCTCGGAAACAAGGGAACCTGCAGCCAGATCCAGAGCCACGCAAGCCATGCAAGCCCCATGAGCCACCCTCGCCCTTGTGCTCCTTGGCACCGCTGCCCAAGCAAAACAAGGCACCTCTGGCCCAGAGCCCAGGACCCAGCAAAAGAAGCCTACAGCACCCGGTATTCCCAGGCGGTCTCCCATCCAAGTACTAACCGGGCCCGACCCTGCTTAGCTTCCGAGATCAGACGAGATCGGGCGTTCTCAGGGTGGTATGGCCGTAGGCACCCCTCAGCCCCACAGCAGCGCTCTCCAGCACACACCAGCGCCTTCCTGCCCTGCCCCAATGCCCCCCGCACCCGGCACACGGCCGCCAGCGCCACTGTCGGCAACAACCCAACCTGCAGCCAGACCCAGAGCCATACAAGCCACTCAAGCTTTTCCAGCCACGCCAACTATGTGAGGACTAACAGTCATGGCCACCAGCTCTGCCCTGACCTCGGAAACAACAGAACCTGCAGCCGGACCCAGAGCCACGCAAGCCATGCAAGCCCCATGAGCCACCCTCCCCCTTGTGCTCCTTGGCACCGCTGCCCAAGCAAAACAAGGCACCTCTGGCCCAGAGCCCAGGACCCAGCAAAAGAAGCCTACAGCACCCGGTATTCCCAGGCGGTCTCCCATCCAAGTACTAACCGGGCCCGACCCTGCTTAGCTTCCGAGATCAGACGAGATCGGGCGTTCTCAGGGTGGTATGGCCGTAGGCACCCCTCAGCCCCACAGCAGCGCTCTCCAGCACACACCAGCGCCTTCCTGCCCTGCCCCAATGCCCCCCGCACCCGGCACACGGCCGCCAGCGCCACTGTCGGCAACAACCCAACCTGCAGCCAGACCCAGAGCCATACAAGCCACTCAAGCTTTTCCAGCCACGCCAACTATGTGAGGACTAACAGTCATGGCCACCAGCTCTGCCCTGACCTCGGAAACAACAGAACCTGCAGCCGGACCCAGAGCCACGCAAGCCATGCAAGCCCCATGAGCCACCCTCCCCCTTGTGCTCCTTGGCACCGCTGCCCAAGCAAAACAAGGCACCTCTGGCCCAGAGCCCAGGACCCAGCAAAAGAAGCCTACAGCACCCGGTATTCCCAGGCGGTCTCCCATCCAAGTACTAACCGGGCCCGACCCTGCTTAGCTTCCGAGATCAGACGATATCGGGCGTTCTCAGGGTGGTATGGCCGTAGGCACCCCTCAGCCCCACAGCAGCGCTCTCCAGCACACACCAGCGCCTTCCTGCCCTGCCCCAATGCCCCCCGCACCCGGCACACGGCCGCCAGCGCCACTGTCGGCAACAACCCAACCAGCAGCCAGACCGAACACCACACAAGCCACTCAAGCTTTTCCAGCCACGCCAACTATGTGAGGACTAACAGTCATGGCCACCAGCTCTGCCCTGCCCTCGGCAGCAACAGAACCTGCAGCCGGACCCAGAGCCACGCAAGCCATGCAAGCCCCATGAGCCACCCTCGCCCTTGAGCTCCTTGGCACCGCTGCCCAAGCAAAACAAGGCACCTCTGGCCCAGAGCCCAGGACCCAGCAAAAGAAGCCTACAGCACCCGGTATTCCCAGGCGGTCTCCCATCCAAGTACTAACCGGGCCCGACCCTGCTTAGCTTCCGAGATCAGACGAGATCGGGCGTTCTCAGGGTGGTATGGCCGTAGGCACCCCTCAGCCCCACAGCAGCGCTCTCCAGCACACACCAGCGCCTTCCTGCCCTGCCCCAATGCCCCCCGCACCCGGCACACGGCCGCCAGCGCCACTGTCGGCAACAACCCAACCTGCAGCCAGACCCAGAGCCATACAAGCCACTCAAGCTTTTCCAGCCACGCCAACTATGTGAGGACTAACAGTCATGGCCACCAGCTCTGCCCTGACCTCGGAAACAACAGAACCTGCAGCCGGACCCAGAGCCACGCAAGCCATGCAAGCCCCATGAGCCACCCTCCCCCTTGTGCTCCTTGGCACCGCTGCCCAAGCAAAACAAGGCACCTCTGGCCCAGAGCCCAGGACCCAGCAAAAGAAGCCTACAGCACCCGGTATTCCCAGGCGGTCTCCCATCCAAGTACTAACCGGGTCCGACCCTGCTTAGCTTCCGAGATCAGACGAGATCGGGCGTTCTCAGGGTGGTATGGCCGTAGGCACCCCTCAGCCCCACAGCAGCGCTCTCCAGCACACACCAGCGCCTTCCTGCCCTGCCCCAATGCCCCCCGCACCCGGCACACGGCCGCCAGCGCCACTGTCGGCAACAACCCAACCTGCAGCCAGACCCAGAGCCATACAAGCCACTCAAGCTTTTCCAGCCATGCCAACTATGCGAGGACTAACAGTCATGGCCACCAGCTCTTCCCTGCCCTCGGAAACAAGGGAACCTGCAGCCAGATCCAGAGCCACGCAAGCCATGCAAGCCCCATGAGCCACCCTCGCCCTTGTGCTCCTTGGCACCGCTGCCCAAGCAAAACAAGGCACCTCTGGCCCAGAGCCCAGGACCCAGCAAAAGAAGCCTACAGCACCCGGTATTCCCAGGCGGTCTCCCATCCAAGTACTAACCGGGCCCGACCCTGCTTAGCTTCCGAGATCAGACGAGATCGGGCGTTCTCAGGGTGGTATGGCCGTAGGCACCCCTCAGCCCCACAGCAGCGCTCTCCAGCACACACCAGCGCCTTCCTGCCCTGCCCCAATGCCCCCCGCACCCGGCACACGGCCGCCAGCGCCACTGTCGGCAACAACCCAACCTGCAGCCAGACCCAGAGCCATACAAGCCACTCAAGCTTTTCCAGCCACGCCAACTATGTGAGGACTAACAGTCATGGCCACCAGCTCTGCCCTGACCTCGGAAACAACAGAACCTGCAGCCGGACCCAGAGCCACGCAAGCCATGCAAGCCCCATGAGCCACCCTCCCCCTTGTGCTCCTTGGCACCGCTGCCCAAGCAAAACAAGGCACCTCTGGCCCAGAGCCCAGGACCCAGCAAAAGAAGCCTACAGCACCCGGTATTCCCAGGCGGTCTCCCATCCAAGTACTAACCGGGCCCGACCCTGCTTAGCTTCCGAGATCAGACGATATCGGGCGTTCTCAGGGTGGTATGGCCGTAGGCACCCCTCAGCCCCACAGCAGCGCTCTCCAGCACACACCAGCGCCTTCCTGCCCTGCCCCAATGCCCCCCGCACCCGGCACACGGCCGCCAGCGCCACTGTTGGCAACAACCCAACCTGCAGCCAGACCGAACACCACACAAGCCACTCAAGCTTTTCCAGCCACGCCAACTATGCGAGGACTAACAGTCATGGCCACCAGCTCTGCCCTGACCTCGGAAACAACAGAACCTGCAGCCGGACCCAGAGCCACGCAAGCCATGCAAGCCCCATGAGCCACCCTCGCCCTTGAGCTCCTTGGCACCGCTGCCCAAGCAAAACAAGGCACCTCTGGCCCAGAGCCCAGGACCCAGCAAAAGAAGCCTACAGCACCCGGTATTCCCAGGCGGTCTCCCATCCAAGTACTAACCGGGCCCGACCCTGCTTAGCTTCCGAGATCAGACGAGATCGGGCGTTCTCAGGGTGGTATGGCCGTAGGCACCCCTCAGCCCCACAGCAGCGCTCTCCAGCACACACCAGCGCCTTCCTGCCCTGCCCCAATGCCCCCCGCACCCGGCACACGGCCGCCAGCGCCACTGTCGGCAACAACCCAACCTGCAGCCAGACCCAGAGCCATACAAGCCACTCAAGCTTTTCCCGCCACGCCAACTATGCGAGGACTAACAGTCATGGCCACCAGCTCTTCCCTGCCCTCGGAAACAAGGGAACCTGCAGCCAGATCCAGAGCCACGCAAGCCATGCAAGCCCCATGAGCCACCCTCGCCCTTGTGCTCCTTGGCACCGCTGCCCAAGCAAAACAAGGCACCTCTGGCCCAGAGCCCAGGACCCAGCAAAAGAAGCCTACAGCACCCGGTATTCCCAGGCGGTCTCCCATCCAAGTACTAACCGGGCCCGACCCTGCTTAGCTTCCGAGATCAGACGAGATCGGGCGTTCTCAGGGTGGTATGGCCGTAGGCACCCCTCAGCCCCACAGCAGCGCTCTCCAGCACACACCAGCGCCTTCCTGCCCTGCCCCAATGCCCCCCGCACCCGGCACACGGCCGCCAGCGCCACTGTCGGCAACAACCCAACCTGCAGCCAGACCCAGAGCCATACAAGCCACTCAAGCTTTTCCAGCCACGCCAACTATGTGAGGACTAACAGTCATGGCCACCAGCTCTGCCCTGACCTCGGAAACAACAGAACCTGCAGCCGGACCCAGAGCCACGCAAGCCATGCAAGCCCCATGAGCCACCCTCCCCCTTGTGCTCCTTGGCACCGCTGCCCAAGCAAAACAAGGCACCTCTGGCCCAGAGCCCAGGACCCAGCAAAAGAAGCCTACAGCACCCGGTATTCCCAGGCGGTCTCCCATCCAAGTACTAACCGGGCCCGACCCTGCTTAGCTTCCGAGATCAGACGAGATCGGGCGTTCTCAGGGTGGTATGGCCGTAGGCACCCCTCAGCCCCACAGCAGCGCTCTCCAGCACACACCAGCGCCTTCCTGCCCTGCCCCAATGCCCCCCGCACCCGGCACACGGCCGCCAGCGCCACTGTCGGCAACAACCCAACCTGCAGCCAGACCGAACACCACACAAGCCACTCAAGCTTTTCCAGCCACGCCAACTATGCGAGGACTAACAGTCATGGCCACCAGCTCTGCCCTGACCTCGGAAACAACAGAACCTGCAGCCGGACCCAGAGCCACGCAAGCCATGCAAGCCCCATGAGCCACCCTCGCCCTTGAGCTCCTTGGCACCGCTGCCCAAGCAAAACAAGGCACCTCTGGCCCAGAGCCCAGGACCCAGCAAAAGAAGCCTACAGCACCCGGTATTCCCAGGCGGTCTCCCATCCAAGTACTAACCGGGCCCGACCCTGCTTAGCTTCCGAGATCAGACGAGATCGGGCGTTCTCAGGGTGGTATGGCCGTAGGCACCCCTCAGCCCCACAGCAGCGCTCTCCAGCACACACCAGCGCCTTCCTGCCCTGCCCCAATGCCCCCCGCACCCGGCACACGGCCGCCAGCGCCACTGTCGGCAACAACCCAACCTGCAGCCAGACCCAGAGCCATACAAGCCACTCAAGCTTTTCCCGCCACGCCAACTATGCGAGGACTAACAGTCATGGCCACCAGCTCTTCCCTGCCCTCGGAAACAAGGGAACCTGCAGCCAGATCCAGAGCCACGCAAGCCATGCAAGCCCCATGAGCCACCCTCGCCCTTGTGCTCCTTGGCACCGCTGCCCAAGCAAAACAAGGCACCTCTGGCCCAGAGCCCAGGACCCAGCAAAAGAAGCCTACAGCACCCGGTATTCCCAGGCGGTCTCCCATCCAAGTACTAACCGGGCCCGACCCTGCTTAGCTTCCGAGATCAGACGAGATCGGGCGTTCTCAGGGTGGTATGGCCGTAGGCACCCCTCAGCCCCACAGCAGCGCTCTCCAGCACACACCAGCGCCTTCCTGCCCTGCCCCAATGCCCCCCGCACCCGGCACACGGCCGCCAGCGCCACTGTCGGCAACAACCCAACCAGCAGCCAGACCGAACACCACACAAGCCACTCAAGCTTTTCCAGCCACGCCAACTATGTGAGGACTAACAGTCATGGCCACCAGCTCTGCCCTGCCCTCGGCAGCAACAGAACCTGCAGCCGGACCCAGAGCCACGCAAGCCATGCAAGCCCCATGAGCCACCCTCGCCCTTGAGCTCCTTGGCACCGCTGCCCAAGCAAAACAAGGCACCTCTGGCCCAGAGCCCAGGACCCAGCAAAAGAAGCCTACAGCACCCGGTATTCCCAGGCGGTCTCCCATCCAAGTACTAACCGGGCCCGACCCTGCTTAGCTTCCGAGATCAGACGAGATCGGGCGTTCTCAGGGTGGTATGGCCGTAGGCACCCCTCAGCCCCACAGCAGCGCTCTCCAGCACACACCAGCGCCTTCCTGCCCTGCCCCAATGCCCCCCGCACCCGGCACACGGCCGCCAGCGCCACTGTCGGCAACAACCCAACCTGCAGCCAGACCCAGAGCCATACAAGCCACTCAAGCTTTTCCAGCCACGCCAACTATGTGAGGACTAACAGTCATGGCCACCAGCTCTGCCCTGACCTCGGAAACAACAGAACCTGCAGCCGGACCCAGAGCCACGCAAGCCATGCAAGCCCCATGAGCCACCCTCCCCCTTGTGCTCCTTGGCACCGCTGCCCAAGCAAAACAAGGCACCTCTGGCCCAGAGCCCAGGACCCAGCAAAAGAAGCCTACAGCACCCGGTATTCCCAGGCGGTCTCCCATCCAAGTACTAACCGGGCCCGACCCTGCTTAGCTTCCGAGATCAGACGAGATCGGGCGTTCTCAGGGTGGTATGGCCGTAGGCACCCCTCAGCCCCACAGCAGCGCTCTCCAGCACACACCAGCGCCTTCCTGCCCTGCCCCAATGCCCCCCGCACCCGGCACACGGCCGCCAGCGCCACTGTTGGCAACAACCCAACCTGCAGCCAGACCGAACACCACACAAGCCACTCAAGCTTTTCCAGCCACGCCAACTATGCGAGGACTAACAGTCATGGCCACCAGCTCTTCCCTGCCCTCGGAAACAAGGGAACCTGCAGCCAGATCCAGAGCCACGCAAGCCATGCAAGCCCCATGAGCCACCCTCGCCCTTGTGCTCCTTGGCACCGCTGCCCAAGCAAAACAAGGCACCTCTGGCCCAGAGCCCAGGACCCAGCAAAAGAAGCCTACAGCACCCGGTATTCCCAGGCGGTCTCCCATCCAAGTACTAACCGGGCCCGACCCTGCTTAGCTTCCGAGATCAGACGAGATCGGGCGTTCTCAGGGTGGTATGGCCGTAGGCACCCCTCAGCCCCACAGCAGCGCTCTCCAGCACACACCAGCGCCTTCCTGCCCTGCCCCAATGCCCCCCGCACCCGGCACACGGCCGCCAGCGCCACTGTCGGCAACAACCCAACCTGCAGCCAGACCCAGAGCCATACAAGCCACTCAAGCTTTTCCAGCCACGCCAACTATGTGAGGACTAACAGTCATGGCCACCAGCTCTGCCCTGACCTCGGAAACAACAGAACCTGCAGCCGGACCCAGAGCCACGCAAGCCATGCAAGCCCCATGAGCCACCCTCCCCCTTGTGCTCCTTGGCACCGCTGCCCAAGCAAAACAAGGCACCTCTGGCCCAGAGCCCAGGACCCAGCAAAAGAAGCCTACAGCACCCGGTATTCCCAGGCGGTCTCCCATCCAAGTACTAACCGGGCCCGACCCTGCTTAGCTTCCGAGATCAGACGATATCGGGCGTTCTCAGGGTGGTATGGCCGTAGGCACCCCTCAGCCCCACAGCAGCGCTCTCCAGCACACACCAGCGCCTTCCTGCCCTGCCCCAATGCCCCCCGCACCCGGCACACGGCCGCCAGCGCCACTGTTGGCAACAACCCAACCTGCAGCCAGACCGAACACCACACAAGCCACTCAAGCTTTTCCAGCCACGCCAACTATGCGAGGACTAACAGTCATGGCCACCAGCTCTGCCCTGACCTCGGAAACAACAGAACCTGCAGCCGGACCCAGAGCCACGCAAGCCATGCAAGCCCCATGAGCCACCCTCGCCCTTGAGCTCCTTGGCACCGCTGCCCAAGCAAAACAAGGCACCTCTGGCCCAGAGCCCAGGACCCAGCAAAAGAAGCCTACAGCACCCGGTATTCCCAGGCGGTCTCCCATCCAAGTACTAACCGGGCCCGACCCTGCTTAGCTTCCGAGATCAGACGAGATCGGGCGTTCTCAGGGTGGTATGGCCGTAGGCACCCCTCAGCCCCACAGCAGCGCTCTCCAGCACACACCAGCGCCTTCCTGCCCTGCCCCAATGCCCCCCGCACCCGGCACACGGCCGCCAGCGCCACTGTCGGCAACAACCCAACCTGCAGCCAGACCCAGAGCCATACAAGCCACTCAAGCTTTTCCCGCCACGCCAACTATGCGAGGACTAACAGTCATGGCCACCAGCTCTTCCCTGCCCTCGGAAACAAGGGAACCTGCAGCCAGATCCAGAGCCACGCAAGCCATGCAAGCCCCATGAGCCACCCTCGCCCTTGTGCTCCTTGGCACCGCTGCCCAAGCAAAACAAGGCACCTCTGGCCCAGAGCCCAGGACCCAGCAAAAGAAGCCTACAGCACCCGGTATTCCCAGGCGGTCTCCCATCCAAGTACTAACCGGGCCCGACCCTGCTTAGCTTCCGAGATCAGACGAGATCGGGCGTTCTCAGGGTGGTATGGCCGTAGGCACCCCTCAGCCCCACAGCAGCGCTCTCCAGCACACACCAGCGCCTTCCTGCCCTGCCCCAATGCCCCCCGCACCCGGCACACGGCCGCCAGCGCCACTGTCGGCAACAACCCAACCTGCAGCCAGACCCAGAGCCATACAAGCCACTCAAGCTTTTCCAGCCACGCCAACTATGCGAGGACTAACAGTCATGGCCACCAGCTCTGCCCTGACCTCGGAAACAACAGAACCTGCAGCCGGACCCAGAGCCACGCAAGCCATGCAAGCCCCATGAGCCACCCTCGCCCTTGAGCTCCTTGGCACCGCTGCCCAAGCAAAACAAGGCACCTCTGGCCCAGAGCCCAGGACCCAGCAAAAGAAGCCTACAGCACCCGGTATTCCCAGGCGGTCTCCCATCCAAGTACTAACCGGGCCCGACCCTGCTTAGCTTCCGAGATCAGACGAGATCGGGCGTTCTCAGGGTGGTATGGCCGTAGGCACCCCTCAGCCCCACAGCAGCGCTCTCCAGCACACACCAGCGCCTTCCTGCCCTGCCCCAATGCCCCCCGCACCCGGCACACGGCCGCCAGCGCCACTGTCGGCAACAACCCAACCAGCAGCCAGACCGAACACCACACAAGCCACTCAAGCTTTTCCAGCCACGCCAACTATGTGAGGACTAACAGTCATGGCCACCAGCTCTGCCCTGCCCTCGGCAGCAACAGAACCTGCAGCCGGACCCAGAGCCACGCAAGCCATGCAAGCCCCATGAGCCACCCTCGCCCTTGAGCTCCTTGGCACCGCTGCCCAAGCAAAACAAGGCACCTCTGGCCCAGAGCCCAGGACCCAGCAAAAGAAGCCTACAGCACCCGGTATTCCCAGGCGGTCTCCCATCCAAGTACTAACCGGGCCCGACCCTGCTTAGCTTCCGAGATCAGACGAGATCGGGCGTTCTCAGGGTGGTATGGCCGTAGGCACCCCTCAGCCCCACAGCAGCGCTCTCCAGCACACACCAGCGCCTTCCTGCCCTGCCCCAATGCCCCCCGCACCCGGCACACGGCCGCCAGCGCCACTGTCGGCAACAACCCAACCGGCAGCCAGACCCAGAGCCATACAAGCCACTCAAGCTTTTCCCGCCACGCCAACTATGCGAGGACTAACAGTCATGGCCACCAGCTCTGCCCTGCCCTCGGCAACAACAGAACCTGCAGCCGGACCCAGAGCCACGCAAGCCATGCAAGCCCCATGAGCCACCCTCGCCCTTGAGCTCCTTGGCACCGCTGCCCAAGCAAAACAAGGCACCTCTGGCCCAGAGCCCAGGACCCAGCAAAAGAAGCCTACAGCACCCGGTATTCCCAGGCGGTCTCCCATCCAAGTACTAACCGGGCCCGACCCTGCTTAGCTTCCGAGATCAGACGATATCGGGCAGTCTCAGGGTGGTATGGCCGTAGGCACCCCTCAGCCCCACAGCAGCGCTCTCCAGCACACACCAGCGCCTTCCTGCCCTGCCCCAATGCCCCCTGCACCCGGCACACGGCCGCCAGCGCCACTGTCGGCAACAACCCAACCTGCAGCCAGACCCAGAGCCATACAAGCCACTCAAGCTTTTCCCGCCACGCCAACTATGTGAGGACTAACAGTCATGGCCACCAGCTCTGCCCTGACCTCGGAAACAACAGAACCTGCAGCCGGACCCAGAGCCACGCAAGCCATGCAAGCCCCATGAGCCACCCTCCCCCTTGTGCTCCTTGGCACCGCTGCCCAAGCAAAACAAGGCACCTCTGGCCCAGAGCCCAGGACCCAGCAAAAGAAGCCTACAGCACCCGGTATTCCCAGGCGGTCTCCCATCCAAGTACTAACCGGGCCCGACCCTGCTTAGCTTCCGAGATCAGACGATATCGGGCGTTCTCAGGGTGGTATGGCCGTAGGCACCCCTCAGCCCCACAGCAGCGCTCTCCAGCACACACCAGCGCCTTCCTGCCCTGCCCCAATGCCCCCCGCACCCGGCACACGGCCGCCAGCGCCACTGTTGGCAACAACCCAACCTGCAGCCAGACCGAACACCACACAAGCCACTCAAGCTTTTCCAGCCATGCCAACTATGTGAGGACTAACAGTCATGGCCACCAGCTCTGCCCTGCCCTCGGCAACAACAGAACCTGCAGCCGGACCCAGAGCCACGCAAGCCATGCAAGCCCCATGAGCCACCCTCGCCCTTGAGCTCCTTGGCACCGCTGCCCAAGCAAAACAAGGCACCTCTGGCCCAGAGCCCAGGACCCAGCAAAAGAAGCCTACAGCACCCGGTATTCCCAGGCGGTCTCCCATCCAAGTACTAACCGGGCCCGACCCTGCTTAGCTTCCGAGATCAGACGAGATCGGGTGTTCTCAGGGTGGTATGGCCGTAGGCACCCCTCAGCCCCACAGCAGCGCTCTCCAGCACACACCAGCGCCTTCCTGCCCTGCCCCAATGCTCCTCGCACCCGGCACACGGCCGCCAGCGCCACTGTCGGCAACAACCCAACCTGCAGCCAGACCCAGAGCCATACAAGCCACTCAAGCTTTGCCCGCCACGCCAACTATGCGAGGACTAACAGTCATGGCCACCAGCTCTTCCCTGCCCTCGGAAACAAGGGAACCTGCAGCCAGATCCAGAGCCACGCAAGCCATGCAAGCCCCATGAGCCACCCTCGCCCTTGTGCTCCTTGGCACCGCTGCCCAAGCAAAACAAGGCACCTCTGGCCCAGAGCCCAGGACCCAGCAAAAGAAGCCTACAGCACCCGGTATTCCCAGGCGGTCTCCCATCCAAGTACTAACCGGGCCCGACCCTGCTTAGCTTCCGAGATCAGACGAGATCGGGCGTTCTCAGGGTGGTATGGCCGTAGGCACCCCTCAGCCCCACAGCAGCGCTCTCCAGCACACACCAGCGCCTTCCTGCCCTGCCCCAATGCCCCCCGCACCCGGCACACGGCCGCCAGCGCCACTGTCGGCAACAACCCAACCTGCAGCCAGACCCAGAGCCATACAAGCCACTCAAGCTTTTCCCGCCACGCCAACTATGCGAGGACTAACAGTCATGGCCACCAGCTCTTCCCTGCCCTCGGAAACAAGGGAACCTGCAGCCAGATCCAGAGCCACGCAAGCCATGCAAGCCCCATGAGCCACCCTCGCCCTTGTGCTCCTTGGCACCGCTGCCCAAGCAAAACAAGGCACCTCTGGCCCAGAGCCCAGGACCCAGCAAAAGAAGCCTACAGCACCCGGTATTCCCAGGCGGTCTCCCATCCAAGTACTAACCGGGCCCGACCCTGCTTAGCTTCCGAGATCAGACGAGATCGGGCGTTCTCAGGGTGGTATAGCCGTAGGCACCCCTCAGCCCCACAGCAGCGCTCTCCAGCACACACCAGCGCCTTCCTGCCCTGCCCCAATGCTCCTCGCACCCGGCACACGGCCGCCAGCGCCACTGTCGGCAACAACCCAACCTGCAGCCAGACCCAGAGCCATACAAGCCACTCAAGCTTTTCCCGCCACGCCAACTATGCGAGGACTAACAGTCATGGCCACCAGCTCTTCCCTGCCCTCGGAAACAAGGGAACCTGCAGCCAGATCCAGAGCCACGCAAGCCATGCAAGCCCCATGAGCCACCCTCCCCCTTGTGCTCCTTGGCACCGCTGCCCAAGCAAAACAAGGCACCTCGGGCCCAGAGCCCAGAACCCAGCAAAAGAAGCCTACAGCACCCGGTATTCCCAGGCGGTCTCCCATCCAAGTACTAACCGGGCCCGACCCTGCTTAGCTTCCGAGATCAGACGAGATCGGGCGTTCTCAGGGTGGTATGGCCGTAGGCACCCCTCAGCCCCACAGCAGCGCTCTCCAGCACACACCAGCGCCTTCCTGCCCTGCCCCAATGCCCCCCGCACCCGGCACACGGCCGCCAGCGCCACTGTCGGCAACAACCCAACCTGCAGCCAGACCCAGAGCCATACAAGCCACTCAAGCTTTTCCCGCCACGCCAACTATGCGAGGACTAACAGTCATGGCCACCAGCTCTTCCCTGCCCTCGGAAACAAGGGAACCTGCAGCCAGATCCAGAGCCACGCAAGCCATGCAAGCCCCATGAGCCACCCTCCCCCTTGTGCTCCTTGGCACCGCTGCCCAAGCAAAACAAGGCACCTCTGGCCCAGAGCCCAGGACCCAGCAAAAGAAGCCTACAGCACCCGGTATTCCCAGGCGGTCTCCCATCCAAGTACTAACCGGGCCCGACCCTGCTTAGCTTCCGAGATCAGACGAGATCGGGCGTTCTCAGGGTGGTATGGCCGTAGGCACCCCTCAGCCCCACAGCAGCGCTCTCCAGCACACACCAGCGCCTTCCTGCCCTGCCCCAATGCCCCCCGCACCCGGCACACGGCCGCCAGCGCCACTGTCGGCAACAACCCAACCTGCAGCCAGACCCAGAGCCATACAAGCCACTCAAGCTTTTCCCGCCACGCCAACTATGCGAGGACTAACAGTCATGGCCACCAGCTCTTCCCTGCCCTCGGAAACAAGGGAACCTGCAGCCAGATCCAGAGCCACGCAAGCCATGCAAGCCCCATGAGCCACCCTCGCCCTTGTGCTCCTTGGCACCGCTGCCCAAGCAAAACAAGGCACCTCTGGCCCAGAGCCCAGGACCCAGCAAAAGAAGCCTACAGCACCCGGTATTCCCAGGCGGTCTCCCATCCAAGTACTAACCGGGCCCGACCCTGCTTAGCTTCCGAGATCAGACGAGATCGGGCGTTCTCAGGGTGGTATGGCCGTAGGCACCCCTCAGCCCCACAGCAGCGCTCTCCAGCACACACCAGCGCCTTCCTGCCCTGCCCCAATGCCCCCCGCACCCGGCACACGGCCGCCAGCGCCACTGTCGGCAACAACCCAACCTGCAGCCAGACCCAGAGCCATACAAGCCACTCAAGCTTTTCCCGCCACGCCAACTATGCGAGGACTAACAGTCATGGCCACCAGCTCTTCCCTGCCCTCGGAAACAAGGGAACCTGCAGCCAGATCCAGAGCCACGCAAGCCATGCAAGCCCCATGAGCCACCCTCCCCCTTGTGCTCCTTGGCACCGCTGCCCAAGCAAAACAAGGCACCTCTGGCCCAGAGCCCAGGACCCAGCAAAAGAAGCCTACAGCACCCGGTATTCCCAGGCGGTCTCCCATCCAAGTACTAACCGGGCCCGACCCTGCTTAGCTTCCGAGATCAGACGAGATCGGGCGTTCTCAGGGTGGTATGGCCGTAGGCACCCCTCAGCCCCACAGCAGCGCTCTCCAGCACACACCAGCGCCTTCCTGCCCTGCCCCAATGCCCCCCGCACCCGGCACACGGCCGCCAGCGCCACTGTCGGCAACAACCCAACCTGCAGCCAGACCCAGAGCCATACAAGCCACTCAAGCTTTTCCAGCCACGCCAACTATGTGAGGACTAACAGTCATGGCCACCAGCTCTGCCCTGACCTCGGAAACAACAGAACCTGCAGCCGGACCCAGAGCCACGCAAGCCATGCAAGCCCCATGAGCCACCCTCCCCCTTGTGCTCCTTGGCACCGCTGCCCAAGCAAAACAAGGCACCTCTGGCCCAGAGCCCAGGACCCAGCAAAAGAAGCCTACAGCACCCGGTATTCCCAGGCGGTCTCCCATCCAAGTACTAACCGGGCCCGACCCTGCTTAGCTTCCGAGATCAGACGAGATCGGGCGTTCTCAGGGTGGTATGGCCGTAGGCACCCCTCAGCCCCACAGCAGCGCTCTCCAGCACACACCAGCGCCTTCCTGCCCTGCCCCAATGCCCCCCGCACCCGGCACACGGCCGCCAGCGCCACTGTCGGCAACAACCCAACCTGCAGCCAGACCCAGAGCCATACAAGCCACTCAAGCTTTTCCCGCCACGCCAACTATGCGAGGACTAACAGTCATGGCCACCAGCTCTTCCCTGCCCTCGGAAACAAGGGAACCTGCAGCCAGATCCAGAGCCACGCAAGCCATGCAAGCCCCATGAGCCACCCTCGCCCTTGTGCTCCTTGGCACCGCTGCCCAAGCAAAACAAGGCACCTCTGGCCCAGAGCCCAGGACCCAGCAAAAGAAGCCTACAGCACCCGGTATTCCCAGGCGGTCTCCCATCCAAGTACTAACCGGGCCCGACCCTGCTTAGCTTCCGAGATCAGACGAGATCGGGCGTTCTCAGGGTGGTATGGCCGTAGGCACCCCTCAGCCCCACAGCAGCGCTCTCCAGCACACACCAGCGCCTTCCTGCCCTGCCCCAATGCCCCCCGCACCCGGCACACGGCCGCCAGCGCCACTGTCGGCAACAACCCAACCTGCAGCCAGACCCAGAGCCATACAAGCCACTCAAGCTTTTCCCGCCACGCCAACTATGCGAGGACTAACAGTCATGGCCACCAGCTCTTCCCTGCCCTCGGAAACAAGGGAACCTGCAGCCAGATCCAGAGCCACGCAAGCCATGCAAGCCCCATGAGCCACCCTCGCCCTTGTGCTCCTTGGCACCGCTGCCCAAGCAAAACAAGGCACCTCTGGCCCAGAGCCCAGGACCCAGCAAAAGAAGCCTACAGCACCCGGTATTCCCAGGCGGTCTCCCATCCAAGTACTAACCGGGCCCGACCCTGCTTAGCTTCCGAGATCAGACGAGATCGGGCGTTCTCAGGGTGGTATGGCCGTAGGCACCCCTCAGCCCCACAGCAGCGCTCTCCAGCACACACCAGCGCCTTCCTGCCCTGCCCCAATGCCCCCCGCACCCGGCACACGGCCGCCAGCGCCACTGTCGGCAACAACCCAACCTGCAGCCAGACCCAGAGCCATACAAGCCACTCAAGCTTTTCCAGCCACGCCAACTATGTGAGGACTAACAGTCATGGCCACCAGCTCTGCCCTGACCTCGGAAACAACAGAACCTGCAGCCGGACCCAGAGCCACGCAAGCCATGCAAGCCCCATGAGCCACCCTCCCCCTTGTGCTCCTTGGCACCGCTGCCCAAGCAAAACAAGGCACCTCTGGCCCAGAGCCCAGGACCCAGCAAAAGAAGCCTACAGCACCCGGTATTCCCAGGCGGTCTCCCATCCAAGTACTAACCGGGCCCGACCCTGCTTAGCTTCCGAGATCAGACGAGATCGGGCGTTCTCAGGGTGGTATGGCCGTAGGCACCCCTCAGCCCCACAGCAGCGCTCTCCAGCACACACCAGCGCCTTCCTGCCCTGCCCCAATGCCCCCCGCACCCGGCACACGGCCGCCAGCGCCACTGTCGGCAACAACCCAACCAGCAGCCAGACCGAACACCACACAAGCCACTCAAGCTTTTCCAGCCACGCCAACTATGTGAGGACTAACAGTCATGGCCACCAGCTCTGCCCTGCCCTCGGCAGCAACAGAACCTGCAGCCGGACCCAGAGCCACGCAAGCCATGCAAGCCCCATGAGCCACCCTCGCCCTTGAGCTCCTTGGCACCGCTGCCCAAGCAAAACAAGGCACCTCTGGCCCAGAGCCCAGGACCCAGCAAAAGAAGCCTACAGCACCCGGTATTCCCAGGCGGTCTCCCATCCAAGTACTAACCGGGTCCGACCCTGCTTAGCTTCCGAGATCAGACGAGATCGGGCGTTCTCAGGGTGGTATGGCCGTAGGCACCCCTCAGCCCCACAGCAGCGCTCTCCAGCACACACCAGCGCCTTCCTGCCCTGCCCCAATGCCCCCCGCACCCGGCACACGGCCGCCAGCGCCACTGTCGGCAACAACCCAACCTGCAGCCAGACCCAGAGCCATACAAGCCACTCAAGCTTTTCCCGCCACGCCAACTATGCGAGGACTAACAGTCATGGCCACCAGCTCTTCCCTGCCCTCGGAAACAAGGGAACCTGCAGCCAGATCCAGAGCCACGCAAGCCATGCAAGCCCCATGAGCCACCCTCGCCCTTGTGCTCCTTGGCACCGCTGCCCAAGCAAAACAAGGCACCTCTGGCCCAGAGCCCAGGACCCAGCAAAAGAAGCCTACAGCACCCGGTATTCCCAGGCGGTCTCCCATCCAAGTACTAACCGGGCCCGACCCTGCTTAGCTTCCGAGATCAGACGAGATCGGGCGTTCTCAGGGTGGTATGGCCGTAGGCACCCCTCAGCCCCACAGCAGCGCTCTCCAGCACACACCAGCGCCTTCCTGCCCTGCCCCAATGCCCCCCGCACCCGGCACACGGCCGCCAGCGCCACTGTCGGCAACAACCCAACCTGCAGCCAGACCCAGAGCCATACAAGCCACTCAAGCTTTTCCAGCCACGCCAACTATGTGAGGACTAACAGTCATGGCCACCAGCTCTGCCCTGACCTCGGAAACAACAGAACCTGCAGCCGGACCCAGAGCCACGCAAGCCATGCAAGCCCCATGAGCCACCCTCCCCCTTGTGCTCCTTGGCACCGCTGCCCAAGCAAAACAAGGCACCTCTGGCCCAGAGCCCAGGACCCAGCAAAAGAAGCCTACAGCACCCGGTATTCCCAGGCGGTCTCCCATCCAAGTACTAACCGGGCCCGACCCTGCTTAGCTTCCGAGATCAGACGAGATCGGGCGTTCTCAGGGTGGTATGGCCGTAGGCACCCCTCAGCCCCACAGCAGCGCTCTCCAGCACACACCAGCGCCTTCCTGCCCTGCCCCAATGCCCCCCGCACCCGGCACACGGCCGCCAGCGCCACTGTCGGCAACAACCCAACCAGCAGCCAGACCGAACACCACACAAGCCACTCAAGCTTTTCCAGCCACGCTCTCTATGTGAGGACTAACAGTCATGGCCACCAGCTCTGCCCTGCCCTCGGCAGCAACAGAACCTGCAGCCGGACCCAGAGCCACGCAAGCCATGCAAGCCCCATGAGCCACCCTCGCCCTTGAGCTCCTTGGCACCGCTGCCCAAGCAAAACAAGGCACCTCTGGCCCAGAGCCCAGGACCCAGCAAAAGAAGCCTACAGCACCCGGTATTCCCAGGCGGTCTCCCATCCAAGTACTAACCGGGTCCGACCCTGCTTAGCTTCCGAGATCAGACGAGATCGGGCGTTCTCAGGGTGGTATGGCCGTAGGCACCCCTCAGCCCCACAGCAGCGCTCTCCAGCACACACCAGCGCCTTCCTGCCCTGCCCCAATGCCCCCCGCACCCGGCACACGGCCGCCAGCGCCACTGTCGGCAACAACCCAACCTGCAGCCAGACCCAGAGCCATACAAGCCACTCAAGCTTTTCCCGCCACGCCAACTATGCGAGGACTAACAGTCATGGCCACCAGCTCTTCCCTGCCCTCGGAAACAAGGGAACCTGCAGCCAGATCCAGAGCCACGCAAGCCATGCAAGCCCCATGAGCCACCCTCGCCCTTGTGCTCCTTGGCACCGCTGCCCAAGCAAAACAAGGCACCTCTGGCCCAGAGCCCAGGACCCAGCAAAAGAAGCCTACAGCACCCGGTATTCCCAGGCGGTCTCCCATCCAAGTACTAACCGGGCCCGACCCTGCTTAGCTTCCGAGATCAGACGAGATCGGGCGTTCTCAGGGTGGTATGGCCGTAGGCACCCCTCAGCCCCACAGCAGCGCTCTCCAGCACACACCAGCGCCTTCCTGCCCTGCCCCAATGCCCCCCGCACCCGGCACACGGCCGCCAGCGCCACTGTCGGCAACAACCCAACCTGCAGCCAGACCCAGAGCCATACAAGCCACTCAAGCTTTTCCAGCCACGCCAACTATGTGAGGACTAACAGTCATGGCCACCAGCTCTGCCCTGACCTCGGAAACAACAGAACCTGCAGCCGGACCCAGAGCCACGCAAGCCATGCAAGCCCCATGAGCCACCCTCGCCCTTGTGCTCCTTGGCACCGCTGCCCAAGCAAAACAAGGCACCTCTGGCCCAGAGCCCAGGACCCAGCAAAAGAAGCCTACAGCACCCGGTATTCCCAGGCGGTCTCCCATCCAAGTACTAACCGGGCCCGACCCTGCTTAGCTTCCGAGATCAGACGAGATCGGGCGTTCTCAGGGTGGTATGGCCGTAGGCACCCCTCAGCCCCACAGCAGCGCTCTCCAGCACACACCAGCGCCTTCCTGCCCTGCCCCAATGCCCCCCGCACCCGGCACACGGCCGCCAGCGCCACTGTTGGCAACAACCCAACCTGCAGCCAGACCGAACACCACACAAGCCACTCAAGCTTTTCCAGCCACGCCAACTATGCGAGGACTAACAGTCATGGCCACCAGCTCTGCCCTGACCTCGGAAACAACAGAACCTGCAGCCGGACCCAGAGCCACGCAAGCCATGCAAGCCCCATGAGCCACCCTCGCCCTTGAGCTCCTTGGCACCGCTGCCCAAGCAAAACAAGGCACCTCTGGCCCAGAGCCCAGGACCCAGCAAAAGAAGCCTACAGCACCCGGTATTCCCAGGCGGTCTCCCATCCAAGTACTAACCGGGCCCGACCCTGCTTAGCTTCCGAGATCAGACGAGATCGGGCGTTCTCAGGGTGGTATGGCCGTAGGCACCCCTCAGCCCCACAGCAGCGCTCTCCAGCACACACCAGCGCCTTCCTGCCCTGCCCCAATGCCCCCCGCACCCGGCACACGGCCGCCAGCGCCACTGTCGGCAACAACCCAACCTGCAGCCAGACCCAGAGCCATACAAGCCACTCAAGCTTTTCCCGCCACGCCAACTATGCGAGGACTAACAGTCATGGCCACCAGCTCTTCCCTGCCCTCGGAAACAAGGGAACCTGCAGCCAGATCCAGAGCCATGCAAGCCATGCAAGCCCCATGAGCCACCCTCGCCCTTGTGCTCCTTGGCACCGCTGCCCAAGCAAAACAAGGCACCTCTGGCCCAGAGCCCAGGACCCAGCAAAAGAAGCCTACAGCACCCGGTATTCCCAGGCGGTCTCCCATCCAAGTACTAACCGGGCCCGACCCTGCTTAGCTTCCGAGATCAGACGATATCGGGCGTTCTCAGGGTGGTATGGCCGTAGGCACCCCTCAGCCCCACAGCAGCGCTCTCCAGCACACACCAGCGCCTTCCTGCCCTGCCCCAATGCCCCCCGCACCCGGCACACGGCCGCCAGCGCCACTGTCGGCAACAACCCAACCTGCAGCCAGACCCAGAGCCATACAAGCCACTCAAGCTTTTCCCGCCACGCCAACTATGCGAGGACTAACAGTCATGGCCACCAGCTCTTCCCTGCCCTCGGAAACAAGGGAACCTGCAGCCAGATCCAGAGCCACGCAAGCCATGCAAGCCCCATGAGCCACCCTCGCCCTTGTGCTCCTTGGCACCGCTGCCCAAGCAAAACAAGGCACCTCTGGCCCAGAGCCCAGGACCCAGCAAAAGAAGCCTACAGCACCCGGTATTCCCAGGCGGTCTCCCATCCAAGTACTAACCGGGCCCGACCCTGCTTAGCTTCCGAGATCAGACGAGATCGGGCGTTCTCAGGGTGGTATGGCCGTAGGCACCCCTCAGCCCCACAGCAGCGCTCTCCAGCACACACCAGCGCCTTCCTGCCCTGCCCCAATGCCCCCCGCACCCGGCACACGGCCGCCAGCGCCACTGTCGGCAACAACCCAACCTGCAGCCAGACCCAGAGCCATACAAGCCACTCAAGCTTTTCCAGCCACGCCAACTATGTGAGGACTAACAGTCATGGCCACCAGCTCTGCCCTGACCTCGGAAACAACAGAACCTGCAGCCGGACCCAGAGCCACGCAAGCCATGCAAGCCCCATGAGCCACCCTCCCCCTTGTGCTCCTTGGCACCGCTGCCCAAGCAAAACAAGGCACCTCTGGCCCAGAGCCCAGGACCCAGCAAAAGAAGCCTACAGCACCCGGTATTCCCAGGCGGTCTCCCATCCAAGTACTAACCGGGCCCGACCCTGCTTAGCTTCCGAGATCAGACGAGATCGGGCGTTCTCAGGGTGGTATGGCCGTAGGCACCCCTCAGCCCCACAGCAGCGCTCTCCAGCACACACCAGCGCCTTCCTGCCCTGCCCCAATGCCCCCCGCACCCGGCACACGGCCGCCAGCGCCACTGTCGGCAACAACCCAACCAGCAGCCAGACCGAACACCACACAAGCCACTCAAGCTTTTCCAGCCACGCCAACTATGTGAGGACTAACAGTCATGGCCACCAGCTCTGCCCTGCCCTCGGCAGCAACAGAACCTGCAGCCGGACCCAGAGCCACGCAAGCCATGCAAGCCCCATGAGCCACCCTCGCCCTTGAGCTCCTTGGCACCGCTGCCCAAGCAAAACAAGGCACCTCTGGCCCAGAGCCCAGGACCCAGCAAAAGAAGCCTACAGCACCCGGTATTCCCAGGCGGTCTCCCATCCAAGTACTAACCGGGTCCGACCCTGCTTAGCTTCCGAGATCAGACGAGATCGGGCGTTCTCAGGGTGGTATGGCCGTAGGCACCCCTCAGCCCCACAGCAGCGCTCTCCAGCACACACCAGCGCCTTCCTGCCCTGCCCCAATGCCCCCCGCACCCGGCACACGGCCGCCAGCGCCACTGTCGGCAACAACCCAACCTGCAGCCAGACCCAGAGCCATACAAGCCACTCAAGCTTTTCCCGCCACGCCAACTATGCGAGGACTAACAGTCATGGCCACCAGCTCTTCCCTGCCCTCGGAAACAAGGGAACCTGCAGCCAGATCCAGAGCCACGCAAGCCATGCAAGCCCCATGAGCCACCCTCCCCCTTGTGCTCCTTGGCACCGCTGCCCAAGCAAAACAAGGCACCTCTGGCCCAGAGCCCAGGACCCAGCAAAAGAAGCCTACAGCACCCGGTATTCCCAGGCGGTCTCCCATCCAAGTACTAACCGGGCCCGACCCTGCTTAGCTTCCGAGATCAGACGAGATCGGGCGTTCTCAGGGTGGTATGGCCGTAGGCACCCCTCAGCCCCACAGCAGCGCTCTCCAGCACACACCAGCGCCTTCCTGCCCTGCCCCAATGCCCCCCGCACCCGGCACACGGCCGCCAGCGCCACTGTCGGCAACAACCCAACCTGCAGCCAGACCCAGAGCCATACAAGCCACTCAAGCTTTTCCAGCCACGCCAACTATGTGAGGACTAACAGTCATGGCCACCAGCTCTGCCCTGACCTCGGAAACAACAGAACCTGCAGCCGGACCCAGAGCCACGCAAGCCATGCAAGCCCCATGAGCCACCCTCCCCCTTGTGCTCCTTGGCACCGCTGCCCAAGCAAAACAAGGCACCTCTGGCCCAGAGCCCAGGACCCAGCAAAAGAAGCCTACAGCACCCGGTATTCCCAGGCGGTCTCCCATCCAAGTACTAACCGGGCCCGACCCTGCTTAGCTTCCGAGATCAGACGAGATCGGGCGTTCTCAGGGTGGTATGGCCGTAGGCACCCCTCAGCCCCACAGCAGCGCTCTCCAGCACACACCAGCGCCTTCCTGCCCTGCCCCAATGCCCCCCGCACCCGGCACACGGCCGCCAGCGCCACTGTCGGCAACAACCCAACCAGCAGCCAGACCGAACACCACACAAGCCACTCAAGCTTTTCCAGCCACGCTCTCTATGTGAGGACTAACAGTCATGGCCACCAGCTCTGCCCTGCCCTCGGCAGCAACAGAACCTGCAGCCGGACCCAGAGCCACGCAAGCCATGCAAGCCCCATGAGCCACCCTCGCCCTTGAGCTCCTTGGCACCGCTGCCCAAGCAAAACAAGGCACCTCTGGCCCAGAGCCCAGGACCCAGCAAAAGAAGCCTACAGCACCCGGTATTCCCAGGCGGTCTCCCATCCAAGTACTAACCGGGTCCGACCCTGCTTAGCTTCCGAGATCAGACGAGATCGGGCGTTCTCAGGGTGGTATGGCCGTAGGCACCCCTCAGCCCCACAGCAGCGCTCTCCAGCACACACCAGCGCCTTCCTGCCCTGCCCCAATGCCCCCCGCACCCGGCACACGGCCGCCAGCGCCACTGTCGGCAACAACCCAACCTGCAGCCAGACCCAGAGCCATACAAGCCACTCAAGCTTTTCCCGCCACGCCAACTATGCGAGGACTAACAGTCATGGCCACCAGCTCTTCCCTGCCCTCGGAAACAAGGGAACCTGCAGCCAGATCCAGAGCCACGCAAGCCATGCAAGCCCCATGAGCCACCCTCGCCCTTGTGCTCCTTGGCACCGCTGCCCAAGCAAAACAAGGCACCTCTGGCCCAGAGCCCAGGACCCAGCAAAAGAAGCCTACAGCACCCGGTATTCCCAGGCGGTCTCCCATCCAAGTACTAACCGGGCCCGACCCTGCTTAGCTTCCGAGATCAGACGAGATCGGGCGTTCTCAGGGTGGTATGGCCGTAGGCACCCCTCAGCCCCACAGCAGCGCTCTCCAGCACACACCAGCGCCTTCCTGCCCTGCCCCAATGCCCCCCGCACCCGGCACACGGCCGCCAGCGCCACTGTCGGCAACAACCCAACCTGCAGCCAGACCCAGAGCCATACAAGCCACTCAAGCTTTTCCAGCCACGCCAACTATGTGAGGACTAACAGTCATGGCCACCAGCTCTGCCCTGACCTCGGAAACAACAGAACCTGCAGCCGGACCCAGAGCCACGCAAGCCATGCAAGCCCCATGAGCCACCCTCCCCCTTGTGCTCCTTGGCACCGCTGCCCAAGCAAAACAAGGCACCTCTGGCCCAGAGCCCAGGACCCAGCAAAAGAAGCCTACAGCACCCGGTATTCCCAGGCGGTCTCCCATCCAAGTACTAACCGGGCCCGACCCTGCTTAGCTTCCGAGATCAGACGATATCGGGCGTTCTCAGGGTGGTATGGCCGTAGGCACCCCTCAGCCCCACAGCAGCGCTCTCCAGCACACACCAGCGCCTTCCTGCCCTGCCCCAATGCCCCCCGCACCCGGCACACGGCCGCCAGCGCCACTGTTGGCAACAACCCAACCTGCAGCCAGACCGAACACCACACAAGCCACTCAAGCTTTTCCAGCCACGCCAACTATGCGAGGACTAACAGTCATGGCCACCAGCTCTGCCCTGACCTCGGAAACAACAGAACCTGCAGCCGGACCCAGAGCCACGCAAGCCATGCAAGCCCCATGAGCCACCCTCGCCCTTGAGCTCCTTGGCACCGCTGCCCAAGCAAAACAAGGCACCTCTGGCCCAGAGCCCAGGACCCAGCAAAAGAAGCCTACAGCACCCGGTATTCCCAGGCGGTCTCCCATCCAAGTACTAACCGGGCCCGACCCTGCTTAGCTTCCGAGATCAGACGAGATCGGGCGTTCTCAGGGTGGTATGGCCGTAGGCACCCCTCAGCCCCACAGCAGCGCTCTCCAGCACACACCAGCGCCTTCCTGCCCTGCCCCAATGCCCCCCGCACCCGGCACACGGCCGCCAGCGCCACTGTCGGCAACAACCCAACCTGCAGCCAGACCCAGAGCCATACAAGCCACTCAAGCTTTTCCCGCCACGCCAACTATGCGAGGACTAACAGTCATGGCCACCAGCTCTTCCCTGCCCTCGGAAACAAGGGAACCTGCAGCCAGATCCAGAGCCACGCAAGCCATGCAAGCCCCATGAGCCACCCTCGCCCTTGTGCTCCTTGGCACCGCTGCCCAAGCAAAACAAGGCACCTCTGGCCCAGAGCCCAGGACCCAGCAAAAGAAGCCTACAGCACCCGGTATTCCCAGGCGGTCTCCCATCCAAGTACTAACCGGGCCCGACCCTGCTTAGCTTCCGAGATCAGACGAGATCGGGCGTTCTCAGGGTGGTATGGCCGTAGGCACCCCTCAGCCCCACAGCAGCGCTCTCCAGCACACACCAGCGCCTTCCTGCCCTGCCCCAATGCCCCCCGCACCCGGCACACGGCCGCCAGCGCCACTGTCGGCAACAACCCAACCTGCAGCCAGACCGAACACCACACAAGCCACTCAAGCTTTTCCAGCCACGCCAACTATGCGAGGACTAACAGTCATGGCCACCAGCTCTGCCCTGACCTCGGAAACAACAGAACCTGCAGCCGGACCCAGAGCCACGCAAGCCATGCAAGCCCCATGAGCCACCCTCGCCCTTGAGCTCCTTGGCACCGCTGCCCAAGCAAAACAAGGCACCTCTGGCCCAGAGCCCAGGACCCAGCAAAAGAAGCCTACAGCACCCGGTATTCCCAGGCGGTCTCCCATCCAAGTACTAACCGGGCCCGACCCTGCTTAGCTTCCGAGATCAGACGAGATCGGGCGTTCTCAGGGTGGTATGGCCGTAGGCACCCCTCAGCCCCACAGCAGCGCTCTCCAGCACACACCAGCGCCTTCCTGCCCTGCCCCAATGCCCCCCGCACCCGGCACACGGCCGCCAGCGCCACTGTCGGCAACAACCCAACCTGCAGCCAGACCCAGAGCCATACAAGCCACTCAAGCTTTTCCCGCCACGCCAACTATGCGAGGACTAACAGTCATGGCCACCAGCTCTTCCCTGCCCTCGGAAACAAGGGAACCTGCAGCCAGATCCAGAGCCACGCAAGCCATGCAAGCCCCATGAGCCACCCTCGCCCTTGTGCTCCTTGGCACCGCTGCCCAAGCAAAACAAGGCACCTCTGGCCCAGAGCCCAGGACCCAGCAAAAGAAGCCTACAGCACCCGGTATTCCCAGGCGGTCTCCCATCCAAGTACTAACCGGGCCCGACCCTGCTTAGCTTCCGAGATCAGACGAGATCGGGCGTTCTCAGGGTGGTATGGCCGTAGGCACCCCTCAGCCCCACAGCAGCGCTCTCCAGCACACACCAGCGCCTTCCTGCCCTGCCCCAATGCCCCCCGCACCCGGCACACGGCCGCCAGCGCCACTGTCGGCAACAACCCAACCAGCAGCCAGACCGAACACCACACAAGCCACTCAAGCTTTTCCAGCCACGCCAACTATGTGAGGACTAACAGTCATGGCCACCAGCTCTGCCCTGCCCTCGGCAGCAACAGAACCTGCAGCCGGACCCAGAGCCACGCAAGCCATGCAAGCCCCATGAGCCACCCTCGCCCTTGAGCTCCTTGGCACCGCTGCCCAAGCAAAACAAGGCACCTCTGGCCCAGAGCCCAGGACCCAGCAAAAGAAGCCTACAGCACCCGGTATTCCCAGGCGGTCTCCCATCCAAGTACTAACCGGGCCCGACCCTGCTTAGCTTCCGAGATCAGACGAGATCGGGCGTTCTCAGGGTGGTATGGCCGTAGGCACCCCTCAGCCCCACAGCAGCGCTCTCCAGCACACACCAGCGCCTTCCTGCCCTGCCCCAATGCCCCCCGCACCCGGCACACGGCCGCCAGCGCCACTGTCGGCAACAACCCAACCGGCAGCCAGACCCAGAGCCATACAAGCCACTCAAGCTTTTCCCGCCACGCCAACTATGCGAGGACTAACAGTCATGGCCACCAGCTCTGCCCTGCCCTCGGCAACAACAGAACCTGCAGCCGGACCCAGAGCCACGCAAGCCATGCAAGCCCCATGAGCCACCCTCGCCCTTGAGCTCCTTGGCACCGCTGCCCAAGCAAAACAAGGCACCTCTGGCCCAGAGCCCAGGACCCAGCAAAAGAAGCCTACAGCACCCGGTATTCCCAGGCGGTCTCCCATCCAAGTACTAACCGGGCCCGACCCTGCTTAGCTTCCGAGATCAGACGATATCGGGCAGTCTCAGGGTGGTATGGCCGTAGGCACCCCTCAGCCCCACAGCAGCGCTCTCCAGCACACACCAGCGCCTTCCTGCCCTGCCCCAATGCCCCCTGCACCCGGCACACGGCCGCCAGCGCCACTGTCGGCAACAACCCAACCTGCAGCCAGACCCAGAGCCATACAAGCCACTCAAGCTTTTCCAGCCACGCCAACTATGTGAGGACTAACAGTCATGGCCACCAGCTCTGCCCTGACCTCGGAAACAACAGAACCTGCAGCCGGACCCAGAGCCACGCAAGCCATGCAAGCCCCATGAGCCACCCTCCCCCTTGTGCTCCTTGGCACCGCTGCCCAAGCAAAACAAGGCACCTCTGGCCCAGAGCCCAGGACCCAGCAAAAGAAGCCTACAGCACCCGGTATTCCCAGGCGGTCTCCCATCCAAGTACTAACCGGGCCCGACCCTGCTTAGCTTCCGAGATCAGACGATATCGGGCGTTCTCAGGGTGGTATGGCCGTAGGCACCCCTCAGCCCCACAGCAGCGCTCTCCAGCACACACCAGCGCCTTCCTGCCCTGCCCCAATGCCCCCCGCACCCGGCACACGGCCGCCAGCGCCACTGTTGGCAACAACCCAACCTGCAGCCAGACCGAACACCACACAAGCCACTCAAGCTTTTCCAGCCACGCCAACTATGTGAGGACTAACAGTCATGGCCACCAGCTCTGCCCTGCCCTCGGCAACAACAGAACCTGCAGCCGGACCCAGAGCCACGCAAGCCATGCAAGCCCCATGAGCCACCCTCGCCCTTGAGCTCCTTGGCACCGCTGCCCAAGCAAAACAAGGCACCTCTGGCCCAGAGCCCAGGACCCAGCAAAAGAAGCCTACAGCACCCGGTATTCCCAGGCGGTCTCCCATCCAAGTACTAACCGGGCCCGACCCTGCTTAGCTTCCGAGATCAGACGAGATCGGGTGTTCTCAGGGTGGTATGGCCGTAGGCACCCCTCAGCCCCACAGCAGCGCTCTCCAGCACACACCAGCGCCTTCCTGCCCTGCCCCAATGCTCCTCGCACCCGGCACACGGCCGCCAGCGCCACTGTCGGCAACAACCCAACCTGCAGCCAGACCCAGAGCCATACAAGCCACTCAAGCTTTGCCCGCCATGCCAACTATGCGAGGACTAACAGTCATGGCCACCAGCTCTTCCCTGCCCTCGGAAACAAGGGAACCTGCAGCCAGATCCAGAGCCACGCAAGCCATGCAAGCCCCATGAGCCACCCTCGCCCTTGTGCTCCTTGGCACCGCTGCCCAAGCAAAACAAGGCACCTCTGGCCCAGAGCCCAGGACCCAGCAAAAGAAGCCTACAGCACCCGGTATTCCCAGGCGGTCTCCCATCCAAGTACTAACCGGGCCCGACCCTGCTTAGCTTCCGAGATCAGACGAGATCGGGCGTTCTCAGGGTGGTATGGCCGTAGGCACCCCTCAGCCCCACAGCAGCGCTCTCCAGCACACACCAGCGCCTTCCTGCCCTGCCCCAATGCCCCCCGCACCCGGCACACGGCCGCCAGCGCCACTGTCGGCAACAACCCAACCTGCAGCCAGACCCAGAGCCATACAAGCCACTCAAGCTTTTCCCGCCACGCCAACTATGCGAGGACTAACAGTCATGGCCACCAGCTCTTCCCTGCCCTCGGAAACAAGGGAACCTGCAGCCAGATCCAGAGCCACGCAAGCCATGCAAGCCCCATGAGCCACCCTCGCCCTTGTGCTCCTTGGCACCGCTGCCCAAGCAAAACAAGGCACCTCTGGCCCAGAGCCCAGGACCCAGCAAAAGAAGCCTACAGCACCCGGTATTCCCAGGCGGTCTCCCATCCAAGTACTAACCGGGCCCGACCCTGCTTAGCTTCTGAGATCAGACGAGATCGGGCGTTCTCAGGGTGGTATAGCCGTAGGCACCCCTCAGCCCCACAGCAGCGCTCTCCAGCACACACCAGCGCCTTCCTGCCCTGCCCCAATGCTCCTCGCACCCGGCACACGGCCGCCAGCGCCACTGTCGGCAACAACCCAACCTGCAGCCAGACCCAGAGCCATACAAGCCACTCAAGCTTTTCCCGCCACGCCAACTATGCGAGGACTAACAGTCATGGCCACCAGCTCTTCCCTGCCCTCGGAAACAAGGGAACCTGCAGCCAGATCCAGAGCCACGCAAGCCATGCAAGCCCCATGAGCCACCCTCCCCCTTGTGCTCCTTGGCACCGCTGCCCAAGCAAAACAAGGCACCTCTGGCCCAGAGCCCAGAACCCAGCAAAAGAAGCCTACAGCACCCGGTATTCCCAGGCGGTCTCCCATCCAAGTACTAACCGGGCCCGACCCTGCTTAGCTTCCGAGATCAGACGAGATCGGGCGTTCTCAGGGTGGTATGGCCGTAGGCACCCCTCAGCCCCACAGCAGCGCTCTCCAGCACACACCAGCGCCTTCCTGCCCTGCCCCAATGCCCCCCGCACCCGGCACACGGCCGCCAGCGCCACTGTCGGCAACAACCCAACCTGCAGCCAGACCCAGAGCCATACAAGCCACTCAAGCTTTTCCCGCCACGCCAACTATGCGAGGACTAACAGTCATGGCCACCAGCTCTTCCCTGCCCTCGGAAACAAGGGAACCTGCAGCCAGATCCAGAGCCACGCAAGCCATGCAAGCCCCATGAGCCACCCTCCCCCTTGTGCTCCTTGGCACCGCTGCCCAAGCAAAACAAGGCACCTCTGGCCCAGAGCCCAGGACCCAGCAAAAGAAGCCTACAGCACCCGGTATTCCCAGGCGGTCTCCCATCCAAGTACTAACCGGGCCCGACCCTGCTTAGCTTCCGAGATCAGACGAGATCGGGCGTTCTCAGGGTGGTATGGCCGTAGGCACCCCTCAGCCCCACAGCAGCGCTCTCCAGCACACACCAGCGCCTTCCTGCCCTGCCCCAATGCCCCCCGCACCCGGCACACGGCCGCCAGCGCCACTGTCGGCAACAACCCAACCTGCAGCCAGACCCAGAGCCATACAAGCCACTCAAGCTTTTCCCGCCACGCCAACTATGCGAGGACTAACAGTCATGGCCACCAGCTCTTCCCTGCCCTCGGAAACAAGGGAACCTGCAGCCAGATCCAGAGCCACGCAAGCCATGCAAGCCCCATGAGCCACCCTCGCCCTTGTGCTCCTTGGCACCGCTGCCCAAGCAAAACAAGGCACCTCTGGCCCAGAGCCCAGGACCCAGCAAAAGAAGCCTACAGCACCCGGTATTCCCAGGCGGTCTCCCATCCAAGTACTAACCGGGCCCGACCCTGCTTAGCTTCCGAGATCAGACGATATCGGGCGTTCTCAGGGTGGTATGGCCGTAGGCACCCCTCAGCCCCACAGCAGCGCTCTCCAGCACACACCAGCGCCTTCCTGCCCTGCCCCAATGCCCCCCGCACCCGGCACACGGCCGCCAGCGCCACTGTCGGCAACAACCCAACCTGCAGCCAGACCCAGAGCCATACAAGCCACTCAAGCTTTTCCCGCCACGCCAACTATGCGAGGACTAACAGTCATGGCCACCAGCTCTTCCCTGCCCTCGGAAACAAGGGAACCTGCAGCCAGATCCAGAGCCACGCAAGCCATGCAAGCCCCATGAGCCACCCTCGCCCTTGTGCTCCTTGGCACCGCTGCCCAAGCAAAACAAGGCACCTCTGGCCCAGAGCCCAGGACCCAGCAAAAGAAGCCTACAGCACCCGGTATTCCCAGGCGGTCTCCCATCCAAGTACTAACCGGGCCCGACCCTGCTTAGCTTCCGAGATCAGACGAGATCGGGCGTTCTCAGGGTGGTATGGCCGTAGGCACCCCTCAGCCCCACAGCAGCGCTCTCCAGCACACACCAGCGCCTTCCTGCCCTGCCCCAATGCCCCCCGCACCCGGCACACGGCCGCCAGCGCCACTGTCGGCAACAACCCAACCTGCAGCCAGACCCAGAGCCATACAAGCCACTCAAGCTTTTCCAGCCACGCCAACTATGTGAGGACTAACAGTCATGGCCACCAGCTCTGCCCTGACCTCGGAAACAACAGAACCTGCAGCCGGACCCAGAGCCACGCAAGCCATGCAAGCCCCATGAGCCACCCTCCCCCTTGTGCTCCTTGGCACCGCTGCCCAAGCAAAACAAGGCACCTCTGGCCCAGAGCCCAGGACCCAGCAAAAGAAGCCTACAGCACCCGGTATTCCCAGGCGGTCTCCCATCCAAGTACTAACCGGGCCCGACCCTGCTTAGCTTCCGAGATCAGACGATATCGGGCGTTCTCAGGGTGGTATGGCCGTAGGCACCCCTCAGCCCCACAGCAGCGCTCTCCAGCACACACCAGCGCCTTCCTGCCCTGCCCCAATGCCCCCCGCACCCGGCACACGGCCGCCAGCGCCACTGTCGGCAACAACCCAACCTGCAGCCAGACCCAGAGCCATACAAGCCACTCAAGCTTTTCCCGCCACGCCAACTATGCGAGGACTAACAGTCATGGCCACCAGCTCTTCCCTGCCCTCGGAAACAAGGGAACCTGCAGCCAGATCCAGAGCCACGCAAGCCATGCAAGCCCCATGAGCCACCCTCGCCCTTGTGCTCCTTGGCACCGCTGCCCAAGCAAAACAAGGCACCTCTGGCCCAGAGCCCAGGACCCAGCAAAAGAAGCCTACAGCACCCGGTATTCCCAGGCGGTCTCCCATCCAAGTACTAACCGGGCCCGACCCTGCTTAGCTTCCGAGATCAGACGAGATCGGGCGTTCTCAGGGTGGTATGGCCGTAGGCACCCCTCAGCCCCACAGCAGCGCTCTCCAGCACACACCAGCGCCTTCCTGCCCTGCCCCAATGCCCCCCGCACCCGGCACACGGCCGCCAGCGCCACTGTCGGCAACAACCCAACCAGCAGCCAGACCGAACACCACACAAGCCACTCAAGCTTTTCCAGCCACGCCAACTATGTGAGGACTAACAGTCATGGCCACCAGCTCTGCCCTGCCCTCGGCAGCAACAGAACCTGCAGCCGGACCCAGAGCCACGCAAGCCATGCAAGCCCCATGAGCCACCCTCGCCCTTGAGCTCCTTGGCACCGCTGCCCAAGCAAAACAAGGCACCTCTGGCCCAGAGCCCAGGACCCAGCAAAAGAAGCCTACAGCACCTGGTATTCCCAGGCGGTCTCCCATCCAAGTACTAACCGGGCCCGACCCTGCTTAGCTTCCGAGATCAGACGAGATCGGGCGTTCTCAGGGTGGTATGGCCGTAGGCACCCCTCAGCCCCACAGCAGCGCTCTCCAGCACACACCAGCGCCTTCCTGCCCTGCCCCAATGCCCCCCGCACCCGGCACACGGCCGCCAGCGCCACTGTCGGCAACAACCCAACCGGCAGCCAGACCCAGAGCCATACAAGCCACTCAAGCTTTTCCCGCCACGCCAACTATGCGAGGACTAACAGTCATGGCCACCAGCTCTGCCCTGCCCTCGGCAACAACAGAACCTGCAGCCGGACCCAGAGCCACGCAAGCCATGCAAGCCCCATGAGCCACCCTCGCCCTTGAGCTCCTTGGCACCGCTGCCCAAGCAAAACAAGGCACCTCTGGCCCAGAGCCCAGGACCCAGCAAAAGAAGCCTACAGCACCCGGTATTCCCAGGCGGTCTCCCATCCAAGTACTAACCGGGCCCGACCCTGCTTAGCTTCCGAGATCAGACGATATCGGGCAGTCTCAGGGTGGTATGGCCGTAGGCACCCCTCAGCCCCACAGCAGCGCTCTCCAGCACACACCAGCGCCTTCCTGCCCTGCCCCAATGCCCCCTGCACCCGGCACACGGCCGCCAGCGCCACTGTCGGCAACAACCCAACCTGCAGCCAGACCCAGAGCCATACAAGCCACTCAAGCTTTTCCAGCCACGCCAACTATGTGAGGACTAACAGTCATGGCCACCAGCTCTGCCCTGACCTCGGAAACAACAGAACCTGCAGCCGGACCCAGAGCCACGCAAGCCATGCAAGCCCCATGAGCCACCCTCCCCCTTGTGCTCCTTGGCACCGCTGCCCAAGCAAAACAAGGCACCTCTGGCCCAGAGCCCAGGACCCAGCAAAAGAAGCCTACAGCACCCGGTATTCCCAGGCGGTCTCCCATCCAAGTACTAACCGGGCCCGACCCTGCTTAGCTTCCGAGATCAGACGATATCGGGCGTTCTCAGGGTGGTATGGCCGTAGGCACCCCTCAGCCCCACAGCAGCGCTCTCCAGCACACACCAGCGCCTTCCTGCCCTGCCCCAATGCCCCCCGCACCCGGCACACGGCCGCCAGCGCCACTGTTGGCAACAACCCAACCTGCAGCCAGACCGAACACCACACAAGCCACTCAAGCTTTTCCAGCCACGCCAACTATGTGAGGACTAACAGTCATGGCCACCAGCTCTGCCCTGCCCTCGGCAACAACAGAACCTGCAGCCGGACCCAGAGCCACGCAAGCCATGCAAGCCCCATGAGCCACCCTCGCCCTTGAGCTCCTTGGCACCGCTGCCCAAGCAAAACAAGGCACCTCTGGCCCAGAGCCCAGGACCCAGCAAAAGAAGCCTACAGCACCCGGTATTCCCAGGCGGTCTCCCATCCAAGTACTAACCGGGCCCGACCCTGCTTAGCTTCCGAGATCAGACGAGATCGGGTGTTCTCAGGGTGGTATGGCCGTAGGCACCCCTCAGCCCCACAGCAGCGCTCTCCAGCACACACCAGCGCCTTCCTGCCCTGCCCCAATGCTCCTCGCACCCGGCACACGGCCGCCAGCGCCACTGTCGGCAACAACCCAACCTGCAGCCAGACCCAGAGCCATACAAGCCACTCAAGCTTTGCCCGCCACGCCAACTATGCGAGGACTAACAGTCATGGCCACCAGCTCTTCCCTGCCCTCGGAAACAAGGGAACCTGCAGCCAGATCCAGAGCCACGCAAGCCATGCAAGCCCCATGAGCCACCCTCGCCCTTGTGCTCCTTGGCACCGCTGCCCAAGCAAAACAAGGCACCTCTGGCCCAGAGCCCAGGACCCAGCAAAAGAAGCCTACAGCACCCGGTATTCCCAGGCGGTCTCCCATCCAAGTACTAACCGGGCCCGACCCTGCTTAGCTTCCGAGATCAGACGAGATCGGGCGTTCTCAGGGTGGTATGGCCGTAGGCACCCCTCAGCCCCACAGCAGCGCTCTCCAGCACACACCAGCGCCTTCCTGCCCTGCCCCAATGCCCCCCGCACCCGGCACACGGCCGCCAGCGCCACTGTCGGCAACAACCCAACCTGCAGCCAGACCCAGAGCCATACAAGCCACTCAAGCATTTCCCGCCACGCCAACTATGCGAGGACTAACAGTCATGGCCACCAGCTCTTCCCTGCCCTCGGAAACAAGGGAACCTGCAGCCAGATCCAGAGCCACGCAAGCCATGCAAGCCCCATGAGCCACCCTCGCCCTTGTGCTCCTTGGCACCGCTGCCCAAGCAAAACAAGGCACCTCTGGCCCAGAGCCCAGGACCCAGCAAAAGAAGCCTACAGCACCCGGTATTCCCAGGCGGTCTCCCATCCAAGTACTAACCGGGCCCGACCCTGCTTAGCTTCCGAGATCAGACGAGATCGGGCGTTCTCAGGGTGGTATAGCCGTAGGCACCCCTCAGCCCCACAGCAGCGCTCTCCAGCACACACCAGCGCCTTCCTGCCCTGCCCCAATGCTCCTCGCACCCGGCACACGGCCGCCAGCGCCACTGTCGGCAACAACCCAACCTGCAGCCAGACCCAGAGCCATACAAGCCACTCAAGCTTTTCCCGCCACGCCAACTATGCGAGGACTAACAGTCATGGCCACCAGCTCTTCCCTGCCCTCGGAAACAAGGGAACCTGCAGCCAGATCCAGAGCCACGCAAGCCATGCAAGCCCCATGAGCCACCCTCCCCCTTGTGCTCCTTGGCACCGCTGCCCAAGCAAAACAAGGCACCTCTGGCCCAGAGCCCAGAACCCAGCAAAAGAAGCCTACAGCACCCGGTATTCCCAGGCGGTCTCCCATCCAAGTACTAACCGGGCCCGACCCTGCTTAGCTTCCGAGATCAGACGAGATCGGGCGTTCTCAGGGTGGTATGGCCGTAGGCACCCCTCAGCCCCACAGCAGCGCTCTCCAGCACACACCAGCGCCTTCCTGCCCTGCCCCAATGCCCCCCGCACCCGGCACACGGCCGCCAGCGCCACTGTCGGCAACAACCCAACCTGCAGCCAGACCCAGAGCCATACAAGCCACTCAAGCTTTTCCCGCCACGCCAACTATGCGAGGACTAACAGTCATGGCCACCAGCTCTTCCCTGCCCTCGGAAACAAGGGAACCTGCAGCCAGATCCAGAGCCACGCAAGCCATGCAAGCCCCATGAGCCACCCTCCCCCTTGTGCTCCTTGGCACCGCTGCCCAAGCAAAACAAGGCACCTCTGGCCCAGAGCCCAGGACCCAGCAAAAGAAGCCTACAGCACCCGGTATTCCCAGGCGGTCTCCCATCCAAGTACTAACCGGGCCCGACCCTGCTTAGCTTCCGAGATCAGACGAGATCGGGCGTTCTCAGGGTGGTATGGCCGTAGGCACCCCTCAGCCCCACAGCAGCGCTCTCCAGCACACACCAGCGCCTTCCTGCCCTGCCCCAATGCCCCCCGCACCCGGCACACGGCCGCCAGCGCCACTGTCGGCAACAACCCAACCTGCAGCCAGACCCAGAGCCATACAAGCCACTCAAGCTTTTCCCGCCACGCCAACTATGCGAGGACTAACAGTCATGGCCACCAGCTCTTCCCTGCCCTCGGAAACAAGGGAACCTGCAGCCAGATCCAGAGCCACGCAAGCCATGCAAGCCCCATGAGCCACCCTCGCCCTTGTGCTCCTTGGCACCGCTGCCCAAGCAAAACAAGGCACCTCTGGCCCAGAGCCCAGGACCCAGCAAAAGAAGCCTACAGCACCCGGTATTCCCAGGCGGTCTCCCATCCAAGTACTAACCGGGCCCGACCCTGCTTAGCTTCCGAGATCAGACGATATCGGGCGTTCTCAGGGTGGTATGGCCGTAGGCACCCCTCAGCCCCACAGCAGCGCTCTCCAGCACACACCAGCGCCTTCCTGCCCTGCCCCAATGCCCCCCGCACCCGGCACACGGCCGCCAGCGCCACTGTCGGCAACAACCCAACCTGCAGCCAGACCCAGAGCCATACAAGCCACTCAAGCTTTTCCCGCCACGCCAACTATGCGAGGACTAACAGTCATGGCCACCAGCTCTTCCCTGCCCTCGGAAACAAGGGAACCTGCAGCCAGATCCAGAGCCACGCAAGCCATGCAAGCCCCATGAGCCACCCTCCCCCTTGTGCTCCTTGGCACCGCTGCCCAAGCAAAACAAGGCACCTCTGGCCCAGAGCCCAGGACCCAGCAAAAGAAGCCTACAGCACCCGGTATTCCCAGGCGGTCTCCCATCCAAGTACTAACCGGGCCCGACCCTGCTTAGCTTCCGAGATCAGACGAGATCGGGCGTTCTCAGGGTGGTATGGCCGTAGGCACCCCTCAGCCCCACAGCAGCGCTCTCCAGCACACACCAGCGCCTTCCTGCCCTGCCCCAATGCCCCCCGCACCCGGCACACGGCCGCCAGCGCCACTGTCGGCAACAACCCAACCTGCAGCCAGACCCAGAGCCATACAAGCCACTCAAGCTTTTCCAGCCACGCCAACTATGTGAGGACTAACAGTCATGGCCACCAGCTCTGCCCTGACCTCGGAAACAACAGAACCTGCAGCCGGACCCAGAGCCACGCAAGCCATGCAAGCCCCATGAGCCACCCTCCCCCTTGTGCTCCTTGGCACCGCTGCCCAAGCAAAACAAGGCACCTCTGGCCCAGAGCCCAGGACCCAGCAAAAGAAGCCTACAGCACCCGGTATTCCCAGGCGGTCTCCCATCCAAGTACTAACCGGGCCCGACCCTGCTTAGCTTCCGAGATCAGACGAGATCGGGCGTTCTCAGGGTGGTATGGCCGTAGGCACCCCTCAGCCCCACAGCAGCGCTCTCCAGCACACACCAGCGCCTTCCTGCCCTGCCCCAATGCCCCCCGCACCCGGCACACGGCCGCCAGCGCCACTGTCGGCAACAACCCAACCAGCAGCCAGACCGAACACCACACAAGCCACTCAAGCTTTTCCAGCCACGCCAACTATGTGAGGACTAACAGTCATGGCCACCAGCTCTGCCCTGCCCTCGGCAGCAACAGAACCTGCAGCCGGACCCAGAGCCACGCAAGCCATGCAAGCCCCATGAGCCACCCTCGCCCTTGAGCTCCTTGGCACCGCTGCCCAAGCAAAACAAGGCACCTCTGGCCCAGAGCCCAGGACCCAGCAAAAGAAGCCTACAGCACCCGGTATTCCCAGGCGGTCTCCCATCCAAGTACTAACCGGGCCCGACCCTGCTTAGCTTCCGAGATCAGACGAGATCGGGCGTTCTCAGGGTGGTATGGCCGTAGGCACCCCTCAGCCCCACAGCAGCGCTCTCCAGCACACACCAGCGCCTTCCTGCCCTGCCCCAATGCCCCCCGCACCCGGCACACGGCCGCCAGCGCCACTGTCGGCAACAACCCAACCTGCAGCCAGACCCAGAGCCATACAAGCCACTCAAGCTTTTCCCGCCACGCCAACTATGCGAGGACTAACAGTCATGGCCACCAGCTCTTCCCTGCCCTCGGAAACAAGGGAACCTGCAGCCAGATCCAGAGCCACGCAAGCCATGCAAGCCCCATGAGCCACCCTCGCCCTTGTGCTCCTTGGCACCGCTGCCCAAGCAAAACAAGGCACCTCTGGCCCAGAGCCCAGGACCCAGCAAAAGAAGCCTACAGCACCCGGTATTCCCAGGCGGTCTCCCATCCAAGTACTAACCGGGCCCGACCCTGCTTAGCTTCCGAGATCAGACGAGATCGGGCGTTCTCAGGGTGGTATGGCCGTAGGCACCCCTCAGCCCCACAGCAGCGCTCTCCAGCACACACCAGCGCCTTCCTGCCCTGCCCCAATGCCCCCCGCACCCGGCACACGGCCGCCAGCGCCACTGTCGGCAACAACCCAACCTGCAGCCAGACCGAACACCACACAAGCCACTCAAGCTTTTCCAGCCACGCCAACTATGCGAGGACTAACAGTCATGGCCACCAGCTCTGCCCTGACCTCGGAAACAACAGAACCTGCAGCCGGACCCAGAGCCACGCAAGCCATGCAAGCCCCATGAGCCACCCTCGCCCTTGAGCTCCTTGGCACCGCTGCCCAAGCAAAACAAGGCACCTCTGGCCCAGAGCCCAGGACCCAGCAAAAGAAGCCTACAGCACCCGGTATTCCCAGGCGGTCTCCCATCCAAGTACTAACCGGGCCCGACCCTGCTTAGCTTCCGAGATCAGACGAGATCGGGCGTTCTCAGGGTGGTATGGCCGTAGGCACCCCTCAGCCCCACAGCAGCGCTCTCCAGCACACACCAGCGCCTTCCTGCCCTGCCCCAATGCCCCCCGCACCCGGCACACGGCCGCCAGCGCCACTGTCGGCAACAACCCAACCTGCAGCCAGACCCAGAGCCATACAAGCCACTCAAGCTTTTCCCGCCACGCCAACTATGCGAGGACTAACAGTCATGGCCACCAGCTCTTCCCTGCCCTCGGAAACAAGGGAACCTGCAGCCAGATCCAGAGCCACGCAAGCCATGCAAGCCCCATGAGCCACCCTCGCCCTTGTGCTCCTTGGCACCGCTGCCCAAGCAAAACAAGGCACCTCTGGCCCAGAGCCCAGGACCCAGCAAAAGAAGCCTACAGCACCCGGTATTCCCAGGCGGTCTCCCATCCAAGTACTAACCGGGCCCGACCCTGCTTAGCTTCCGAGATCAGACGAGATCGGGCGTTCTCAGGGTGGTATGGCCGTAGGCACCCCTCAGCCCCACAGCAGCGCTCTCCAGCACACACCAGCGCCTTCCTGCCCTGCCCCAATGCCCCCCGCACCCGGCACACGGCCGCCAGCGCCACTGTCGGCAACAACCCAACCAGCAGCCAGACCGAACACCACACAAGCCACTCAAGCTTTTCCAGCCACGCCAACTATGTGAGGACTAACAGTCATGGCCACCAGCTCTGCCCTGCCCTCGGCAGCAACAGAACCTGCAGCCGGACCCAGAGCCACGCAAGCCATGCAAGCCCCATGAGCCACCCTCGCCCTTGAGCTCCTTGGCACCGCTGCCCAAGCAAAACAAGGCACCTCTGGCCCAGAGCCCAGGACCCAGCAAAAGAAGCCTACAGCACCCGGTATTCCCAGGCGGTCTCCCATCCAAGTACTAACCGGGCCCGACCCTGCTTAGCTTCCGAGATCAGACGAGATCGGGCGTTCTCAGGGTGGTATGGCCGTAGGCACCCCTCAGCCCCACAGCAGCGCTCTCCAGCACACACCAGCGCCTTCCTGCCCTGCCCCAATGCCCCCCGCACCCGGCACACGGCCGCCAGCGCCACTGTCGGCAACAACCCAACCGGCAGCCAGACCCAGAGCCATACAAGCCACTCAAGCTTTTCCCGCCACGCCAACTATGCGAGGACTAACAGTCATGGCCACCAGCTCTGCCCTGCCCTCGTCAACAACAGAACCTGCAGCCGGACCCAGAGCCACGCAAGCCATGCAAGCCCCATGAGCCACCCTCGCCCTTGAGCTCCTTGGCACCGCTGCCCAAGCAAAACAAGGCACCTCTGGCCCAGAGCCCAGGACCCAGCAAAAGAAGCCTACAGCACCCGGTATTCCCAGGCGGTCTCCCATCCAAGTACTAACCGGGCCCGACCCTGCTTAGCTTCCGAGATCAGACGATATCGGGCAGTCTCAGGGTGGTATGGCCGTAGGCACCCCTCAGCCCCACAGCAGCGCTCTCCAGCACACACCAGCGCCTTCCTGCCCTGCCCCAATGCCCCCTGCACCCGGCACACGGCCGCCAGCGCCACTGTCGGCAACAACCCAACCTGCAGCCAGACCCAGAGCCATACAAGCCACTCAAGCTTTTCCAGCCACGCCAACTATGTGAGGACTAACAGTCATGGCCACCAGCTCTGCCCTGACCTCGGAAACAACAGAACCTGCAGCCGGACCCAGAGCCACGCAAGCCATGCAAGCCCCATGAGCCACCCTCCCCCTTGTGCTCCTTGGCACCGCTGCCCAAGCAAAACAAGGCACCTCTGGCCCAGAGCCCAGGACCCAGCAAAAGAAGCCTACAGCACCCGGTATTCCCAGGCGGTCTCCCATCCAAGTACTAACCGGGCCCGACCCTGCTTAGCTTCCGAGATCAGACGATATCGGGCGTTCTCAGGGTGGTATGGCCGTAGGCACCCCTCAGCCCCACAGCAGCGCTCTCCAGCACACACCAGCGCCTTCCTGCCCTGCCCCAATGCCCCCCGCACCCGGCACACGGCCGCCAGCGCCACTGTTGGCAACAACCCAACCTGCAGCCAGACCGAACACCACACAAGCCACTCAAGCTTTTCCAGCCACGCCAACTATGTGAGGACTAACAGTCATGGCCACCAGCTCTGCCCTGCCCTCGGCAACAACAGAACCTGCAGCCGGACCCAGAGCCACGCAAGCCATGCAAGCCCCATGAGCCACCCTCGCCCTTGAGCTCCTTGGCACCGCTGCCCAAGCAAAACAAGGCACCTCTGGCCCAGAGCCCAGGACCCAGCAAAAGAAGCCTACAGCACCCGGTATTCCCAGGCGGTCTCCCATCCAAGTACTAACCGGGCCCGACCCTGCTTAGCTTCCGAGATCAGACGAGATCGGGTGTTCTCAGGGTGGTATGGCCGTAGGCACCCCTCAGCCCCACAGCAGCGCTCTCCAGCACACACCAGCGCCTTCCTGCCCTGCCCCAATGCTCCTCGCACCCGGCACACGGCCGCCAGCGCCACTGTCGGCAACAACCCAACCTGCAGCCAGACCGAACACCACACAAGCCACTCAAGCTTTTCCAGCCACGCCAACTATGCGAGGACTAACAGTCATGGCCACCAGCTCTGCCCTGCCCTCGGCAACAACAGAACCTGCAGCCGGACCCAGAGCCACGCAAGCCATGCAAGCCCCATGAGCCACCCTCGCCCTTGAGCTCCTTGGCACCGCTGCCCAAGCAAAACAAGGCACCTCTGGCCCAGAGCCCAGGACCCAGCAAAAGAAGCCTACAGCACCCGGTATTCCCAGGCGGTCTCCCATCCAAGTACTAACCGGGCCCGACCCTGCTTAGCTTCCGAGATCAGACGAGATCGGGCGTTCTCAGGGTGGTATAGCCGTAGGCACCCCTCAGCCCCACAGCAGCGCTCTCCAGCACACACCAGCGCCTTCCTGCCCTGCCCCAATGCTCCTCGCACCCGGCACACGGCCGCCAGCGCCACTGTCGGCAACAACCCAACCTGCAGCCAGACCCAGAGCCATACAAGCCACTCAAGCTTTTCCCGCCACGCCAACTATGCGAGGACTAACAGTCATGGCCACCAGCTCTTCCCTGCCCTCGGAAACAAGGGAACCTGCAGCCAGATCCAGAGCCACGCAAGCCATGCAAGCCCCATGAGCCACCCTCCCCCTTGTGCTCCTTGGCACCGCTGCCCAAGCAAAACAAGGCACCTCTGGCCCAGAGCCCAGAACCCAGCAAAAGAAGCCTACAGCACCCGGTATTCCCAGGCGGTCTCCCATCCAAGTACTAACCGGGCCCGACCCTGCTTAGCTTCCGAGATCAGACGAGATCGGGCGTTCTCAGGGTGGTATGGCCGTAGGCACCCCTCAGCCCCACAGCAGCGCTCTCCAGCACACACCAGCGCCTTCCTGCCCTGCCCCAATGCCCCCCGCACCCGGCACACGGCCGCCAGCGCCACTGTCGGCAACAACCCAACCTGCAGCCAGACCCAGAGCCATACAAGCCACTCAAGCTTTTCCCGCCACGCCAACTATGCGAGGACTAACAGTCATGGCCACCAGCTCTTCCCTGCCCTCGGAAACAAGGGAACCTGCAGCCAGATCCAGAGCCACGCAAGCCATGCAAGCCCCATGAGCCACCCTCCCCCTTGTGCTCCTTGGCACCGCTGCCCAAGCAAAACAAGGCACCTCTGGCCCAGAGCCCAGGACCCAGCAAAAGAAGCCTACAGCACCCGGTATTCCCAGGCGGTCTCCCATCCAAGTACTAACCGGGCCCGACCCTGCTTAGCTTCCGAGATCAGACGAGATCGGGCGTTCTCAGGGTGGTATGGCCGTAGGCACCCCTCAGCCCCACAGCAGCGCTCTCCAGCACACACCAGCGCCTTCCTGCCCTGCCCCAATGCCCCCCGCACCCGGCACACGGCCGCCAGCGCCACTGTCGGCAACAACCCAACCTGCAGCCAGACCCAGAGCCATACAAGCCACTCAAGCTTTTCCCGCCACGCCAACTATGCGAGGACTAACAGTCATGGCCACCAGCTCTTCCCTGCCCTCGGAAACAAGGGAACCTGCAGCCAGATCCAGAGCCACGCAAGCCATGCAAGCCCCATGAGCCACCCTCGCCCTTGAGCTCCTTGGCACCGCTGCCCAAGCAAAACAAGGCACCTCTGGCCCAGAGCCCAGGACCCAGCAAAAGAAGCCTACAGCACCCGGTATTCCCAGGCGGTCTCCCATCCAAGTACTAACCGGGCCCGACCCTGCTTAGCTTCCGAGATCAGACGATATCGGGCGTTCTCAGGGTGGTATGGCCGTAGGCACCCCTCAGCCCCACAGCAGCGCTCTCCAGCACACACCAGCGCCTTCCTGCCCTGCCCCAATGCCCCCCGCACCCGGCACACGGCCGCCAGCGCCACTGTCGGCAACAACCCAACCTGCAGCCAGACCCAGAGCCATACAAGCCACTCAAGCTTTTCCCGCCACGCCAACTATGCGAGGACTAACAGTCATGGCCACCAGCTCTTCCCTGCCCTCGGAAACAAGGGAACCTGCAGCCAGATCCAGAGCCACGCAAGCCATGCAAGCCCCATGAGCCACCCTCGCCCTTGTGCTCCTTGGCACCGCTGCCCAAGCAAAACAAGGCACCTCTGGCCCAGAGCCCAGGACCCAGCAAAAGAAGCCTACAGCACCCGGTATTCCCAGGCGGTCTCCCATCCAAGTACTAACCGGGTCCGACCCTGCTTAGCTTCCGAGATCAGACGAGATCGGGCGTTCTCAGGGTGGTATGGCCGTAGGCACCCCTCAGCCCCACAGCAGCGCTCTCCAGCACACACCAGCGCCTTCCTGCCCTGCCCCAATGCCCCCCGCACCCGGCACACGGCCGCCAGCGCCACTGTCGGCAACAACCCAACCTGCAGCCAGACCCAGAGCCATACAAGCCACTCAAGCTTTTCCCGCCACGCCAACTATGCGAGGACTAACAGTCATGGCCACCAGCTCTTCCCTGCCCTCGGAAACAAGGGAACCTGCAGCCAGATCCAGAGCCACGCAAGCCATGCAAGCCCCATGAGCCACCCTCCCCCTTGTGCTCCTTGGCACCGCTGCCCAAGCAAAACAAGGCACCTCTGGCCCAGAGCCCAGGACCCAGCAAAAGAAGCCTACAGCACCCGGTATTCCCAGGCGGTCTCCCATCCAAGTACTAACCGGGCCCGACCCTGCTTAGCTTCCGAGATCAGACGAGATCGGGCGTTCTCAGGGTGGTATGGCCGTAGGCACCCCTCAGCCCCACAGCAGCGCTCTCCAGCACACACCAGCGCCTTCCTGCCCTGCCCCAATGCCCCCCGCACCCGGCACACGGCCGCCAGCGCCACTGTCGGCAACAACCCAACCAGCAGCCAGACCGAACACCACACAAGCCACTCAAGCTTTTCCAGCCACGCCAACTATGTGAGGACTAACAGTCATGGCCACCAGCTCTGCCCTGCCCTCGGCAGCAACAGAACCTGCAGCCGGACCCAGAGCCACGCAAGCCATGCAAGCCCCATGAGCCACCCTCGCCCTTGAGCTCCTTGGCACCGCTGCCCAAGCAAAACAAGGCACCTCTGGCCCAGAGCCCAGGACCCAGCAAAAGAAGCCTACAGCACCCGGTATTCCCAGGCGGTCTCCCATCCAAGTACTAACCGGGTCCGACCCTGCTTAGCTTCCGAGATCAGACGAGATCGGGCGTTCTCAGGGTGGTATGGCCGTAGGCACCCCTCAGCCCCACAGCAGCGCTCTCCAGCACACACCAGCGCCTTCCTGCCCTGCCCCAATGCCCCCCGCACCCGGCACACGGCCGCCAGCGCCACTGTCGGCAACAACCCAACCTGCAGCCAGACCCAGAGCCATACAAGCCACTCAAGCTTTTCCCGCCACGCCAACTATGCGAGGACTAACAGTCATGGCCACCAGCTCTTCCCTGCCCTCGGAAACAAGGGAACCTGCAGCCAGATCCAGAGCCACGCAAGCCATGCAAGCCCCATGAGCCACCCTCGCCCTTGTGCTCCTTGGCACCGCTGCCCAAGCAAAACAAGGCACCTCTGGCCCAGAGCCCAGGACCCAGCAAAAGAAGCCTACAGCACCCGGTATTCCCAGGCGGTCTCCCATCCAAGTACTAACCGGGCCCGACCCTGCTTAGCTTCCGAGATCAGACGAGATCGGGCGTTCTCAGGGTGGTATGGCCGTAGGCACCCCTCAGCCCCACAGCAGCGCTCTCCAGCACACACCAGCGCCTTCCTGCCCTGCCCCAATGCCCCCCGCACCCGGCACACGGCCGCCAGCGCCACTGTCGGCAACAACCCAACCTGCAGCCAGACCCAGAGCCATACAAGCCACTCAAGCTTTTCCAGCCACGCCAACTATGTGAGGACTAACAGTCATGGCCACCAGCTCTGCCCTGACCTCGGAAACAACAGAACCTGCAGCCGGACCCAGAGCCACGCAAGCCATGCAAGCCCCATGAGCCACCCTCCCCCTTGTGCTCCTTGGCACCGCTGCCCAAGCAAAACAAGGCACCTCTGGCCCAGAGCCCAGGACCCAGCAAAAGAAGCCTACAGCACCCGGTATTCCCAGGCGGTCTCCCATCCAAGTACTAACCGGGCCCGACCCTGCTTAGCTTCCGAGATCAGACGAGATCGGGCGTTCTCAGGGTGGTATGGCCGTAGGCACCCCTCAGCCCCACAGCAGCGCTCTCCAGCACACACCAGCGCCTTCCTGCCCTGCCCCAATGCCCCCCGCACCCGGCACACGGCCGCCAGCGCCACTGTCGGCAACAACCCAACCAGCAGCCAGACCGAACACCACACAAGCCACTCAAGCTTTTCCAGCCACGCTCTCTATGTGAGGACTAACAGTCATGGCCACCAGCTCTGCCCTGCCCTCGGCAGCAACAGAACCTGCAGCCGGACCCAGAGCCACGCAAGCCATGCAAGCCCCATGAGCCACCCTCGCCCTTGAGCTCCTTGGCACCGCTGCCCAAGCAAAACAAGGCACCTCTGGCCCAGAGCCCAGGACCCAGCAAAAGAAGCCTACAGCACCCGGTATTCCCAGGCGGTCTCCCATCCAAGTACTAACCGGGTCCGACCCTGCTTAGCTTCCGAGATCAGACGAGATCGGGCGTTCTCAGGGTGGTATGGCCGTAGGCACCCCTCAGCCCCACAGCAGCGCTCTCCAGCACACACCAGCGCCTTCCTGCCCTGCCCCAATGCCCCCCGCACCCGGCACACGGCCGCCAGCGCCACTGTCGGCAACAACCCAACCTGCAGCCAGACCCAGAGCCATACAAGCCACTCAAGCTTTTCCCGCCACGCCAACTATGCGAGGACTAACAGTCATGGCCACCAGCTCTTCCCTGCCCTCGGAAACAAGGGAACCTGCAGCCAGATCCAGAGCCACGCAAGCCATGCAAGCCCCATGAGCCACCCTCGCCCTTGTGCTCCTTGGCACCGCTGCCCAAGCAAAACAAGGCACCTCTGGCCCAGAGCCCAGGACCCAGCAAAAGAAGCCTACAGCACCCGGTATTCCCAGGCGGTCTCCCATCCAAGTACTAACCGGGCCCGACCCTGCTTAGCTTCCGAGATCAGACGAGATCGGGCGTTCTCAGGGTGGTATGGCCGTAGGCACCCCTCAGCCCCACAGCAGCGCTCTCCAGCACACACCAGCGCCTTCCTGCCCTGCCCCAATGCCCCCCGCACCCGGCACACGGCCGCCAGCGCCACTGTCGGCAACAACCCAACCTGCAGCCAGACCCAGAGCCATACAAGCCACTCAAGCTTTTCCAGCCACGCCAACTATGTGAGGACTAACAGTCATGGCCACCAGCTCTGCCCTGACCTCGGAAACAACAGAACCTGCAGCCGGACCCAGAGCCACGCAAGCCATGCAAGCCCCATGAGCCACCCTCGCCCTTGTGCTCCTTGGCACCGCTGCCCAAGCAAAACAAGGCACCTCTGGCCCAGAGCCCAGGACCCAGCAAAAGAAGCCTACAGCACCCGGTATTCCCAGGCGGTCTCCCATCCAAGTACTAACCGGGCCCGACCCTGCTTAGCTTCCGAGATCAGACGAGATCGGGCGTTCTCAGGGTGGTATGGCCGTAGGCACCCCTCAGCCCCACAGCAGCGCTCTCCAGCACACACCAGCGCCTTCCTGCCCTGCCCCAATGCCCCCCGCACCCGGCACACGGCCGCCAGCGCCACTGTTGGCAACAACCCAACCTGCAGCCAGACCGAACACCACACAAGCCACTCAAGCTTTTCCAGCCACGCCAACTATGCGAGGACTAACAGTCATGGCCACCAGCTCTGCCCTGACCTCGGAAACAACAGAACCTGCAGCCGGACCCAGAGCCACGCAAGCCATGCAAGCCCCATGAGCCACCCTCGCCCTTGAGCTCCTTGGCACCGCTGCCCAAGCAAAACAAGGCACCTCTGGCCCAGAGCCCAGGACCCAGCAAAAGAAGCCTACAGCACCCGGTATTCCCAGGCGGTCTCCCATCCAAGTACTAACCGGGCCCGACCCTGCTTAGCTTCCGAGATCAGACGAGATCGGGCGTTCTCAGGGTGGTATGGCCGTAGGCACCCCTCAGCCCCACAGCAGCGCTCTCCAGCACACACCAGCGCCTTCCTGCCCTGCCCCAATGCCCCCCGCACCCGGCACACGGCCGCCAGCGCCACTGTCGGCAACAACCCAACCTGCAGCCAGACCCAGAGCCATACAAGCCACTCAAGCTTTTCCCGCCACGCCAACTATGCGAGGACTAACAGTCATGGCCACCAGCTCTTCCCTGCCCTCGGAAACAAGGGAACCTGCAGCCAGATCCAGAGCCATGCAAGCCATGCAAGCCCCATGAGCCACCCTCGCCCTTGTGCTCCTTGGCACCGCTGCCCAAGCAAAACAAGGCACCTCTGGCCCAGAGCCCAGGACCCAGCAAAAGAAGCCTACAGCACCCGGTATTCCCAGGCGGTCTCCCATCCAAGTACTAACCGGGCCCGACCCTGCTTAGCTTCCGAGATCAGACGATATCGGGCGTTCTCAGGGTGGTATGGCCGTAGGCACCCCTCAGCCCCACAGCAGCGCTCTCCAGCACACACCAGCGCCTTCCTGCCCTGCCCCAATGCCCCCCGCACCCGGCACACGGCCGCCAGCGCCACTGTCGGCAACAACCCAACCTGCAGCCAGACCCAGAGCCATACAAGCCACTCAAGCTTTTCCCGCCACGCCAACTATGCGAGGACTAACAGTCATGGCCACCAGCTCTTCCCTGCCCTCGGAAACAAGGGAACCTGCAGCCAGATCCAGAGCCACGCAAGCCATGCAAGCCCCATGAGCCACCCTCGCCCTTGTGCTCCTTGGCACCGCTGCCCAAGCAAAACAAGGCACCTCTGGCCCAGAGCCCAGGACCCAGCAAAAGAAGCCTACAGCACCCGGTATTCCCAGGCGGTCTCCCATCCAAGTACTAACCGGGCCCGACCCTGCTTAGCTTCCGAGATCAGACGAGATCGGGCGTTCTCAGGGTGGTATGGCCGTAGGCACCCCTCAGCCCCACAGCAGCGCTCTCCAGCACACACCAGCGCCTTCCTGCCCTGCCCCAATGCCCCCCGCACCCGGCACACGGCCGCCAGCGCCACTGTCGGCAACAACCCAACCTGCAGCCAGACCCAGAGCCATACAAGCCACTCAAGCTTTTCCAGCCACGCCAACTATGTGAGGACTAACAGTCATGGCCACCAGCTCTGCCCTGACCTCGGAAACAACAGAACCTGCAGCCGGACCCAGAGCCACGCAAGCCATGCAAGCCCCATGAGCCACCCTCCCCCTTGTGCTCCTTGGCACCGCTGCCCAAGCAAAACAAGGCACCTCTGGCCCAGAGCCCAGGACCCAGCAAAAGAAGCCTACAGCACCCGGTATTCCCAGGCGGTCTCCCATCCAAGTACTAACCGGGCCCGACCCTGCTTAGCTTCCGAGATCAGACGAGATCGGGCGTTCTCAGGGTGGTATGGCCGTAGGCACCCCTCAGCCCCACAGCAGCGCTCTCCAGCACACACCAGCGCCTTCCTGCCCTGCCCCAATGCCCCCCGCACCCGGCACACGGCCGCCAGCGCCACTGTCGGCAACAACCCAACCAGCAGCCAGACCGAACACCACACAAGCCACTCAAGCTTTTCCAGCCACGCCAACTATGTGAGGACTAACAGTCATGGCCACCAGCTCTGCCCTGCCCTCGGCAGCAACAGAACCTGCAGCCGGACCCAGAGCCACGCAAGCCATGCAAGCCCCATGAGCCACCCTCGCCCTTGAGCTCCTTGGCACCGCTGCCCAAGCAAAACAAGGCACCTCTGGCCCAGAGCCCAGGACCCAGCAAAAGAAGCCTACAGCACCCGGTATTCCCAGGCGGTCTCCCATCCAAGTACTAACCGGGTCCGACCCTGCTTAGCTTCCGAGATCAGACGAGATCGGGCGTTCTCAGGGTGGTATGGCCGTAGGCACCCCTCAGCCCCACAGCAGCGCTCTCCAGCACACACCAGCGCCTTCCTGCCCTGCCCCAATGCCCCCCGCACCCGGCACACGGCCGCCAGCGCCACTGTCGGCAACAACCCAACCTGCAGCCAGACCCAGAGCCATACAAGCCACTCAAGCTTTTCCCGCCACGCCAACTATGCGAGGACTAACAGTCATGGCCACCAGCTCTTCCCTGCCCTCGGAAACAAGGGAACCTGCAGCCAGATCCAGAGCCACGCAAGCCATGCAAGCCCCATGAGCCACCCTCCCCCTTGTGCTCCTTGGCACCGCTGCCCAAGCAAAACAAGGCACCTCTGGCCCAGAGCCCAGGACCCAGCAAAAGAAGCCTACAGCACCCGGTATTCCCAGGCGGTCTCCCATCCAAGTACTAACCGGGCCCGACCCTGCTTAGCTTCCGAGATCAGACGAGATCGGGCGTTCTCAGGGTGGTATGGCCGTAGGCACCCCTCAGCCCCACAGCAGCGCTCTCCAGCACACACCAGCGCCTTCCTGCCCTGCCCCAATGCCCCCCGCACCCGGCACACGGCCGCCAGCGCCACTGTCGGCAACAACCCAACCTGCAGCCAGACCCAGAGCCATACAAGCCACTCAAGCTTTTCCAGCCACGCCAACTATGTGAGGACTAACAGTCATGGCCACCAGCTCTGCCCTGACCTCGGAAACAACAGAACCTGCAGCCGGACCCAGAGCCACGCAAGCCATGCAAGCCCCATGAGCCACCCTCCCCCTTGTGCTCCTTGGCACCGCTGCCCAAGCAAAACAAGGCACCTCTGGCCCAGAGCCCAGGACCCAGCAAAAGAAGCCTACAGCACCCGGTATTCCCAGGCGGTCTCCCATCCAAGTACTAACCGGGCCCGACCCTGCTTAGCTTCCGAGATCAGACGAGATCGGGCGTTCTCAGGGTGGTATGGCCGTAGGCACCCCTCAGCCCCACAGCAGCGCTCTCCAGCACACACCAGCGCCTTCCTGCCCTGCCCCAATGCCCCCCGCACCCGGCACACGGCCGCCAGCGCCACTGTCGGCAACAACCCAACCAGCAGCCAGACCGAACACCACACAAGCCACTCAAGCTTTTCCAGCCACGCTCTCTATGTGAGGACTAACAGTCATGGCCACCAGCTCTGCCCTGCCCTCGGCAGCAACAGAACCTGCAGCCGGACCCAGAGCCACGCAAGCCATGCAAGCCCCATGAGCCACCCTCGCCCTTGAGCTCCTTGGCACCGCTGCCCAAGCAAAACAAGGCACCTCTGGCCCAGAGCCCAGGACCCAGCAAAAGAAGCCTACAGCACCCGGTATTCCCAGGCGGTCTCCCATCCAAGTACTAACCGGGTCCGACCCTGCTTAGCTTCCGAGATCAGACGAGATCGGGCGTTCTCAGGGTGGTATGGCCGTAGGCACCCCTCAGCCCCACAGCAGCGCTCTCCAGCACACACCAGCGCCTTCCTGCCCTGCCCCAATGCCCCCCGCACCCGGCACACGGCCGCCAGCGCCACTGTCGGCAACAACCCAACCTGCAGCCAGACCCAGAGCCATACAAGCCACTCAAGCTTTTCCCGCCACGCCAACTATGCGAGGACTAACAGTCATGGCCACCAGCTCTTCCCTGCCCTCGGAAACAAGGGAACCTGCAGCCAGATCCAGAGCCACGCAAGCCATGCAAGCCCCATGAGCCACCCTCGCCCTTGTGCTCCTTGGCACCGCTGCCCAAGCAAAACAAGGCACCTCTGGCCCAGAGCCCAGGACCCAGCAAAAGAAGCCTACAGCACCCGGTATTCCCAGGCGGTCTCCCATCCAAGTACTAACCGGGCCCGACCCTGCTTAGCTTCCGAGATCAGACGAGATCGGGCGTTCTCAGGGTGGTATGGCCGTAGGCACCCCTCAGCCCCACAGCAGCGCTCTCCAGCACACACCAGCGCCTTCCTGCCCTGCCCCAATGCCCCCCGCACCCGGCACACGGCCGCCAGCGCCACTGTCGGCAACAACCCAACCTGCAGCCAGACCCAGAGCCATACAAGCCACTCAAGCTTTTCCAGCCACGCCAACTATGTGAGGACTAACAGTCATGGCCACCAGCTCTGCCCTGACCTCGGAAACAACAGAACCTGCAGCCGGACCCAGAGCCACGCAAGCCATGCAAGCCCCATGAGCCACCCTCCCCCTTGTGCTCCTTGGCACCGCTGCCCAAGCAAAACAAGGCACCTCTGGCCCAGAGCCCAGGACCCAGCAAAAGAAGCCTACAGCACCCGGTATTCCCAGGCGGTCTCCCATCCAAGTACTAACCGGGCCCGACCCTGCTTAGCTTCCGAGATCAGACGATATCGGGCGTTCTCAGGGTGGTATGGCCGTAGGCACCCCTCAGCCCCACAGCAGCGCTCTCCAGCACACACCAGCGCCTTCCTGCCCTGCCCCAATGCCCCCCGCACCCGGCACACGGCCGCCAGCGCCACTGTTGGCAACAACCCAACCTGCAGCCAGACCGAACACCACACAAGCCACTCAAGCTTTTCCAGCCACGCCAACTATGCGAGGACTAACAGTCATGGCCACCAGCTCTGCCCTGACCTCGGAAACAACAGAACCTGCAGCCGGACCCAGAGCCACGCAAGCCATGCAAGCCCCATGAGCCACCCTCGCCCTTGAGCTCCTTGGCACCGCTGCCCAAGCAAAACAAGGCACCTCTGGCCCAGAGCCCAGGACCCAGCAAAAGAAGCCTACAGCACCCGGTATTCCCAGGCGGTCTCCCATCCAAGTACTAACCGGGCCCGACCCTGCTTAGCTTCCGAGATCAGACGAGATCGGGCGTTCTCAGGGTGGTATGGCCGTAGGCACCCCTCAGCCCCACAGCAGCGCTCTCCAGCACACACCAGCGCCTTCCTGCCCTGCCCCAATGCCCCCCGCACCCGGCACACGGCCGCCAGCGCCACTGTCGGCAACAACCCAACCTGCAGCCAGACCCAGAGCCATACAAGCCACTCAAGCTTTTCCCGCCACGCCAACTATGCGAGGACTAACAGTCATGGCCACCAGCTCTTCCCTGCCCTCGGAAACAAGGGAACCTGCAGCCAGATCCAGAGCCACGCAAGCCATGCAAGCCCCATGAGCCACCCTCGCCCTTGTGCTCCTTGGCACCGCTGCCCAAGCAAAACAAGGCACCTCTGGCCCAGAGCCCAGGACCCAGCAAAAGAAGCCTACAGCACCCGGTATTCCCAGGCGGTCTCCCATCCAAGTACTAACCGGGCCCGACCCTGCTTAGCTTCCGAGATCAGACGAGATCGGGCGTTCTCAGGGTGGTATGGCCGTAGGCACCCCTCAGCCCCACAGCAGCGCTCTCCAGCACACACCAGCGCCTTCCTGCCCTGCCCCAATGCCCCCCGCACCCGGCACACGGCCGCCAGCGCCACTGTCGGCAACAACCCAACCTGCAGCCAGACCGAACACCACACAAGCCACTCAAGCTTTTCCAGCCACGCCAACTATGCGAGGACTAACAGTCATGGCCACCAGCTCTGCCCTGACCTCGGAAACAACAGAACCTGCAGCCGGACCCAGAGCCACGCAAGCCATGCAAGCCCCATGAGCCACCCTCGCCCTTGAGCTCCTTGGCACCGCTGCCCAAGCAAAACAAGGCACCTCTGGCCCAGAGCCCAGGACCCAGCAAAAGAAGCCTACAGCACCCGGTATTCCCAGCGGTCTCCATCCAAGTACTAACCGGGCCGACCCTGCTTAGCTTCCGAGATCAGACGAGATCGGGCGTTCTCAGGGTGGTATGGCCGTAGGCACCCCTCAGCCCCACAGCACGCGCTCTCCAGCACACACCAGCGCCTTCCTGCCCTGCCCAATGCCCCCCGCACCCGGCACACGGCGCCAGCGCCACTGTCGGCAACAACCCAACCTGCAGCCAGACCCAGAGCCATACAAGCCACTCAAGCTTTTCCCGCCACGCCAACTATGCGAGGACTAACAGTCATGGCCACCAGCTCTTCCCTGCCCTCGGAAACAAGGGAACCTGGCAGCCAGATCCAGAGCCACGCAAGCCATGCAAGCCCCATGAGCCACCCTCGCCCTTGTGCTCCTTGGCACCGCTGCCCAAGCAAAACAAAGGCACCTCTGGCCCAGAGCCCAGGACCCAGCAAAAGAAGCCTACAGCACCCGGTATTCCCAGGCGGTCTCCCATCCAAGTACTAACCGGGCCCGACCCTGCTTAGCTTCCGAGATCAGACGAGATCGGGCGTTCTCAGGGTGGTATGGCCGTAGGCACCCCTCAGCCCCACAGCAGCGCTCTCCAGCACACACCAGCGCCTTCCTGCCCTGCCCCAATGCCCCCCGCACCCGGCACACGGCCGCCAGCGCCACTGTCGGCAACAACCCAACCAGCAGCCAGACCGAACACCACACAAGCCACTCAAGCTTTTCCAGCCACGCCAACTATGTGAGGACTAACAGTCATGGCCACCAGCTCTGCCCTGCCCTCGGCAGCAACAGAACCTGCAGCCGGACCCAGAGCCACGCAAGCCATGCAAGCCCCATGAGCCACCCTCGCCCTTGAGCTCCTTGGCACCGCTGCCCAAGCAAAACAAGGCACCTCTGGCCCAGAGCCCAGGACCCAGCAAAAGAAGCCTACAGCACCCGGTATTCCCAGGCGGTCTCCCATCCAAGTACTAACGCGGCCCGCACCCTGCTTAGCTTCCGAGATCAGACGAGATCGGGCGGTTCTCAGGGTGGTATGGCCGTAGGCACCCCTCAGCCCCCACAGCAGCGCTCTCCAGCACACACCAGCGCCTTCCTGCCCTGCCCCAATGCCCCCCGCACCCGGCACACGGCCGCCAGCGCCACTGTCCGGCAACAACCCAACCGGCAGCCAGACCCAGAGCCATACAAGCCACTCAAGCTTTTCCCGCCACGCCAACTATGCGAGGACTAACAGTCATGGCCACCAGCTCTGCCCTGCCCTCGGCAACAACAGAACCTGCAGCCGGACCCAGAGCCACGCAAGCCATGCAAGCCCCATGAGCCACCCTCGCCCTTGAGCTCCTTGGCACCGCTGCCCAAGCAAAACACAGGCACCTCTGGCCCAGAGCCCAGGACCCAGCAAAAGAAGCCTACAGCACCCGGTATTCCCAGGCGGTCTCCCATCCAAGTACTAACCGGGCCCGACCCTGCTTAGCTTCCGAGATCAGACGATATCGGGCAGTCTCAGGGTGGTATGGCCGTAGGCACCCCTCAGCCCCACAGCAGCGCTCTCCAGCACACACCAGCGCCTTCCTGCCCTGCCCCAATGCCCCCTGCACCCGGCACACGGCCGCCAGCGCCACTGTCGGCAACAACCCAACCTGCAGCCAGACCAGAGCATACAAGCCACTCAAGCTTTTCCAGCCACGCCAACTATGTGAGGACTAACAGTCATGGCCACCAGCTCTGCCCTGACCTCGGAAACAACAGAACCTGCAGCCGGGACCCAGAGCCACGCAAGCCATGCAAGCCCCATGAGCCACCCTCCCCCTTGTGCTCCTTGCACCGCTGCCCAAGCAAAACAAGGCACCTCTGGCCCAGAGCCCAGGACCCAGCAAAAGAAGCCTACAGCACCCGGTATTCCCAGGCGGTCTCCCATCCAAGTACTAACCGGGCCCGACCCTGCTTAGCTTCCGAGATCAGACGATATCGGGCGTTCTCAGGGTGGTATGGCCGTAGGCACCCCTCAGCCCCACAGCAGCGCTCTCCAGCACACACCAGCGCCTTCCTGCCCTGCCCCAATGCCCCCGCACCCGGCACACGGCCGCCAGCGCCACTGTTGGCAACAACCCAACCTGCAGCCAGACCGAACACCACACAAGCCACTCAAGCTTTTCCAGCCACGCCAACTATGTGAGGACTAACAGTCATGGCCACCAGCTCTGCCCTGCCCTCGGCAACACAGAACCTGCAGCCGGACCCAGAGCCACGCAAGCCATGCAAGCCCCATGAGCCACCCTCGCCCTTGAGCTCCTTGGCACCGCTGCCCAAGCAAAACAAGGCACCTCTGGCCCAGAGCCCAGGTCCCCAGCAAAAGAAGCCTACAGCACCCGGTATTCCCAGGCGGTCTCCCATCCAAGTACTAACCGGGCCCGACCCTGCTTAGCTTCCGAGATCAGACGAGATCGGGTGTTCTCAGGGTGGTATGGCCGTAGGCACCCCTCAGCCCCACAGCAGCGCTCTCCAGCACACACCAGCGCCTTCCTGCCCTGCCCCAATGCTCCTCGCACCCGGCACACGGCCGCCAGCGCCACTGTCGGCAACAACCCAACCTGCAGCCAGACCCAGAGCCATACAAGCCACTCAAGCTTTGCCCGCCATGCCAACTATGCGAGGACTAACAGTCATGGCCACCAGCTCTTCCCTGCCCTCGGAAAACAAGGGAACCTGCAGCCAGATCCAGAGCCACGCAAGCCATGCAAGCCCCATGAGCCACCCTCGCCCTTGTGCTCCTTGGCACCGCTGCCCACGCAAAACAAGGCACCTCTGGCCCAGAGCCCAGGACCCCAGCAAAAGAAGCCTACAGCACCCGGTATTCCCAGGCGGTCTCCCATCCAAGTACTAACCGGGCCCGACCCTGCTTAGCTTCCGAGATCAGACGAGATCGGGCGTTCTCAGGGTGGTATGGCCGTAGGCACCCCTCAGCCCCACAGCAGCGCTCTCCAGCACACACCAGCGCCTTCCTGCCCTGCCCCAATGCCCCCCGCACCCGGCACACGGCCGCCAGCGCCACTGTCGGCAACAACCCAACCTGCAGCCAGACCCAGAGCCATACAAGCCACTCAGCTTTTCCCGCCACGCAACTATGCGAGGACTAACAGTCATGGCCACCAGCTCTTCCCTGCCCTCGGAAACAAGGGAACCTGCAGCCAGATCCAGAGCCACGCAAGCCATGCAAGCCCCATGAGCCACCCTCGCCCTTGTGCTCCTTGGCACCGCTGCCCAAGCAAAACAAGGCACCTCTGGCCCAGAGCCCAGGACCCAGCAAAAGAAGCCTACAGCACCCGGTATTCCCAGGCGGTCTCCCATCCAAGTACTAACCGGGCCCGACCCTGCTTAGCTTCTGAGATCAGACGAGATCGGGCGTTCTCAGGGTGGTATAGCCGTAGGCACCCCTCAGCCCCACAGCAGCGCTCTCCAGCACACACCAGCGCCTTCCTGCCCTGCCCCAATGCTCCTCGCACCCGGCACACGGCCGCCAGCGCCACTGTCGGCAACAACCCAACCTGCAGCCAGACCCAGAGCCATACAAGCCACTCAAGCTTTTCCCGCCACGCCAACTATGCGAGGACTAACAGTCATGGCCACCAGCTCTTCCCTGCCCTCGGAAACAAGGGAACCTGCAGCCAGATCCCAGAGCCACGCAAGCCATGCAAGCCCCCATGAGCCACCCCTCCCCCTTGTGCTCCTTGGCACCGCTGCCCAAGCAAAACAAGGCACCTCTGGCCCAGAGCCCAGAACCCAGCAAAAGAAGCCTACAGCACCCGGTATTCCCAGGCGGTCTCCCATCCAAGTACTAACCGGGCCCGACCCTGCTTAGCTTCCGAGATCAGACGAGATCGGGCGTTCTCAGGGTGGTATGCCGTAGGCACCCCTCAGCCCCACAGCAGCGCTCTCCAGCACACACCAGCGCCCTTCCTGCCCTGCCCCAATGCCCCCCCGCACCCGGCACACGGCCGCCAGCGCCACTGTCGGCAACAACCCAACCTGCAGCCAGACCCAGAGCCATACAAGCCACTCAAGCTTTTCCCGCCACGCCAACTATGCGAGGACTAACAGTCATGGCCACCAGCTCTTCCCTGCCCTCGGAAACAAGGGAACCTGCAGCCAGATCCAGAGCCACGCAAGCCATGCAAGCCCCATGAGCCACCCTCCCCCTTGTGCTCCTTGGCACCGCTGCCCAAGCAAAACAAGGCACCTCTGGCCCAGAGCCCAGGACCCAGCAAAAGAAGCCTACAGCACCCGGTATTCCCAGGCGGTCTCCCATCCAAGTACTAACCGGGCCCGACCCTGCTTAGCTTCCGAGATCAGACGAGATCGGGCGTTCTCAGGGTGGTATGGCCGTAGGCACCCCTCAGCCCCACAGCAGCGCTCTCCAGCACACACCAGCGCCTTCCTGCCCTGCCCCAATGCCCCCCGCACCCGGCACACGGCCGCCAGCGCCACTGTCGGCAACAACCCAACCTGCAGCCAGACCCAGAGCCATACAAGCCACTCAAGCTTTTCCCGCCACGCCAACTATGCGAGGACTAACAGTCATGGCCACCAGCTCTTCCCTGCCCTCGGAAACAAGGGAACCTGCAGCCAGATCCAGAGCCACGCAAGCCATGCAAGCCCCATGAGCCACCCTCGCCCTTGTGCTCCTTGGCACCGCTGCCCAAGCAAAACAAGGCACCTCTGGCCCAGAGCCCAGGACCCAGCAAAAGAAGCCTACAGCACCCGGTATTCCCAGGCGGTCTCCCATCCAAGTACTAACCGGGCCCGACCCTGCTTAGCTTCCGAGATCAGACGATATCGGGCGTTCTCAGGGTGGTATGGCCGTAGGCACCCCTCAGCCCCACAGCAGCGCTCTCCAGCACACACCAGCGCCTTCCTGCCCTGCCCCAATGCCCCCCGCACCCGGCACACGGCCGCCAGCGCCACTGTCGGCAACAACCCAACCTGCAGCCAGACCCAGAGCCATACAAGCCACTCAAGCTTTTCCCGCCACGCCAACTATGCGAGGACTAACAGTCATGGCCACCAGCTCTTCCCTGCCCTCGGAAACAAGGGAACCTGCAGCCAGATCCAGAGCCACGCAAGCCATGCAAGCCCCATGAGCCACCCTCGCCCTTGTGCTCCTTGGCACCGCTGCCCAAGCAAAACAAGGCACCTCTGGCCCAGAGCCCAGGACCCAGCAAAAGAAGCCTACAGCACCCGGTATTCCCAGGCGGTCTCCCATCCAAGTACTAACCGGGCCCGACCCTGCTTAGCTTCCGAGATCAGACGAGATCGGGCGTTCTCAGGGTGGTATGGCCGTAGGCACCCCTCAGCCCCACAGCAGCGCTCTCCAGCACACACCAGCGCCTTCCTGCCCTGCCCCAATGCCCCCCGCACCCGGCACACGGCCGCCAGCGCCACTGTCGGCAACAACCCAACCTGCAGCCAGACCCAGAGCCATACAAGCCACTCAAGCTTTTCCAGCCACGCCAACTATGTGAGGACTAACAGTCATGGCCACCAGCTCTGCCCTGACCTCGGAAACAACAGAACCTGCAGCCGGACCCAGAGCCACGCAAGCCATGCAAGCCCCATGAGCCACCCTCCCCCTTGTGCTCCTTGGCACCGCTGCCCAAGCAAAACAAGGCACCTCTGGCCCAGAGCCCAGGACCCAGCAAAAGAAGCCTACAGCACCCGGTATTCCCAGGCGGTCTCCCATCCAAGTACTAACCGGGCCCGACCCTGCTTAGCTTCCGAGATCAGACGATATCGGGCGTTCTCAGGGTGGTATGGCCGTAGGCACCCCTCAGCCCCACAGCAGCGCTCTCCAGCACACACCAGCGCCTTCCTGCCCTGCCCCAATGCCCCCCGCACCCGGCACACGGCCGCCAGCGCCACTGTCGGCAACAACCCAACCTGCAGCCAGACCCAGAGCCATACAAGCCACTCAAGCTTTTCCCGCCACGCCAACTATGCGAGGACTAACAGTCATGGCCACCAGCTCTTCCCTGCCCTCGGAAACAAGGGAACCTGCAGCCAGATCCAGAGCCACGCAAGCCATGCAAGCCCCATGAGCCACCCTCGCCCTTGTGCTCCTTGGCACCGCTGCCCAAGCAAAACAAGGCACCTCTGGCCCAGAGCCCAGGACCCAGCAAAAGAAGCCTACAGCACCCGGTATTCCCAGGCGGTCTCCCATCCAAGTACTAACCGGGCCCGACCCTGCTTAGCTTCCGAGATCAGACGAGATCGGGCGTTCTCAGGGTGGTATGGCCGTAGGCACCCCTCAGCCCCACAGCAGCGCTCTCCAGCACACACCAGCGCCTTCCTGCCCTGCCCCAATGCCCCCCGCACCCGGCACACGGCCGCCAGCGCCACTGTCGGCAACAACCCAACCAGCAGCCAGACCGAACACCACACAAGCCACTCAAGCTTTTCCAGCCACGCCAACTATGTGAGGACTAACAGTCATGGCCACCAGCTCTGCCCTGCCCTCGGCAGCAACAGAACCTGCAGCCGGACCCAGAGCCACGCAAGCCATGCAAGCCCCATGAGCCACCCTCGCCCTTGAGCTCCTTGGCACCGCTGCCCAAGCAAAACAAGGCACCTCTGGCCCAGAGCCCAGGACCCAGCAAAAGAAGCCTACAGCACCCGGTATTCCCAGGCGGTCTCCCATCCAAGTACTAACCGGGCCCGACCCTGCTTAGCTTCCGAGATCAGACGAGATCGGGCGTTCTCAGGGTGGTATGGCCGTAGGCACCCCTCAGCCCCACAGCAGCGCTCTCCAGCACACACCAGCGCCTTCCTGCCCTGCCCCAATGCCCCCCGCACCCGGCACACGGCCGCCAGCGCCACTGTCGGCAACAACCCAACCGGCAGCCAGACCCAGAGCCATACAAGCCACTCAAGCTTTTCCCGCCACGCCAACTATGCGAGGACTAACAGTCATGGCCACCAGCTCTGCCCTGCCCTCGGCAACAACAGAACCTGCAGCCGGACCCAGAGCCACGCAAGCCATGCAAGCCCCATGAGCCACCCTCGCCCTTGAGCTCCTTGGCACCGCTGCCCAAGCAAAACAAGGCACCTCTGGCCCAGAGCCCAGGACCCAGCAAAAGAAGCCTACAGCACCCGGTATTCCCAGGCGGTCTCCCATCCAAGTACTAACCGGGCCCGACCCTGCTTAGCTTCCGAGATCAGACGATATCGGGCAGTCTCAGGGTGGTATGGCCGTAGGCACCCCTCAGCCCCACAGCAGCGCTCTCCAGCACACACCAGCGCCTTCCTGCCCTGCCCCAATGCCCCCTGCACCCGGCACACGGCCGCCAGCGCCACTGTCGGCAACAACCCAACCTGCAGCCAGACCCAGAGCCATACAAGCCACTCAAGCTTTTCCAGCCACGCCAACTATGTGAGGACTAACAGTCATGGCCACCAGCTCTGCCCTGACCTCGGAAACAACAGAACCTGCAGCCGGACCCAGAGCCACGCAAGCCATGCAAGCCCCATGAGCCACCCTCCCCCTTGTGCTCCTTGGCACCGCTGCCCAAGCAAAACAAGGCACCTCTGGCCCAGAGCCCAGGACCCAGCAAAAGAAGCCTACAGCACCCGGTATTCCCAGGCGGTCTCCCATCCAAGTACTAACCGGGCCCGACCCTGCTTAGCTTCCGAGATCAGACGATATCGGGCGTTCTCAGGGTGGTATGGCCGTAGGCACCCCTCAGCCCCACAGCAGCGCTCTCCAGCACACACCAGCGCCTTCCTGCCCTGCCCCAATGCCCCCCGCACCCGGCACACGGCCGCCAGCGCCACTGTTGGCAACAACCCAACCTGCAGCCAGACCGAACACCACACAAGCCACTCAAGCTTTTCCAGCCACGCCAACTATGTGAGGACTAACAGTCATGGCCACCAGCTCTGCCCTGCCCTCGGCAACAACAGAACCTGCAGCCGGACCCAGAGCCACGCAAGCCATGCAAGCCCCATGAGCCACCCTCGCCCTTGAGCTCCTTGGCACCGCTGCCCAAGCAAAACAAGGCACCTCTGGCCCAGAGCCCAGGACCCAGCAAAAGAAGCCTACAGCACCCGGTATTCCCAGGCGGTCTCCCATCCAAGTACTAACCGGGCCCGACCCTGCTTAGCTTCCGAGATCAGACGAGATCGGGTGTTCTCAGGGTGGTATGGCCGTAGGCACCCCTCAGCCCCACAGCAGCGCTCTCCAGCACACACCAGCGCCTTCCTGCCCTGCCCCAATGCTCCTCGCACCCGGCACACGGCCGCCAGCGCCACTGTCGGCAACAACCCAACCTGCAGCCAGACCCAGAGCCATACAAGCCACTCAAGCTTTGCCCGCCACGCCAACTATGCGAGGACTAACAGTCATGGCCACCAGCTCTTCCCTGCCCTCGGAAACAAGGGAACCTGCAGCCAGATCCAGAGCCACGCAAGCCATGCAAGCCCCATGAGCCACCCTCGCCCTTGTGCTCCTTGGCACCGCTGCCCAAGCAAAACAAGGCACCTCTGGCCCAGAGCCCAGGACCCAGCAAAAGAAGCCTACAGCACCCGGTATTCCCAGGCGGTCTCCCATCCAAGTACTAACCGGGCCCGACCCTGCTTAGCTTCCGAGATCAGACGAGATCGGGCGTTCTCAGGGTGGTATGGCCGTAGGCACCCCTCAGCCCCACAGCAGCGCTCTCCAGCACACACCAGCGCCTTCCTGCCCTGCCCCAATGCCCCCCGCACCCGGCACACGGCCGCCAGCGCCACTGTCGGCAACAACCCAACCTGCAGCCAGACCCAGAGCCATACAAGCCACTCAAGCATTTCCCGCCACGCCAACTATGCGAGGACTAACAGTCATGGCCACCAGCTCTTCCCTGCCCTCGGAAACAAGGGAACCTGCAGCCAGATCCAGAGCCACGCAAGCCATGCAAGCCCCATGAGCCACCCTCGCCCTTGTGCTCCTTGGCACCGCTGCCCAAGCAAAACAAGGCACCTCTGGCCCAGAGCCCAGGACCCAGCAAAAGAAGCCTACAGCACCCGGTATTCCCAGGCGGTCTCCCATCCAAGTACTAACCGGGCCCGACCCTGCTTAGCTTCCGAGATCAGACGAGATCGGGCGTTCTCAGGGTGGTATAGCCGTAGGCACCCCTCAGCCCCACAGCAGCGCTCTCCAGCACACACCAGCGCCTTCCTGCCCTGCCCCAATGCTCCTCGCACCCGGCACACGGCCGCCAGCGCCACTGTCGGCAACAACCCAACCTGCAGCCAGACCCAGAGCCATACAAGCCACTCAAGCTTTTCCCGCCACGCCAACTATGCGAGGACTAACAGTCATGGCCACCAGCTCTTCCCTGCCCTCGGAAACAAGGGAACCTGCAGCCAGATCCAGAGCCACGCAAGCCATGCAAGCCCCATGAGCCACCCTCCCCCTTGTGCTCCTTGGCACCGCTGCCCAAGCAAAACAAGGCACCTCTGGCCCAGAGCCCAGAACCCAGCAAAAGAAGCCTACAGCACCCGGTATTCCCAGGCGGTCTCCCATCCAAGTACTAACCGGGCCCGACCCTGCTTAGCTTCCGAGATCAGACGAGATCGGGCGTTCTCAGGGTGGTATGGCCGTAGGCACCCCTCAGCCCCACAGCAGCGCTCTCCAGCACACACCAGCGCCTTCCTGCCCTGCCCCAATGCCCCCCGCACCCGGCACACGGCCGCCAGCGCCACTGTCGGCAACAACCCAACCTGCAGCCAGACCCAGAGCCATACAAGCCACTCAAGCTTTTCCCGCCACGCCAACTATGCGAGGACTAACAGTCATGGCCACCAGCTCTTCCCTGCCCTCGGAAACAAGGGAACCTGCAGCCAGATCCAGAGCCACGCAAGCCATGCAAGCCCCATGAGCCACCCTCCCCCTTGTGCTCCTTGGCACCGCTGCCCAAGCAAAACAAGGCACCTCTGGCCCAGAGCCCAGGACCCAGCAAAAGAAGCCTACAGCACCCGGTATTCCCAGGCGGTCTCCCATCCAAGTACTAACCGGGCCCGACCCTGCTTAGCTTCCGAGATCAGACGAGATCGGGCGTTCTCAGGGTGGTATGGCCGTAGGCACCCCTCAGCCCCACAGCAGCGCTCTCCAGCACACACCAGCGCCTTCCTGCCCTGCCCCAATGCCCCCCGCACCCGGCACACGGCCGCCAGCGCCACTGTCGGCAACAACCCAACCTGCAGCCAGACCCAGAGCCATACAAGCCACTCAAGCTTTTCCCGCCACGCCAACTATGCGAGGACTAACAGTCATGGCCACCAGCTCTTCCCTGCCCTCGGAAACAAGGGAACCTGCAGCCAGATCCAGAGCCACGCAAGCCATGCAAGCCCCATGAGCCACCCTCGCCCTTGTGCTCCTTGGCACCGCTGCCCAAGCAAAACAAGGCACCTCTGGCCCAGAGCCCAGGACCCAGCAAAAGAAGCCTACAGCACCCGGTATTCCCAGGCGGTCTCCCATCCAAGTACTAACCGGGCCCGACCCTGCTTAGCTTCCGAGATCAGACGATATCGGGCGTTCTCAGGGTGGTATGGCCGTAGGCACCCCTCAGCCCCACAGCAGCGCTCTCCAGCACACACCAGCGCCTTCCTGCCCTGCCCCAATGCCCCCCGCACCCGGCACACGGCCGCCAGCGCCACTGTCGGCAACAACCCAACCTGCAGCCAGACCCAGAGCCATACAAGCCACTCAAGCTTTTCCCGCCACGCCAACTATGCGAGGACTAACAGTCATGGCCACCAGCTCTTCCCTGCCCTCGGAAACAAGGGAACCTGCAGCCAGATCCAGAGCCACGCAAGCCATGCAAGCCCCATGAGCCACCCTCCCCCTTGTGCTCCTTGGCACCGCTGCCCAAGCAAAACAAGGCACCTCTGGCCCAGAGCCCAGGACCCAGCAAAAGAAGCCTACAGCACCCGGTATTCCCAGGCGGTCTCCCATCCAAGTACTAACCGGGCCCGACCCTGCTTAGCTTCCGAGATCAGACGAGATCGGGCGTTCTCAGGGTGGTATGGCCGTAGGCACCCCTCAGCCCCACAGCAGCGCTCTCCAGCACACACCAGCGCCTTCCTGCCCTGCCCCAATGCCCCCCGCACCCGGCACACGGCCGCCAGCGCCACTGTCGGCAACAACCCAACCTGCAGCCAGACCCAGAGCCATACAAGCCACTCAAGCTTTTCCAGCCACGCCAACTATGTGAGGACTAACAGTCATGGCCACCAGCTCTGCCCTGACCTCGGAAACAACAGAACCTGCAGCCGGACCCAGAGCCACGCAAGCCATGCAAGCCCCATGAGCCACCCTCCCCCTTGTGCTCCTTGGCACCGCTGCCCAAGCAAAACAAGGCACCTCTGGCCCAGAGCCCAGGACCCAGCAAAAGAAGCCTACAGCACCCGGTATTCCCAGGCGGTCTCCCATCCAAGTACTAACCGGGCCCGACCCTGCTTAGCTTCCGAGATCAGACGAGATCGGGCGTTCTCAGGGTGGTATGGCCGTAGGCACCCCTCAGCCCCACAGCAGCGCTCTCCAGCACACACCAGCGCCTTCCTGCCCTGCCCCAATGCCCCCCGCACCCGGCACACGGCCGCCAGCGCCACTGTCGGCAACAACCCAACCAGCAGCCAGACCGAACACCACACAAGCCACTCAAGCTTTTCCAGCCACGCCAACTATGTGAGGACTAACAGTCATGGCCACCAGCTCTGCCCTGCCCTCGGCAGCAACAGAACCTGCAGCCGGACCCAGAGCCACGCAAGCCATGCAAGCCCCATGAGCCACCCTCGCCCTTGAGCTCCTTGGCACCGCTGCCCAAGCAAAACAAGGCACCTCTGGCCCAGAGCCCAGGACCCAGCAAAAGAAGCCTACAGCACCCGGTATTCCCAGGCGGTCTCCCATCCAAGTACTAACCGGGCCCGACCCTGCTTAGCTTCCGAGATCAGACGAGATCGGGCGTTCTCAGGGTGGTATGGCCGTAGGCACCCCTCAGCCCCACAGCAGCGCTCTCCAGCACACACCAGCGCCTTCCTGCCCTGCCCCAATGCCCCCCGCACCCGGCACACGGCCGCCAGCGCCACTGTCGGCAACAACCCAACCTGCAGCCAGACCCAGAGCCATACAAGCCACTCAAGCTTTTCCCGCCACGCCAACTATGCGAGGACTAACAGTCATGGCCACCAGCTCTTCCCTGCCCTCGGAAACAAGGGAACCTGCAGCCAGATCCAGAGCCACGCAAGCCATGCAAGCCCCATGAGCCACCCTCGCCCTTGTGCTCCTTGGCACCGCTGCCCAAGCAAAACAAGGCACCTCTGGCCCAGAGCCCAGGACCCAGCAAAAGAAGCCTACAGCACCCGGTATTCCCAGGCGGTCTCCCATCCAAGTACTAACCGGGCCCGACCCTGCTTAGCTTCCGAGATCAGACGAGATCGGGCGTTCTCAGGGTGGTATGGCCGTAGGCACCCCTCAGCCCCACAGCAGCGCTCTCCAGCACACACCAGCGCCTTCCTGCCCTGCCCCAATGCCCCCCGCACCCGGCACACGGCCGCCAGCGCCACTGTCGGCAACAACCCAACCTGCAGCCAGACCGAACACCACACAAGCCACTCAAGCTTTTCCAGCCACGCCAACTATGCGAGGACTAACAGTCATGGCCACCAGCTCTGCCCTGACCTCGGAAACAACAGAACCTGCAGCCGGACCCAGAGCCACGCAAGCCATGCAAGCCCCATGAGCCACCCTCGCCCTTGAGCTCCTTGGCACCGCTGCCCAAGCAAAACAAGGCACCTCTGGCCCAGAGCCCAGGACCCAGCAAAAGAAGCCTACAGCACCCGGTATTCCCAGGCGGTCTCCCATCCAAGTACTAACCGGGCCCGACCCTGCTTAGCTTCCGAGATCAGACGAGATCGGGCGTTCTCAGGGTGGTATGGCCGTAGGCACCCCTCAGCCCCACAGCAGCGCTCTCCAGCACACACCAGCGCCTTCCTGCCCTGCCCCAATGCCCCCCGCACCCGGCACACGGCCGCCAGCGCCACTGTCGGCAACAACCCAACCTGCAGCCAGACCCAGAGCCATACAAGCCACTCAAGCTTTTCCCGCCACGCCAACTATGCGAGGACTAACAGTCATGGCCACCAGCTCTTCCCTGCCCTCGGAAACAAGGGAACCTGCAGCCAGATCCAGAGCCACGCAAGCCATGCAAGCCCCATGAGCCACCCTCGCCCTTGTGCTCCTTGGCACCGCTGCCCAAGCAAAACAAGGCACCTCTGGCCCAGAGCCCAGGACCCAGCAAAAGAAGCCTACAGCACCCGGTATTCCCAGGCGGTCTCCCATCCAAGTACTAACCGGGCCCGACCCTGCTTAGCTTCCGAGATCAGACGAGATCGGGCGTTCTCAGGGTGGTATGGCCGTAGGCACCCCTCAGCCCCACAGCAGCGCTCTCCAGCACACACCAGCGCCTTCCTGCCCTGCCCCAATGCCCCCCGCACCCGGCACACGGCCGCCAGCGCCACTGTCGGCAACAACCCAACCAGCAGCCAGACCGAACACCACACAAGCCACTCAAGCTTTTCCAGCCACGCCAACTATGTGAGGACTAACAGTCATGGCCACCAGCTCTGCCCTGCCCTCGGCAGCAACAGAACCTGCAGCCGGACCCAGAGCCACGCAAGCCATGCAAGCCCCATGAGCCACCCTCGCCCTTGAGCTCCTTGGCACCGCTGCCCAAGCAAAACAAGGCACCTCTGGCCCAGAGCCCAGGACCCAGCAAAAGAAGCCTACAGCACCCGGTATTCCCAGGCGGTCTCCCATCCAAGTACTAACCGGGCCCGACCCTGCTTAGCTTCCGAGATCAGACGAGATCGGGCGTTCTCAGGGTGGTATGGCCGTAGGCACCCCTCAGCCCCACAGCAGCGCTCTCCAGCACACACCAGCGCCTTCCTGCCCTGCCCCAATGCCCCCCGCACCCGGCACACGGCCGCCAGCGCCACTGTCGGCAACAACCCAACCGGCAGCCAGACCCAGAGCCATACAAGCCACTCAAGCTTTTCCCGCCACGCCAACTATGCGAGGACTAACAGTCATGGCCACCAGCTCTGCCCTGCCCTCGTCAACAACAGAACCTGCAGCCGGACCCAGAGCCACGCAAGCCATGCAAGCCCCATGAGCCACCCTCGCCCTTGAGCTCCTTGGCACCGCTGCCCAAGCAAAACAAGGCACCTCTGGCCCAGAGCCCAGGACCCAGCAAAAGAAGCCTACAGCACCCGGTATTCCCAGGCGGTCTCCCATCCAAGTACTAACCGGGCCCGACCCTGCTTAGCTTCCGAGATCAGACGATATCGGGCAGTCTCAGGGTGGTATGGCCGTAGGCACCCCTCAGCCCCACAGCAGCGCTCTCCAGCACACACCAGCGCCTTCCTGCCCTGCCCCAATGCCCCCTGCACCCGGCACACGGCCGCCAGCGCCACTGTCGGCAACAACCCAACCTGCAGCCAGACCCAGAGCCATACAAGCCACTCAAGCTTTTCCAGCCACGCCAACTATGTGAGGACTAACAGTCATGGCCACCAGCTCTGCCCTGACCTCGGAAACAACAGAACCTGCAGCCGGACCCAGAGCCACGCAAGCCATGCAAGCCCCATGAGCCACCCTCCCCCTTGTGCTCCTTGGCACCGCTGCCCAAGCAAAACAAGGCACCTCTGGCCCAGAGCCCAGGACCCAGCAAAAGAAGCCTACAGCACCCGGTATTCCCAGGCGGTCTCCCATCCAAGTACTAACCGGGCCCGACCCTGCTTAGCTTCCGAGATCAGACGATATCGGGCGTTCTCAGGGTGGTATGGCCGTAGGCACCCCTCAGCCCCACAGCAGCGCTCTCCAGCACACACCAGCGCCTTCCTGCCCTGCCCCAATGCCCCCCGCACCCGGCACACGGCCGCCAGCGCCACTGTTGGCAACAACCCAACCTGCAGCCAGACCGAACACCACACAAGCCACTCAAGCTTTTCCAGCCACGCCAACTATGTGAGGACTAACAGTCATGGCCACCAGCTCTGCCCTGCCCTCGGCAACAACAGAACCTGCAGCCGGACCCAGAGCCACGCAAGCCATGCAAGCCCCATGAGCCACCCTCGCCCTTGAGCTCCTTGGCACCGCTGCCCAAGCAAAACAAGGCACCTCTGGCCCAGAGCCCAGGACCCAGCAAAAGAAGCCTACAGCACCCGGTATTCCCAGGCGGTCTCCCATCCAAGTACTAACCGGGCCCGACCCTGCTTAGCTTCCGAGATCAGACGAGATCGGGTGTTCTCAGGGTGGTATGGCCGTAGGCACCCCTCAGCCCCACAGCAGCGCTCTCCAGCACACACCAGCGCCTTCCTGCCCTGCCCCAATGCTCCTCGCACCCGGCACACGGCCGCCAGCGCCACTGTCGGCAACAACCCAACCTGCAGCCAGACCGAACACCACACAAGCCACTCAAGCTTTTCCAGCCACGCCAACTATGCGAGGACTAACAGTCATGGCCACCAGCTCTGCCCTGCCCTCGGCAACAACAGAACCTGCAGCCGGACCCAGAGCCACGCAAGCCATGCAAGCCCCATGAGCCACCCTCGCCCTTGAGCTCCTTGGCACCGCTGCCCAAGCAAAACAAGGCACCTCTGGCCCAGAGCCCAGGACCCAGCAAAAGAAGCCTACAGCACCCGGTATTCCCAGGCGGTCTCCCATCCAAGTACTAACCGGGCCCGACCCTGCTTAGCTTCCGAGATCAGACGAGATCGGGCGTTCTCAGGGTGGTATAGCCGTAGGCACCCCTCAGCCCCACAGCAGCGCTCTCCAGCACACACCAGCGCCTTCCTGCCCTGCCCCAATGCTCCTCGCACCCGGCACACGGCCGCCAGCGCCACTGTCGGCAACAACCCAACCTGCAGCCAGACCCAGAGCCATACAAGCCACTCAAGCTTTTCCCGCCACGCCAACTATGCGAGGACTAACAGTCATGGCCACCAGCTCTTCCCTGCCCTCGGAAACAAGGGAACCTGCAGCCAGATCCAGAGCCACGCAAGCCATGCAAGCCCCATGAGCCACCCTCCCCCTTGTGCTCCTTGGCACCGCTGCCCAAGCAAAACAAGGCACCTCTGGCCCAGAGCCCAGAACCCAGCAAAAGAAGCCTACAGCACCCGGTATTCCCAGGCGGTCTCCCATCCAAGTACTAACCGGGCCCGACCCTGCTTAGCTTCCGAGATCAGACGAGATCGGGCGTTCTCAGGGTGGTATGGCCGTAGGCACCCCTCAGCCCCACAGCAGCGCTCTCCAGCACACACCAGCGCCTTCCTGCCCTGCCCCAATGCCCCCCGCACCCGGCACACGGCCGCCAGCGCCACTGTCGGCAACAACCCAACCTGCAGCCAGACCCAGAGCCATACAAGCCACTCAAGCTTTTCCCGCCACGCCAACTATGCGAGGACTAACAGTCATGGCCACCAGCTCTTCCCTGCCCTCGGAAACAAGGGAACCTGCAGCCAGATCCAGAGCCACGCAAGCCATGCAAGCCCCATGAGCCACCCTCCCCCTTGTGCTCCTTGGCACCGCTGCCCAAGCAAAACAAGGCACCTCTGGCCCAGAGCCCAGGACCCAGCAAAAGAAGCCTACAGCACCCGGTATTCCCAGGCGGTCTCCCATCCAAGTACTAACCGGGCCCGACCCTGCTTAGCTTCCGAGATCAGACGAGATCGGGCGTTCTCAGGGTGGTATGGCCGTAGGCACCCCTCAGCCCCACAGCAGCGCTCTCCAGCACACACCAGCGCCTTCCTGCCCTGCCCCAATGCCCCCCGCACCCGGCACACGGCCGCCAGCGCCACTGTCGGCAACAACCCAACCTGCAGCCAGACCCAGAGCCATACAAGCCACTCAAGCTTTTCCCGCCACGCCAACTATGCGAGGACTAACAGTCATGGCCACCAGCTCTTCCCTGCCCTCGGAAACAAGGGAACCTGCAGCCAGATCCAGAGCCACGCAAGCCATGCAAGCCCCATGAGCCACCCTCGCCCTTGAGCTCCTTGGCACCGCTGCCCAAGCAAAACAAGGCACCTCTGGCCCAGAGCCCAGGACCCAGCAAAAGAAGCCTACAGCACCCGGTATTCCCAGGCGGTCTCCCATCCAAGTACTAACCGGGCCCGACCCTGCTTAGCTTCCGAGATCAGACGATATCGGGCGTTCTCAGGGTGGTATGGCCGTAGGCACCCCTCAGCCCCACAGCAGCGCTCTCCAGCACACACCAGCGCCTTCCTGCCCTGCCCCAATGCCCCCCGCACCCGGCACACGGCCGCCAGCGCCACTGTCGGCAACAACCCAACCTGCAGCCAGACCCAGAGCCATACAAGCCACTCAAGCTTTTCCCGCCACGCCAACTATGCGAGGACTAACAGTCATGGCCACCAGCTCTTCCCTGCCCTCGGAAACAAGGGAACCTGCAGCCAGATCCAGAGCCACGCAAGCCATGCAAGCCCCATGAGCCACCCTCGCCCTTGTGCTCCTTGGCACCGCTGCCCAAGCAAAACAAGGCACCTCTGGCCCAGAGCCCAGGACCCAGCAAAAGAAGCCTACAGCACCCGGTATTCCCAGGCGGTCTCCCATCCAAGTACTAACCGGGTCCGACCCTGCTTAGCTTCCGAGATCAGACGAGATCGGGCGTTCTCAGGGTGGTATGGCCGTAGGCACCCCTCAGCCCCACAGCAGCGCTCTCCAGCACACACCAGCGCCTTCCTGCCCTGCCCCAATGCCCCCCGCACCCGGCACACGGCCGCCAGCGCCACTGTCGGCAACAACCCAACCTGCAGCCAGACCCAGAGCCATACAAGCCACTCAAGCTTTTCCCGCCACGCCAACTATGCGAGGACTAACAGTCATGGCCACCAGCTCTTCCCTGCCCTCGGAAACAAGGGAACCTGCAGCCAGATCCAGAGCCACGCAAGCCATGCAAGCCCCATGAGCCACCCTCCCCCTTGTGCTCCTTGGCACCGCTGCCCAAGCAAAACAAGGCACCTCTGGCCCAGAGCCCAGGACCCAGCAAAAGAAGCCTACAGCACCCGGTATTCCCAGGCGGTCTCCCATCCAAGTACTAACCGGGCCCGACCCTGCTTAGCTTCCGAGATCAGACGAGATCGGGCGTTCTCAGGGTGGTATGGCCGTAGGCACCCCTCAGCCCCACAGCAGCGCTCTCCAGCACACACCAGCGCCTTCCTGCCCTGCCCCAATGCCCCCCGCACCCGGCACACGGCCGCCAGCGCCACTGTCGGCAACAACCCAACCAGCAGCCAGACCGAACACCACACAAGCCACTCAAGCTTTTCCAGCCACGCCAACTATGTGAGGACTAACAGTCATGGCCACCAGCTCTGCCCTGCCCTCGGCAGCAACAGAACCTGCAGCCGGACCCAGAGCCACGCAAGCCATGCAAGCCCCATGAGCCACCCTCGCCCTTGAGCTCCTTGGCACCGCTGCCCAAGCAAAACAAGGCACCTCTGGCCCAGAGCCCAGGACCCAGCAAAAGAAGCCTACAGCACCCGGTATTCCCAGGCGGTCTCCCATCCAAGTACTAACCGGGTCCGACCCTGCTTAGCTTCCGAGATCAGACGAGATCGGGCGTTCTCAGGGTGGTATGGCCGTAGGCACCCCTCAGCCCCACAGCAGCGCTCTCCAGCACACACCAGCGCCTTCCTGCCCTGCCCCAATGCCCCCCGCACCCGGCACACGGCCGCCAGCGCCACTGTCGGCAACAACCCAACCTGCAGCCAGACCCAGAGCCATACAAGCCACTCAAGCTTTTCCCGCCACGCCAACTATGCGAGGACTAACAGTCATGGCCACCAGCTCTTCCCTGCCCTCGGAAACAAGGGAACCTGCAGCCAGATCCAGAGCCACGCAAGCCATGCAAGCCCCATGAGCCACCCTCCCCCTTGTGCTCCTTGGCACCGCTGCCCAAGCAAAACAAGGCACCTCTGGCCCAGAGCCCAGGACCCAGCAAAAGAAGCCTACAGCACCCGGTATTCCCAGGCGGTCTCCCATCCAAGTACTAACCGGGCCCGACCCTGCTTAGCTTCCGAGATCAGACGAGATCGGGCGTTCTCAGGGTGGTATGGCCGTAGGCACCCCTCAGCCCCACAGCAGCGCTCTCCAGCACACACCAGCGCCTTCCTGCCCTGCCCCAATGCCCCCCGCACCCGGCACACGGCCGCCAGCGCCACTGTCGGCAACAACCCAACCTGCAGCCAGACCCAGAGCCATACAAGCCACTCAAGCTTTTCCAGCCACGCCAACTATGTGAGGACTAACAGTCATGGCCACCAGCTCTGCCCTGACCTCGGAAACAACAGAACCTGCAGCCGGACCCAGAGCCACGCAAGCCATGCAAGCCCCATGAGCCACCCTCCCCCTTGTGCTCCTTGGCACCGCTGCCCAAGCAAAACAAGGCACCTCTGGCCCAGAGCCCAGGACCCAGCAAAAGAAGCCTACAGCACCCGGTATTCCCAGGCGGTCTCCCATCCAAGTACTAACCGGGCCCGACCCTGCTTAGCTTCCGAGATCAGACGAGATCGGGCGTTCTCAGGGTGGTATGGCCGTAGGCACCCCTCAGCCCCACAGCAGCGCTCTCCAGCACACACCAGCGCCTTCCTGCCCTGCCCCAATGCCCCCCGCACCCGGCACACGGCCGCCAGCGCCACTGTCGGCAACAACCCAACCAGCAGCCAGACCGAACACCACACAAGCCACTCAAGCTTTTCCAGCCACGCTCTCTATGTGAGGACTAACAGTCATGGCCACCAGCTCTGCCCTGCCCTCGGCAGCAACAGAACCTGCAGCCGGACCCAGAGCCACGCAAGCCATGCAAGCCCCATGAGCCACCCTCGCCCTTGAGCTCCTTGGCACCGCTGCCCAAGCAAAACAAGGCACCTCTGGCCCAGAGCCCAGGACCCAGCAAAAGAAGCCTACAGCACCCGGTATTCCCAGGCGGTCTCCCATCCAAGTACTAACCGGGTCCGACCCTGCTTAGCTTCCGAGATCAGACGAGATCGGGCGTTCTCAGGGTGGTATGGCCGTAGGCACCCCTCAGCCCCACAGCAGCGCTCTCCAGCACACACCAGCGCCTTCCTGCCCTGCCCCAATGCCCCCCGCACCCGGCACACGGCCGCCAGCGCCACTGTCGGCAACAACCCAACCTGCAGCCAGACCCAGAGCCATACAAGCCACTCAAGCTTTTCCCGCCACGCCAACTATGCGAGGACTAACAGTCATGGCCACCAGCTCTTCCCTGCCCTCGGAAACAAGGGAACCTGCAGCCAGATCCAGAGCCACGCAAGCCATGCAAGCCCCATGAGCCACCCTCGCCCTTGTGCTCCTTGGCACCGCTGCCCAAGCAAAACAAGGCACCTCTGGCCCAGAGCCCAGGACCCAGCAAAAGAAGCCTACAGCACCCGGTATTCCCAGGCGGTCTCCCATCCAAGTACTAACCGGGCCCGACCCTGCTTAGCTTCCGAGATCAGACGAGATCGGGCGTTCTCAGGGTGGTATGGCCGTAGGCACCCCTCAGCCCCACAGCAGCGCTCTCCAGCACACACCAGCGCCTTCCTGCCCTGCCCCAATGCCCCCCGCACCCGGCACACGGCCGCCAGCGCCACTGTCGGCAACAACCCAACCTGCAGCCAGACCCAGAGCCATACAAGCCACTCAAGCTTTTCCAGCCACGCCAACTATGTGAGGACTAACAGTCATGGCCACCAGCTCTGCCCTGACCTCGGAAACAACAGAACCTGCAGCCGGACCCAGAGCCACGCAAGCCATGCAAGCCCCATGAGCCACCCTCCCCCTTGTGCTCCTTGGCACCGCTGCCCAAGCAAAACAAGGCACCTCTGGCCCAGAGCCCAGGACCCAGCAAAAGAAGCCTACAGCACCCGGTATTCCCAGGCGGTCTCCCATCCAAGTACTAACCGGGCCCGACCCTGCTTAGCTTCCGAGATCAGACGAGATCGGGCGTTCTCAGGGTGGTATGGCCGTAGGCACCCCTCAGCCCCACAGCAGCGCTCTCCAGCACACACCAGCGCCTTCCTGCCCTGCCCCAATGCCCCCCGCACCCGGCACACGGCCGCCAGCGCCACTGTCGGCAACAACCCAACCAGCAGCCAGACCGAACACCACACAAGCCACTCAAGCTTTTCCAGCCACGCCAACTATGTGAGGACTAACAGTCATGGCCACCAGCTCTGCCCTGCCCTCGGCAGCAACAGAACCTGCAGCCGGACCCAGAGCCACGCAAGCCATGCAAGCCCCATGAGCCACCCTCGCCCTTGAGCTCCTTGGCACCGCTGCCCAAGCAAAACAAGGCACCTCTGGCCCAGAGCCCAGGACCCAGCAAAAGAAGCCTACAGCACCCGGTATTCCCAGGCGGTCTCCCATCCAAGTACTAACCGGGCCCGACCCTGCTTAGCTTCCGAGATCAGACGAGATCGGGCGTTCTCAGGGTGGTATGGCCGTAGGCACCCCTCAGCCCCACAGCAGCGCTCTCCAGCACACACCAGCGCCTTCCTGCCCTGCCCCAATGCCCCCCGCACCCGGCACACGGCCGCCAGCGCCACTGTCGGCAACAACCCAACCTGCAGCCAGACCGAACACCACACAAGCCACTCAAGCTTTTCCAGCCACGCCAACTATGCGAGGACTAACAGTCATGGCCACCAGCTCTGCCCTGACCTCGGAAACAACAGAACCTGCAGCCGGACCCAGAGCCACGCAAGCCATGCAAGCCCCATGAGCCACCCTCGCCCTTGAGCTCCTTGGCACCGCTGCCCAAGCAAAACAAGGCACCTCTGGCCCAGAGCCCAGGACCCAGCAAAAGAAGCCTACAGCACCCGGTATTCCCAGGCGGTCTCCCATCCAAGTACTAACCGGGCCCGACCCTGCTTAGCTTCCGAGATCAGACGAGATCGGGCGTTCTCAGGGTGGTATGGCCGTAGGCACCCCTCAGCCCCACAGCAGCGCTCTCCAGCACACACCAGCGCCTTCCTGCCCTGCCCCAATGCCCCCCGCACCCGGCACACGGCCGCCAGCGCCACTGTCGGCAACAACCCAACCTGCAGCCAGACCCAGAGCCATACAAGCCACTCAAGCTTTTCCCGCCACGCCAACTATGCGAGGACTAACAGTCATGGCCACCAGCTCTTCCCTGCCCTCGGAAACAAGGGAACCTGCAGCCAGATCCAGAGCCACGCAAGCCATGCAAGCCCCATGAGCCACCCTCGCCCTTGTGCTCCTTGGCACCGCTGCCCAAGCAAAACAAGGCACCTCTGGCCCAGAGCCCAGGACCCAGCAAAAGAAGCCTACAGCACCCGGTATTCCCAGGCGGTCTCCCATCCAAGTACTAACCGGGCCCGACCCTGCTTAGCTTCCGAGATCAGACGAGATCGGGCGTTCTCAGGGTGGTATGGCCGTAGGCACCCCTCAGCCCCACAGCAGCGCTCTCCAGCACACACCAGCGCCTTCCTGCCCTGCCCCAATGCCCCCCGCACCCGGCACACGGCCGCCAGCGCCACTGTCGGCAACAACCCAACCAGCAGCCAGACCGAACACCACACAAGCCACTCAAGCTTTTCCAGCCACGCCAACTATGTGAGGACTAACAGTCATGGCCACCAGCTCTGCCCTGCCCTCGGCAGCAACAGAACCTGCAGCCGGACCCAGAGCCACGCAAGCCATGCAAGCCCCATGAGCCACCCTCGCCCTTGAGCTCCTTGGCACCGCTGCCCAAGCAAAACAAGGCACCTCTGGCCCAGAGCCCAGGACCCAGCAAAAGAAGCCTACAGCACCCGGTATTCCCAGGCGGTCTCCCATCCAAGTACTAACCGGGCCCGACCCTGCTTAGCTTCCGAGATCAGACGAGATCGGGCGTTCTCAGGGTGGTATGGCCGTAGGCACCCCTCAGCCCCACAGCAGCGCTCTCCAGCACACACCAGCGCCTTCCTGCCCTGCCCCAATGCCCCCCGCACCCGGCACACGGCCGCCAGCGCCACTGTCGGCAACAACCCAACCGGCAGCCAGACCCAGAGCCATACAAGCCACTCAAGCTTTTCCCGCCACGCCAACTATGCGAGGACTAACAGTCATGGCCACCAGCTCTGCCCTGCCCTCGGCAACAACAGAACCTGCAGCCGGACCCAGAGCCACGCAAGCCATGCAAGCCCCATGAGCCACCCTCGCCCTTGAGCTCCTTGGCACCGCTGCCCAAGCAAAACAAGGCACCTCTGGCCCAGAGCCCAGGACCCAGCAAAAGAAGCCTACAGCACCCGGTATTCCCAGGCGGTCTCCCATCCAAGTACTAACCGGGCCCGACCCTGCTTAGCTTCCGAGATCAGACGATATCGGGCAGTCTCAGGGTGGTATGGCCGTAGGCACCCCTCAGCCCCACAGCAGCGCTCTCCAGCACACACCAGCGCCTTCCTGCCCTGCCCCAATGCCCCCTGCACCCGGCACACGGCCGCCAGCGCCACTGTCGGCAACAACCCAACCTGCAGCCAGACCCAGAGCCATACAAGCCACTCAAGCTTTTCCAGCCACGCCAACTATGTGAGGACTAACAGTCATGGCCACCAGCTCTGCCCTGACCTCGGAAACAACAGAACCTGCAGCCGGACCCAGAGCCACGCAAGCCATGCAAGCCCCATGAGCCACCCTCCCCCTTGTGCTCCTTGGCACCGCTGCCCAAGCAAAACAAGGCACCTCTGGCCCAGAGCCCAGGACCCAGCAAAAGAAGCCTACAGCACCCGGTATTCCCAGGCGGTCTCCCATCCAAGTACTAACCGGGCCCGACCCTGCTTAGCTTCCGAGATCAGACGAGATCGGGCGTTCTCAGGGTGGTATGGCCGTAGGCACCCCTCAGCCCCACAGCAGCGCTCTCCAGCACACACCAGCGCCTTCCTGCCCTGCCCCAATGCCCCCCGCACCCGGCACACGGCCGCCAGCGCCACTGTTGGCAACAACCCAACCTGCAGCCAGACCGAACACCACACAAGCCACTCAAGCTTTTCCAGCCACGCCAACTATGTGAGGACTAACAGTCATGGCCACCAGCTCTGCCCTGCCCTCGGCAACAACAGAACCTGCAGCCGGACCCAGAGCCACGCAAGCCATGCAAGCCCCATGAGCCACCCTCGCCCTTGAGCTCCTTGGCACCGCTGCCCAAGCAAAACAAGGCACCTCTGGCCCAGAGCCCAGGACCCAGCAAAAGAAGCCTACAGCACCCGGTATTCCCAGGCGGTCTCCCATCCAAGTACTAACCGGGCCCGACCCTGCTTAGCTTCCGAGATCAGACGAGATCGGGTGTTCTCAGGGTGGTATGGCCGTAGGCACCCCTCAGCCCCACAGCAGCGCTCTCCAGCACACACCAGCGCCTTCCTGCCCTGCCCCAATGCTCCTCGCACCCGGCACACGGCCGCCAGCGCCACTGTCGGCAACAACCCAACCTGCAGCCAGACCGAACACCACACAAGCCACTCAAGCTTTTCCAGCCACGCCAACTATGCGAGGACTAACAGTCATGGCCACCAGCTCTGCCCTGCCCTCGGCAACAACAGAACCTGCAGCCGGACCCAGAGCCACGCAAGCCATGCAAGCCCCATGAGCCACCCTCGCCCTTGAGCTCCTTGGCACCGCTGCCCAAGCAAAACAAGGCACCTCTGGCCCAGAGCCCAGGACCCAGCAAAAGAAGCCTACAGCACCCGGTATTCCCAGGCGGTCTCCCATCCAAGTACTAACCGGGCCCGACCCTGCTTAGCTTCCGAGATCAGACGAGATCGGGCGTTCTCAGGGTGGTATAGCCGTAGGCACCCCTCAGCCCCACAGCAGCGCTCTCCAGCACACACCAGCGCCTTCCTGCCCTGCCCCAATGCTCCTCGCACCCGGCACACGGCCGCCAGCGCCACTGTCGGCAACAACCCAACCTGCAGCCAGACCCAGAGCCATACAAGCCACTCAAGCTTTTCCCGCCACGCCAACTATGCGAGGACTAACAGTCATGGCCACCAGCTCTTCCCTGCCCTCGGAAACAAGGGAACCTGCAGCCAGATCCAGAGCCACGCAAGCCATGCAAGCCCCATGAGCCACCCTCCCCCTTGTGCTCCTTGGCACCGCTGCCCAAGCAAAACAAGGCACCTCTGGCCCAGAGCCCAGAACCCAGCAAAAGAAGCCTACAGCACCCGGTATTCCCAGGCGGTCTCCCATCCAAGTACTAACCGGGCCCGACCCTGCTTAGCTTCCGAGATCAGACGAGATCGGGCGTTCTCAGGGTGGTATGGCCGTAGGCACCCCTCAGCCCCACAGCAGCGCTCTCCAGCACACACCAGCGCCTTCCTGCCCTGCCCCAATGCCCCCCGCACCCGGCACACGGCCGCCAGCGCCACTGTCGGCAACAACCCAACCTGCAGCCAGACCCAGAGCCATACAAGCCACTCAAGCTTTTCCCGCCACGCCAACTATGCGAGGACTAACAGTCATGGCCACCAGCTCTTCCCTGCCCTCGGAAACAAGGGAACCTGCAGCCAGATCCAGAGCCACGCAAGCCATGCAAGCCCCATGAGCCACCCTCCCCCTTGTGCTCCTTGGCACCGCTGCCCAAGCAAAACAAGGCACCTCTGGCCCAGAGCCCAGGACCCAGCAAAAGAAGCCTACAGCACCCGGTATTCCCAGGCGGTCTCCCATCCAAGTACTAACCGGGCCCGACCCTGCTTAGCTTCCGAGATCAGACGAGATCGGGCGTTCTCAGGGTGGTATGGCCGTAGGCACCCCTCAGCCCCACAGCAGCGCTCTCCAGCACACACCAGCGCCTTCCTGCCCTGCCCCAATGCCCCCCGCACCCGGCACACGGCCGCCAGCGCCACTGTCGGCAACAACCCAACCTGCAGCCAGACCCAGAGCCATACAAGCCACTCAAGCTTTTCCCGCCACGCCAACTATGCGAGGACTAACAGTCATGGCCACCAGCTCTTCCCTGCCCTCGGAAACAAGGGAACCTGCAGCCAGATCCAGAGCCACGCAAGCCATGCAAGCCCCATGAGCCACCCTCGCCCTTGTGCTCCTTGGCACCGCTGCCCAAGCAAAACAAGGCACCTCTGGCCCAGAGCCCAGGACCCAGCAAAAGAAGCCTACAGCACCCGGTATTCCCAGGCGGTCTCCCATCCAAGTACTAACCGGGCCCGACCCTGCTTAGCTTCCGAGATCAGACGATATCGGGCGTTCTCAGGGTGGTATGGCCGTAGGCACCCCTCAGCCCCACAGCAGCGCTCTCCAGCACACACCAGCGCCTTCCTGCCCTGCCCCAATGCCCCCCGCACCCGGCACACGGCCGCCAGCGCCACTGTCGGCAACAACCCAACCTGCAGCCAGACCCAGAGCCATACAAGCCACTCAAGCTTTTCCCGCCACGCCAACTATGCGAGGACTAACAGTCATGGCCACCAGCTCTTCCCTGCCCTCGGAAACAAGGGAACCTGCAGCCAGATCCAGAGCCACGCAAGCCATGCAAGCCCCATGAGCCACCCTCCCCCTTGTGCTCCTTGGCACCGCTGCCCAAGCAAAACAAGGCACCTCTGGCCCAGAGCCCAGGACCCAGCAAAAGAAGCCTACAGCACCCGGTATTCCCAGGCGGTCTCCCATCCAAGTACTAACCGGGCCCGACCCTGCTTAGCTTCCGAGATCAGACGAGATCGGGCGTTCTCAGGGTGGTATGGCCGTAGGCACCCCTCAGCCCCACAGCAGCGCTCTCCAGCACACACCAGCGCCTTCCTGCCCTGCCCCAATGCCCCCCGCACCCGGCACACGGCCGCCAGCGCCACTGTCGGCAACAACCCAACCAGCAGCCAGACCGAACACCACACAAGCCACTCAAGCTTTTCCAGCCACGCCAACTATGTGAGGACTAACAGTCATGGCCACCAGCTCTGCCCTGCCCTCGGCAGCAACAGAACCTGCAGCCGGACCCAGAGCCACGCAAGCCATGCAAGCCCCATGAGCCACCCTCGCCCTTGAGCTCCTTGGCACCGCTGCCCAAGCAAAACAAGGCACCTCTGGCCCAGAGCCCAGGACCCAGCAAAAGAAGCCTACAGCACCCGGTATTCCCAGGCGGTCTCCCATCCAAGTACTAACCGGGCCCGACCCTGCTTAGCTTCCGAGATCAGACGAGATCGGGCGTTCTCAGGGTGGTATGGCCGTAGGCACCCCTCAGCCCCACAGCAGCGCTCTCCAGCACACACCAGCGCCTTCCTGCCCTGCCCCAATGCCCCCCGCACCCGGCACACGGCCGCCAGCGCCACTGTCGGCAACAACCCAACCTGCAGCCAGACCGAACACCACACAAGCCACTCAAGCTTTTCCAGCCACGCCAACTATGCGAGGACTAACAGTCATGGCCACCAGCTCTGCCCTGACCTCGGAAACAACAGAACCTGCAGCCGGACCCAGAGCCACGCAAGCCATGCAAGCCCCATGAGCCACCCTCGCCCTTGAGCTCCTTGGCACCGCTGCCCAAGCAAAACAAGGCACCTCTGGCCCAGAGCCCAGGACCCAGCAAAAGAAGCCTACAGCACCCGGTATTCCCAGGCGGTCTCCCATCCAAGTACTAACCGGGCCCGACCCTGCTTAGCTTCCGAGATCAGACGAGATCGGGCGTTCTCAGGGTGGTATGGCCGTAGGCACCCCTCAGCCCCACAGCAGCGCTCTCCAGCACACACCAGCGCCTTCCTGCCCTGCCCCAATGCCCCCCGCACCCGGCACACGGCCGCCAGCGCCACTGTCGGCAACAACCCAACCTGCAGCCAGACCCAGAGCCATACAAGCCACTCAAGCTTTTCCCGCCACGCCAACTATGCGAGGACTAACAGTCATGGCCACCAGCTCTTCCCTGCCCTCGGAAACAAGGGAACCTGCAGCCAGATCCAGAGCCACGCAAGCCATGCAAGCCCCATGAGCCACCCTCGCCCTTGTGCTCCTTGGCACCGCTGCCCAAGCAAAACAAGGCACCTCTGGCCCAGAGCCCAGGACCCAGCAAAAGAAGCCTACAGCACCCGGTATTCCCAGGCGGTCTCCCATCCAAGTACTAACCGGGCCCGACCCTGCTTAGCTTCCGAGATCAGACGAGATCGGGCGTTCTCAGGGTGGTATGGCCGTAGGCACCCCTCAGCCCCACAGCAGCGCTCTCCAGCACACACCAGCGCCTTCCTGCCCTGCCCCAATGCCCCCCGCACCCGGCACACGGCCGCCAGCGCCACTGTCGGCAACAACCCAACCAGCAGCCAGACCGAACACCACACAAGCCACTCAAGCTTTTCCAGCCACGCCAACTATGTGAGGACTAACAGTCATGGCCACCAGCTCTGCCCTGCCCTCGGCAGCAACAGAACCTGCAGCCGGACCCAGAGCCACGCAAGCCATGCAAGCCCCATGAGCCACCCTCGCCCTTGAGCTCCTTGGCACCGCTGCCCAAGCAAAACAAGGCACCTCTGGCCCAGAGCCCAGGACCCAGCAAAAGAAGCCTACAGCACCCGGTATTCCCAGGCGGTCTCCCATCCAAGTACTAACCGGGCCCGACCCTGCTTAGCTTCCGAGATCAGACGAGATCGGGCGTTCTCAGGGTGGTATGGCCGTAGGCACCCCTCAGCCCCACAGCAGCGCTCTCCAGCACACACCAGCGCCTTCCTGCCCTGCCCCAATGCCCCCCGCACCCGGCACACGGCCGCCAGCGCCACTGTCGGCAACAACCCAACCGGCAGCCAGACCCAGAGCCATACAAGCCACTCAAGCTTTTCCCGCCACGCCAACTATGCGAGGACTAACAGTCATGGCCACCAGCTCTGCCCTGCCCTCGGCAACAACAGAACCTGCAGCCGGACCCAGAGCCACGCAAGCCATGCAAGCCCCATGAGCCACCCTCGCCCTTGAGCTCCTTGGCACCGCTGCCCAAACAAAACAAGGCACCTCTGGCCCAGAGCCCAGGACCCAGCAAAAGAAGCCTACAGCACCCGGTATTCCCAGGCGGTCTCCCATCCAAGTACTAACCGGGCCCGACCCTGCTTAGCTTCCGAGATCAGACGATATCGGGCAGTCTCAGGGTGGTATGGCCGTAGGCACCCCTCAGCCCCACAGCAGCGCTCTCCAGCACACACCAGCGCCTTCCTGCCCTGCCCCAATGCCCCCTGCACCCGGCACACGGCCGCCAGCGCCACTGTCGGCAACAACCCAACCTGCAGCCAGACCCAGAGCCATACAAGCCACTCAAGCTTTTCCAGCCACGCCAACTATGTGAGGACTAACAGTCATGGCCACCAGCTCTGCCCTGACCTCGGAAACAACAGAACCTGCAGCCGGACCCAGAGCCACGCAAGCCATGCAAGCCCCATGAGCCACCCTCCCCCTTGTGCTCCTTGGCACCGCTGCCCAAGCAAAACAAGGCACCTCTGGCCCAGAGCCCAGGACCCAGCAAAAGAAGCCTACAGCACCCGGTATTCCCAGGCGGTCTCCCATCCAAGTACTAACCGGGCCCGACCCTGCTTAGCTTCCGAGATCAGACGATATCGGGCGTTCTCAGGGTGGTATGGCCGTAGGCACCCCTCAGCCCCACAGCAGCGCTCTCCAGCACACACCAGCGCCTTCCTGCCCTGCCCCAATGCCCCCCGCACCCGGCACACGGCCGCCAGCGCCACTGTTGGCAACAACCCAACCTGCAGCCAGACCGAACACCACACAAGCCACTCAAGCTTTTCCAGCCACGCCAACTATGTGAGGACTAACAGTCATGGCCACCAGCTCTGCCCTGCCCTCGGCAACAACAGAACCTGCAGCCGGACCCAGAGCCACGCAAGCCATGCAAGCCCCATGAGCCACCCTCGCCCTTGAGCTCCTTGGCACCGCTGCCCAAGCAAAACAAGGCACCTCTGGCCCAGAGCCCAGGACCCAGCAAAAGAAGCCTACAGCACCCGGTATTCCCAGGCGGTCTCCCATCCAAGTACTAACCGGGCCCGACCCTGCTTAGCTTCCGAGATCAGACGAGATCGGGTGTTCTCAGGGTGGTATAGCCGTAGGCACCCCTCAGCCCCACAGCAGCGCTCTCCAGCACACACCAGCGCCTTCCTGCCCTGCCCCAATGCTCCTCGCACCCGGCACACGGCCGCCAGCGCCACTGTCGGCAACAACCCAACCTGCAGCCAGACCCAGAGCCATACAAGCCACTCAAGCTTTTCCAGCCACGCCAACTATGCGAGGACTAACAGTCATGGCCACCAGCTCTTCCCTGCCCTCGGAAACAAGGGAACCTGCAGCCAGATCCAGAGCCACGCAAGCCATGCAAGCCCCATGAGCCACCCTCCCCCTTGTGCTCCTTGGCACCGCTGCCCAAGCAAAACAAGGCACCTCTGGCCCAGAGCCCAGAACCCAGCAAAAGAAGCCTACAGCACCCGGTATTCCCAGGCGGTCTCCCATCCAAGTACTAACCGGGCCCGACCCTGCTTAGCTTCCGAGATCAGACGAGATCGGGCGTTCTCAGGGTGGTATGGCCGTAGGCACCCCTCAGCCCCACAGCAGCGCTCTCCAGCACACACCAGCGCCTTCCTGCCCTGCCCCAATGCCCCCCGCACCCGGCACACGGCCGCCAGCGCCACTGTCGGCAACAACCCAACCTGCAGCCAGACCCAGAGCCATACAAGCCACTCAAGCTTTTCCCGCCACGCCAACTATGCGAGGACTAACAGTCATGGCCACCAGCTCTTCCCTGCCCTCGGAAACAAGGGAACCTGCAGCCAGATCCAGAGCCACGCAAGCCATGCAAGCCCCATGAGCCACCCTCCCCCTTGTGCTCCTTGGCACCGCTGCCCAAGCAAAACAAGGCACCTCTGGCCCAGAGCCCAGGACCCAGCAAAAGAAGCCTACAGCACCCGGTATTCCCAGGCGGTCTCCCATCCAAGTACTAACCGGGCCCGACCCTGCTTAGCTTCCGAGATCAGACGAGATCGGGCGTTCTCAGGGTGGTATGGCCGTAGGCACCCCTCAGCCCCACAGCAGCGCTCTCCAGCACACACCAGCGCCTTCCTGCCCTGCCCCAATGCCCCCCGCACCCGGCACACGGCCGCCAGCGCCACTGACGGCAACAACCCAACCTGCAGCCAGACCCAGAGCGATACAAGCCACTCAAGCTTTTCCCGCCACGCCAACTATGCGAGGACTAACAGTCATGGCCACCAGCTCTTCCCTGCCCTCGGAAACAAGGGAACCTGCAGCCAGATCCAGAGCCACGCAAGCCATGCAAGCCCCATGAGCCACCCTCCCCCTTGTGCTCCTTGGCACCGCTGCCCAAGCAAAACAAGGCACCTCTGGCCCAGAGCCCAGGACCCAGCAAAAGAAGCCTACAGCACCCGGTATTCCCAGGCGGTCTCCCATCCAAGTACTAACCGGGCCCGACCCTGCTTAGCTTCCGAGATCAGACGAGATCGGGCGTTCTCAGGGTGGTATGGCCGTAGGCACCCCTCAGCCCCACAGCAGCGCTCTCCAGCACACACCAGCGCCTTCCTGCCCTGCCCCAATGCCCCCCGCACCCGGCACACGGCCGCCAGCGCCACTGTCGGCAACAACCCAACCTGCAGCCAGACCCAGAGCGATACAAGCCACTCAAGCTTTTCCCGCCACGCCAACTATGCGAGGACTAACAGTCATGGCCACCAGCTCTTCCCTGCCCTCGGAAACAAGGGAACCTGCAGCCAGATCCAGAGCCACGCAAGCCATGCAAGCCCCATGAGCCACCCTCGCCCTTGTGCTCCTTGGCACCGCTGCCCAAGCAAAACAAGGCACCTCTGGCCCAGAGCCCAGGACCCAGCAAAAGAAGCCTACAGCACCCGGTATTCCCAGGCGGTCTCCCATCCAAGTACTAACCGGGCCCGACCCTGCTTAGCTTCCGAGATCAGACGATGTCGGGCGTTCTCAGGGTGGTATGGCCGTAGGCACCCCTCAGCCCCACAGCAGCGCTCTCCAGCACACACCAGCGCCTTCCTGCCCTGCCCCAATGCCCCCCGCACCCGGCACACGGCCGCCAGCGCCACTGTCGGCAACAACCCAACCTGCAGCCAGACCCAGAGCCATACAAGCCACTCAAGCTTTTCCCGCCACGCCAACTATGCGAGGACTAACAGTCATGGCCACCAGCTCTTCCCTGCCCTCGGAAACAAGGGAACCTGCAGCCAGATCCAGAGCCACGCAAGCCATGCAAGCCCCATGAGCCACCCTCGCCCTTGTGCTCCTTGGCACCGCTGCCCAAGCAAAACAAGGCACCTCTGGCCCAGAGCCCAGGACCCAGCAAAAGAAGCCTACAGCACCCGGTATTCCCAGGCGGTCTCCCATCCAAGTACTAACCGGGTCCGACCCTGCTTAGCTTCCGAGATCAGACGAGATCGGGCGTTCTCAGGGTGGTATGGCCGTAGGCACCCCTCAGCCCCACAGCAGCGCTCTCCAGCACACACCAGCGCCTTCCTGCCCTGCCCCAATGCCCCCCGCACCCGGCACACGGCCGCCAGCGCCACTGTCGGCAACAACCCAACCTGCAGCCAGACCCAGAGCCATACAAGCCACTCAAGCTTTTCCCGCCACGCCAACTATGCGAGGACTAACAGTCATGGCCACCAGCTCTTCCCTGCCCTCGGAAACAAGGGAACCTGCAGCCAGATCCAGAGCCACGCAAGCCATGCAAGCCCCATGAGCCACCCTCCCCCTTGTGCTCCTTGGCACCGCTGCCCAAGCAAAACAAGGCACCTCTGGCCCAGAGCCCAGGACCCAGCAAAAGAAGCCTACAGCACCCGGTATTCCCAGGCGGTCTCCCATCCAAGTACTAACCGGGCCCGACCCTGCTTAGCTTCCGAGATCAGACGAGATCGGGCGTTCTCAGGGTGGTATGGCCGTAGGCACCCCTCAGCCCCACAGCAGCGCTCTCCAGCACACACCAGCGCCTTCCTGCCCTGCCCCAATGCCCCCCGCACCCGGCACACGGCCGCCAGCGCCACTGTCGGCAACAACCCAACCGGCAGCCAGACCCAGAGCCATACAAGCCACTCAAGCTTTTCCCGCCACGCCAACTATGCGAGGACTAACAGTCATGGCCACCAGCTCTGCCCTGCCCTCGGCAACAACAGAACCTGCAGCCGGACCCAGAGCCACGCAAGCCATGCAAGCCCCATGAGCCACCCTCGCCCTTGAGCTCCTTGGCACCGCTGCCCAAACAAAACAAGGCACCTCTGGCCCAGAGCCCAGGACCCAGCAAAAGAAGCCTACAGCACCCGGTATTCCCAGGCGGTCTCCCATCCAAGTACTAACCGGGCCCGACCCTGCTTAGCTTCCGAGATCAGACGATATCGGGCAGTCTCAGGGTGGTATGGCCGTAGGCACCCCTCAGCCCCACAGCAGCGCTCTCCAGCACACACCAGCGCCTTCCTGCCCTGCCCCAATGCCCCCCGCACCCGGCACACGGCCGCCAGCGCCACTGTCGGCAACAACCCAACCTGCAGCCAGACCCAGAGCCATACAAGCCACTCAAGCTTTTCCCGCCACGCCAACTATGCGAGGACTAACAGTCATGGCCACCAGCTCTTCCCTGCCCTCGGAAACAAGGGAACCTGCAGCCAGATCCAGAGCCACGCAAGCCATGCAAGCCCCATGAGCCACCCTCCCCCTTGTGCTCCTTGGCACCGCTGCCCAAGCAAAACAAGGCACCTCTGGCCCAGAGCCCAGGACCCAGCAAAAGAAGCCTACAGCACCCGGTATTCCCAGGCGGTCTCCCATCCAAGTACTAACCGGGCCCGACCCTGCTTAGCTTCCGAGATCAGACGAGATCGGGCGTTCTCAGGGTGGTATGGCCGTAGGCACCCCTCAGCCCCACAGCAGCGCTCTCCAGCACACACCAGCGCCTTCCTGCCCTGCCCCAATGCCCCCCGCACCCGGCACACGGCCGCCAGCGCCACTGTCGGCAACAACCCAACCTGCAGCCAGACCCAGAGCCATACAAGCCACTCAAGCTTTTCCAGCCACGCCAACTATGTGAGGACTAACAGTCATGGCCACCAGCTCTGCCCTGACCTCGGAAACAACAGAACCTGCAGCCGGACCCAGAGCCACGCAAGCCATGCAAGCCCCATGAGCCACCCTCCCCCTTGTGCTCCTTGGCACCGCTGCCCAAGCAAAACAAGGCACCTCTGGCCCAGAGCCCAGGACCCAGCAAAAGAAGCCTACAGCACCCGGTATTCCCAGGCGGTCTCCCATCCAAGTACTAACCGGGCCCGACCCTGCTTAGCTTCCGAGATCAGACGAGATCGGGCGTTCTCAGGGTGGTATGGCCGTAGGCACCCCTCAGCCCCACAGCAGCGCTCTCCAGCACACACCAGCGCCTTCCTGCCCTGCCCCAATGCCCCCCGCACCCGGCACACGGCCGCCAGCGCCACTGTCGGCAACAACCCAACCAGCAGCCAGACCGAACACCACACAAGCCACTCAAGCTTTTCCAGCCACGCTCTCTATGTGAGGACTAACAGTCATGGCCACCAGCTCTGCCCTGCCCTCGGCAGCAACAGAACCTGCAGCCGGACCCAGAGCCACGCAAGCCATGCAAGCCCCATGAGCCACCCTCGCCCTTGAGCTCCTTGGCACCGCTGCCCAAGCAAAACAAGGCACCTCTGGCCCAGAGCCCAGGACCCAGCAAAAGAAGCCTACAGCACCCGGTATTCCCAGGCGGTCTCCCATCCAAGTACTAACCGGGTCCGACCCTGCTTAGCTTCCGAGATCAGACGAGATCGGGCGTTCTCAGGGTGGTATGGCCGTAGGCACCCCTCAGCCCCACAGCAGCGCTCTCCAGCACACACCAGCGCCTTCCTGCCCTGCCCCAATGCCCCCCGCACCCGGCACACGGCCGCCAGCGCCACTGTCGGCAACAACCCAACCTGCAGCCAGACCCAGAGCCATACAAGCCACTCAAGCTTTTCCCGCCACGCCAACTATGCGAGGACTAACAGTCATGGCCACCAGCTCTTCCCTGCCCTCGGAAACAAGGGAACCTGCAGCCAGATCCAGAGCCACGCAAGCCATGCAAGCCCCATGAGCCACCCTCGCCCTTGTGCTCCTTGGCACCGCTGCCCAAGCAAAACAAGGCACCTCTGGCCCAGAGCCCAGGACCCAGCAAAAGAAGCCTACAGCACCCGGTATTCCCAGGCGGTCTCCCATCCAAGTACTAACCGGGCCCGACCCTGCTTAGCTTCCGAGATCAGACGAGATCGGGCGTTCTCAGGGTGGTATGGCCGTAGGCACCCCTCAGCCCCACAGCAGCGCTCTCCAGCACACACCAGCGCCTTCCTGCCCTGCCCCAATGCCCCCCGCACCCGGCACACGGCCGCCAGCGCCACTGTCGGCAACAACCCAACCTGCAGCCAGACCCAGAGCCATACAAGCCACTCAAGCTTTTCCAGCCACGCCAACTATGTGAGGACTAACAGTCATGGCCACCAGCTCTGCCCTGACCTCGGAAACAACAGAACCTGCAGCCGGACCCAGAGCCACGCAAGCCATGCAAGCCCCATGAGCCACCCTCCCCCTTGTGCTCCTTGGCACCGCTGCCCAAGCAAAACAAGGCACCTCTGGCCCAGAGCCCAGGACCCAGCAAAAGAAGCCTACAGCACCCGGTATTCCCAGGCGGTCTCCCATCCAAGTACTAACCGGGCCCGACCCTGCTTAGCTTCCGAGATCAGACGATATCGGGCGTTCTCAGGGTGGTATGGCCGTAGGCACCCCTCAGCCCCACAGCAGCGCTCTCCAGCACACACCAGCGCCTTCCTGCCCTGCCCCAATGCCCCCCGCACCCGGCACACGGCCGCCAGCGCCACTGTTGGCAACAACCCAACCTGCAGCCAGACCGAACACCACACAAGCCACTCAAGCTTTTCCAGCCACGCCAACTATGCGAGGACTAACAGTCATGGCCACCAGCTCTGCCCTGACCTCGGAAACAACAGAACCTGCAGCCGGACCCAGAGCCACGCAAGCCATGCAAGCCCCATGAGCCACCCTCGCCCTTGAGCTCCTTGGCACCGCTGCCCAAGCAAAACAAGGCACCTCTGGCCCAGAGCCCAGGACCCAGCAAAAGAAGCCTACAGCACCCGGTATTCCCAGGCGGTCTCCCATCCAAGTACTAACCGGGCCCGACCCTGCTTAGCTTCCGAGATCAGACGAGATCGGGCGTTCTCAGGGTGGTATGGCCGTAGGCACCCCTCAGCCCCACAGCAGCGCTCTCCAGCACACACCAGCGCCTTCCTGCCCTGCCCCAATGCCCCCCGCACCCGGCACACGGCCGCCAGCGCCACTGTCGGCAACAACCCAACCTGCAGCCAGACCCAGAGCCATACAAGCCACTCAAGCTTTTCCCGCCACGCCAACTATGCGAGGACTAACAGTCATGGCCACCAGCTCTTCCCTGCCCTCGGAAACAAGGGAACCTGCAGCCAGATCCAGAGCCACGCAAGCCATGCAAGCCCCATGAGCCACCCTCGCCCTTGTGCTCCTTGGCACCGCTGCCCAAGCAAAACAAGGCACCTCTGGCCCAGAGCCCAGGACCCAGCAAAAGAAGCCTACAGCACCCGGTATTCCCAGGCGGTCTCCCATCCAAGTACTAACCGGGCCCGACCCTGCTTAGCTTCCGAGATCAGACGAGATCGGGCGTTCTCAGGGTGGTATGGCCGTAGGCACCCCTCAGCCCCACAGCAGCGCTCTCCAGCACACACCAGCGCCTTCCTGCCCTGCCCCAATGCCCCCCGCACCCGGCACACGGCCGCCAGCGCCACTGTCGGCAACAACCCAACCTGCAGCCAGACCGAACACCACACAAGCCACTCAAGCTTTTCCAGCCACGCCAACTATGCGAGGACTAACAGTCATGGCCACCAGCTCTGCCCTGACCTCGGAAACAACAGAACCTGCAGCCGGACCCAGAGCCACGCAAGCCATGCAAGCCCCATGAGCCACCCTCGCCCTTGAGCTCCTTGGCACCGCTGCCCAAGCAAAACAAGGCACCTCTGGCCCAGAGCCCAGGACCCAGCAAAAGAAGCCTACAGCACCCGGTATTCCCAGGCGGTCTCCCATCCAAGTACTAACCGGGCCCGACCCTGCTTAGCTTCCGAGATCAGACGAGATCGGGCGTTCTCAGGGTGGTATGGCCGTAGGCACCCCTCAGCCCCACAGCAGCGCTCTCCAGCACACACCAGCGCCTTCCTGCCCTGCCCCAATGCCCCCCGCACCCGGCACACGGCCGCCAGCGCCACTGTCGGCAACAACCCAACCTGCAGCCAGACCCAGAGCCATACAAGCCACTCAAGCTTTTCCCGCCACGCCAACTATGCGAGGACTAACAGTCATGGCCACCAGCTCTTCCCTGCCCTCGGAAACAAGGGAACCTGCAGCCAGATCCAGAGCCACGCAAGCCATGCAAGCCCCATGAGCCACCCTCGCCCTTGTGCTCCTTGGCACCGCTGCCCAAGCAAAACAAGGCACCTCTGGCCCAGAGCCCAGGACCCAGCAAAAGAAGCCTACAGCACCCGGTATTCCCAGGCGGTCTCCCATCCAAGTACTAACCGGGCCCGACCCTGCTTAGCTTCCGAGATCAGACGAGATCGGGCGTTCTCAGGGTGGTATGGCCGTAGGCACCCCTCAGCCCCACAGCAGCGCTCTCCAGCACACACCAGCGCCTTCCTGCCCTGCCCCAATGCCCCCCGCACCCGGCACACGGCCGCCAGCGCCACTGTCGGCAACAACCCAACCAGCAGCCAGACCGAACACCACACAAGCCACTCAAGCTTTTCCAGCCACGCCAACTATGTGAGGACTAACAGTCATGGCCACCAGCTCTGCCCTGCCCTCGGCAGCAACAGAACCTGCAGCCGGACCCAGAGCCACGCAAGCCATGCAAGCCCCATGAGCCACCCTCGCCCTTGAGCTCCTTGGCACCGCTGCCCAAGCAAAACAAGGCACCTCTGGCCCAGAGCCCAGGACCCAGCAAAAGAAGCCTACAGCACCCGGTATTCCCAGGCGGTCTCCCATCCAAGTACTAACCGGGCCCGACCCTGCTTAGCTTCCGAGATCAGACGAGATCGGGCGTTCTCAGGGTGGTATGGCCGTAGGCACCCCTCAGCCCCACAGCAGCGCTCTCCAGCACACACCAGCGCCTTCCTGCCCTGCCCCAATGCCCCCCGCACCCGGCACACGGCCGCCAGCGCCACTGTCGGCAACAACCCAACCGGCAGCCAGACCCAGAGCCATACAAGCCACTCAAGCTTTTCCCGCCACGCCAACTATGCGAGGACTAACAGTCATGGCCACCAGCTCTGCCCTGCCCTCGGCAACAACAGAACCTGCAGCCGGACCCAGAGCCACGCAAGCCATGCAAGCCCCATGAGCCACCCTCGCCCTTGAGCTCCTTGGCACCGCTGCCCAAGCAAAACAAGGCACCTCTGGCCCAGAGCCCAGGACCCAGCAAAAGAAGCCTACAGCACCCGGTATTCCCAGGCGGTCTCCCATCCAAGTACTAACCGGGCCCGACCCTGCTTAGCTTCCGAGATCAGACGATATCGGGCAGTCTCAGGGTGGTATGGCCGTAGGCACCCCTCAGCCCCACAGCAGCGCTCTCCAGCACACACCAGCGCCTTCCTGCCCTGCCCCAATGCCCCCTGCACCCGGCACACGGCCGCCAGCGCCACTGTCGGCAACAACCCAACCTGCAGCCAGACCCAGAGCCATACAAGCCACTCAAGCTTTTCCAGCCACGCCAACTATGTGAGGACTAACAGTCATGGCCACCAGCTCTGCCCTGACCTCGGAAACAACAGAACCTGCAGCCGGACCCAGAGCCACGCAAGCCATGCAAGCCCCATGAGCCACCCTCCCCCTTGTGCTCCTTGGCACCGCTGCCCAAGCAAAACAAGGCACCTCTGGCCCAGAGCCCAGGACCCAGCAAAAGAAGCCTACAGCACCCGGTATTCCCAGGCGGTCTCCCATCCAAGTACTAACCGGGCCCGACCCTGCTTAGCTTCCGAGATCAGACGATATCGGGCGTTCTCAGGGTGGTATGGCCGTAGGCACCCCTCAGCCCCACAGCAGCGCTCTCCAGCACACACCAGCGCCTTCCTGCCCTGCCCCAATGCCCCCCGCACCCGGCACACGGCCGCCAGCGCCACTGTTGGCAACAACCCAACCTGCAGCCAGACCGAACACCACACAAGCCACTCAAGCTTTTCCAGCCACGCCAACTATGTGAGGACTAACAGTCATGGCCACCAGCTCTGCCCTGCCCTCGGCAACAACAGAACCTGCAGCCGGACCCAGAGCCACGCAAGCCATGCAAGCCCCATGAGCCACCCTCGCCCTTGAGCTCCTTGGCACCGCTGCCCAAGCAAAACAAGGCACCTCTGGCCCAGAGCCCAGGACCCAGCAAAAGAAGCCTACAGCACCCGGTATTCCCAGGCGGTCTCCCATCCAAGTACTAACCGGGCCCGACCCTGCTTAGCTTCCGAGATCAGACGAGATCGGGTGTTCTCAGGGTGGTATGGCCGTAGGCACCCCTCAGCCCCACAGCAGCGCTCTCCAGCACACACCAGCGCCTTCCTGCCCTGCCCCAATGCTCCTCGCACCCGGCACACGGCCGCCAGCGCCACTGTCGGCAACAACCCAACCTGCAGCCAGACCCAGAGCCATACAAGCCACTCAAGCTTTGCCCGCCACGCCAACTATGCGAGGACTAACAGTCATGGCCACCAGCTCTTCCCTGCCCTCGGAAACAAGGGAACCTGCAGCCAGATCCAGAGCCACGCAAGCCATGCAAGCCCCATGAGCCACCCTCGCCCTTGTGCTCCTTGGCACCGCTGCCCAAGCAAAACAAGGCACCTCTGGCCCAGAGCCCAGGACCCAGCAAAAGAAGCCTACAGCACCCGGTATTCCCAGGCGGTCTCCCATCCAAGTACTAACCGGGCCCGACCCTGCTTAGCTTCCGAGATCAGACGAGATCGGGCGTTCTCAGGGTGGTATGGCCGTAGGCACCCCTCAGCCCCACAGCAGCGCTCTCCAGCACACACCAGCGCCTTCCTGCCCTGCCCCAATGCCCCCCGCACCCGGCACACGGCCGCCAGCGCCACTGTCGGCAACAACCCAACCTGCAGCCAGACCCAGAGCCATACAAGCCACTCAAGCTTTTCCCGCCACGCCAACTATGCGAGGACTAACAGTCATGGCCACCAGCTCTTCCCTGCCCTCGGAAACAAGGGAACCTGCAGCCAGATCCAGAGCCACGCAAGCCATGCAAGCCCCATGAGCCACCCTCGCCCTTGTGCTCCTTGGCACCGCTGCCCAAGCAAAACAAGGCACCTCTGGCCCAGAGCCCAGGACCCAGCAAAAGAAGCCTACAGCACCCGGTATTCCCAGGCGGTCTCCCATCCAAGTACTAACCGGGCCCGACCCTGCTTAGCTTCCGAGATCAGACGAGATCGGGCGTTCTCAGGGTGGTATAGCCGTAGGCACCCCTCAGCCCCACAGCAGCGCTCTCCAGCACACACCAGCGCCTTCCTGCCCTGCCCCAATGCTCCTCGCACCCGGCACACGGCCGCCAGCGCCACTGTCGGCAACAACCCAACCTGCAGCCAGACCCAGAGCCATACAAGCCACTCAAGCTTTTCCCGCCACGCCAACTATGCGAGGACTAACAGTCATGGCCACCAGCTCTTCCCTGCCCTCGGAAACAAGGGAACCTGCAGCCAGATCCAGAGCCACGCAAGCCATGCAAGCCCCATGAGCCACCCTCCCCCTTGTGCTCCTTGGCACCGCTGCCCAAGCAAAACAAGGCACCTCTGGCCCAGAGCCCAGAACCCAGCAAAAGAAGCCTACAGCACCCGGTATTCCCAGGCGGTCTCCCATCCAAGTACTAACCGGGCCCGACCCTGCTTAGCTTCCGAGATCAGACGAGATCGGGCGTTCTCAGGGTGGTATGGCCGTAGGCACCCCTCAGCCCCACAGCAGCGCTCTCCAGCACACACCAGCGCCTTCCTGCCCTGCCCCAATGCCCCCCGCACCCGGCACACGGCCGCCAGCGCCACTGTCGGCAACAACCCAACCTGCAGCCAGACCCAGAGCCATACAAGCCACTCAAGCTTTTCCCGCCACGCCAACTATGCGAGGACTAACAGTCATGGCCACCAGCTCTTCCCTGCCCTCGGAAACAAGGGAACCTGCAGCCAGATCCAGAGCCACGCAAGCCATGCAAGCCCCATGAGCCACCCTCCCCCTTGTGCTCCTTGGCACCGCTGCCCAAGCAAAACAAGGCACCTCTGGCCCAGAGCCCAGGACCCAGCAAAAGAAGCCTACAGCACCCGGTATTCCCAGGCGGTCTCCCATCCAAGTACTAACCGGGCCCGACCCTGCTTAGCTTCCGAGATCAGACGAGATCGGGCGTTCTCAGGGTGGTATGGCCGTAGGCACCCCTCAGCCCCACAGCAGCGCTCTCCAGCACACACCAGCGCCTTCCTGCCCTGCCCCAATGCCCCCCGCACCCGGCACACGGCCGCCAGCGCCACTGTCGGCAACAACCCAACCTGCAGCCAGACCCAGAGCCATACAAGCCACTCAAGCTTTTCCCGCCACGCCAACTATGCGAGGACTAACAGTCATGGCCACCAGCTCTTCCCTGCCCTCGGAAACAAGGGAACCTGCAGCCAGATCCAGAGCCACGCAAGCCATGCAAGCCCCATGAGCCACCCTCGCCCTTGTGCTCCTTGGCACCGCTGCCCAAGCAAAACAAGGCACCTCTGGCCCAGAGCCCAGGACCCAGCAAAAGAAGCCTACAGCACCCGGTATTCCCAGGCGGTCTCCCATCCAAGTACTAACCGGGCCCGACCCTGCTTAGCTTCCGAGATCAGACGATATCGGGCGTTCTCAGGGTGGTATGGCCGTAGGCACCCCTCAGCCCCACAGCAGCGCTCTCCAGCACACACCAGCGCCTTCCTGCCCTGCCCCAATGCCCCCCGCACCCGGCACACGGCCGCCAGCGCCACTGTCGGCAACAACCCAACCTGCAGCCAGACCCAGAGCCATACAAGCCACTCAAGCTTTTCCCGCCACGCCAACTATGCGAGGACTAACAGTCATGGCCACCAGCTCTTCCCTGCCCTCGGAAACAAGGGAACCTGCAGCCAGATCCAGAGCCACGCAAGCCATGCAAGCCCCATGAGCCACCCTCGCCCTTGTGCTCCTTGGCACCGCTGCCCAAGCAAAACAAGGCACCTCTGGCCCAGAGCCCAGGACCCAGCAAAAGAAGCCTACAGCACCCGGTATTCCCAGGCGGTCTCCCATCCAAGTACTAACCGGGCCCGACCCTGCTTAGCTTCCGAGATCAGACGAGATCGGGCGTTCTCAGGGTGGTATGGCCGTAGGCACCCCTCAGCCCCACAGCAGCGCTCTCCAGCACACACCAGCGCCTTCCTGCCCTGCCCCAATGCCCCCCGCACCCGGCACACGGCCGCCAGCGCCACTGTCGGCAACAACCCAACCTGCAGCCAGACCCAGAGCCATACAAGCCACTCAAGCTTTTCCAGCCACGCCAACTATGTGAGGACTAACAGTCATGGCCACCAGCTCTGCCCTGACCTCGGAAACAACAGAACCTGCAGCCGGACCCAGAGCCACGCAAGCCATGCAAGCCCCATGAGCCACCCTCCCCCTTGTGCTCCTTGGCACCGCTGCCCAAGCAAAACAAGGATCCTCTGGCCCAGAGCCCAGGACCCAGCAAAAGAAGCCTACAGCACCCGGTATTCCCAGGCGGTCTCCCATCCAAGTACTAACCGGGCCCGACCCTGCTTAGCTTCCGAGATCAGACGATATCGGGCGTTCTCAGGGTGGTATGGCCGTAGGCACCCCTCAGCCCCACAGCAGCGCTCTCCAGCACACACCAGCGCCTTCCTGCCCTGCCCCAATGCCCCCCGCACCCGGCACACGGCCGCCAGCGCCACTGTCGGCAACAACCCAACCTGCAGCCAGACCCAGAGCCATACAAGCCACTCAAGCTTTTCCCGCCACGCCAACTATGCGAGGACTAACAGTCATGGCCACCAGCTCTTCCCTGCCCTCGGAAACAAGGGAACCTGCAGCCAGATCCAGAGCCACGCAAGCCATGCAAGCCCCATGAGCCACCCTCGCCCTTGTGCTCCTTGGCACCGCTGCCCAAGCAAAACAAGGCACCTCTGGCCCAGAGCCCAGGACCCAGCAAAAGAAGCCTACAGCACCCGGTATTCCCAGGCGGTCTCCCATCCAAGTACTAACCGGGCCCGACCCTGCTTAGCTTCCGAGATCAGACGAGATCGGGCGTTCTCAGGGTGGTATGGCCGTAGGCACCCCTCAGCCCCACAGCAGCGCTCTCCAGCACACACCAGCGCCTTCCTGCCCTGCCCCAATGCCCCCCGCACCCGGCACACGGCCGCCAGCGCCACTGTCGGCAACAACCCAACCAGCAGCCAGACCGAACACCACACAAGCCACTCAAGCTTTTCCAGCCACGCCAACTATGTGAGGACTAACAGTCATGGCCACCAGCTCTGCCCTGCCCTCGGCAGCAACAGAACCTGCAGCCGGACCCAGAGCCACGCAAGCCATGCAAGCCCCATGAGCCACCCTCGCCCTTGAGCTCCTTGGCACCGCTGCCCAAGCAAAACAAGGCACCTCTGGCCCAGAGCCCAGGACCCAGCAAAAGAAGCCTACAGCACCCGGTATTCCCAGGCGGTCTCCCATCCAAGTACTAACCGGGCCCGACCCTGCTTAGCTTCCGAGATCAGACGAGATCGGGCGTTCTCAGGGTGGTATGGCCGTAGGCACCCCTCAGCCCCACAGCAGCGCTCTCCAGCACACACCAGCGCCTTCCTGCCCTGCCCCAATGCCCCCCGCACCCGGCACACGGCCGCCAGCGCCACTGTCGGCAACAACCCAACCGGCAGCCAGACCCAGAGCCATACAAGCCACTCAAGCTTTTCCCGCCACGCCAACTATGCGAGGACTAACAGTCATGGCCACCAGCTCTGCCCTGCCCTCCGCAACAACAGAACCTGCAGCCGGACCCAGAGCCACGCAAGCCATGCAAGCCCCATGAGCCACCCTCGCCCTTGAGCTCCTTGGCACCGCTGCCCAAGCAAAACAAGGCACCTCTGGCCCAGAGCCCAGGACCCAGCAAAAGAAGCCTACAGCACCCGGTATTCCCAGGCGGTCTCCCATCCAAGTACTAACCGGGCCCGACCCTGCTTAGCTTCCGAGATCAGACGATATCGGGCAGTCTCAGGGTGGTATGGCCGTAGGCACCCCTCAGCCCCACAGCAGCGCTCTCCAGCACACACCAGCGCCTTCCTGCCCTGCCCCAATGCCCCCTGCACCCGGCACACGGCCGCCAGCGCCACTGTCGGCAACAACCCAACCTGCAGCCAGACCCAGAGCCATACAAGCCACTCAAGCTTTTCCAGCCACGCCAACTATGTGAGGACTAACAGTCATGGCCACCAGCTCTGCCCTGACCTCGGAAACAACAGAACCTGCAGCCGGACCCAGAGCCACGCAAGCCATGCAAGCCCCATGAGCCACCCTCCCCCTTGTGCTCCTTGGCACCGCTGCCCAAGCAAAACAAGGCACCTCTGGCCCAGAGCCCAGGACCCAGCAAAAGAAGCCTACAGCACCCGGTATTCCCAGGCGGTCTCCCATCCAAGTACTAACCGGGCCCGACCCTGCTTAGCTTCCGAGATCAGACGATATCGGGCGTTCTCAGGGTGGTATGGCCGTAGGCACCCCTCAGCCCCACAGCAGCGCTCTCCAGCACACACCAGCGCCTTCCTGCCCTGCCCCAATGCCCCCCGCACCCGGCACACGGCCGCCAGCGCCACTGTTGGCAACAACCCAACCTGCAGCCAGACCGAACACCACACAAGCCACTCAAGCTTTTCCAGCCACGCCAACTATGTGAGGACTAACAGTCATGGCCACCAGCTCTGCCCTGCCCTCGGCAACAACAGAACCTGCAGCCGGACCCAGAGCCACGCAAGCCATGCAAGCCCCATGAGCCACCCTCGCCCTTGAGCTCCTTGGCACCGCTGCCCAAGCAAAACAAGGCACCTCTGGCCCAGAGCCCAGGACCCAGCAAAAGAAGCCTACAGCACCCGGTATTCCCAGGCGGTCTCCCATCCAAGTACTAACCGGGCCCGACCCTGCTTAGCTTCCGAGATCAGACGAGATCGGGTGTTCTCAGGGTGGTATGGCCGTAGGCACCCCTCAGCCCCACAGCAGCGCTCTCCAGCACACACCAGCGCCTTCCTGCCCTGCCCCAATGCTCCTCGCACCCGGCACACGGCCGCCAGCGCCACTGTCGGCAACAACCCAACCTGCAGCCAGACCCAGAGCCATACAAGCCACTCAAGCTTTGCCCGCCACGCCAACTATGCGAGGACTAACAGTCATGGCCACCAGCTCTTCCCTGCCCTCGGAAACAAGGGAACCTGCAGCCAGATCCAGAGCCACGCAAGCCATGCAAGCCCCATGAGCCACCCTCGCCCTTGTGCTCCTTGGCACCGCTGCCCAAGCAAAACAAGGCACCTCTGGCCCAGAGCCCAGGACCCAGCAAAAGAAGCCTACAGCACCCGGTATTCCCAGGCGGTCTCCCATCCAAGTACTAACCGGGCCCGACCCTGCTTAGCTTCCGAGATCAGACGAGATCGGGCGTTCTCAGGGTGGTATGGCCGTAGGCACCCCTCAGCCCCACAGCAGCGCTCTCCAGCACACACCAGCGCCTTCCTGCCCTGCCCCAATGCCCCCCGCACCCGGCACACGGCCGCCAGCGCCACTGTCGGCAACAACCCAACCTGCAGCCAGACCCAGAGCCATACAAGCCACTCAAGCTTTTCCCGCCACGCCAACTATGCGAGGACTAACAGTCATGGCCACCAGCTCTTCCCTGCCCTCGGAAACAAGGGAACCTGCAGCCAGATCCAGAGCCACGCAAGCCATGCAAGCCCCATGAGCCACCCTCGCCCTTGTGCTCCTTGGCACCGCTGCCCAAGCAAAACAAGGCACCTCTGGCCCAGAGCCCAGGACCCAGCAAAAGAAGCCTACAGCACCCGGTATTCCCAGGCGGTCTCCCATCCAAGTACTAACCGGGCCCGACCCTGCTTAGCTTCCGAGATCAGACGAGATCGGGCGTTCTCAGGGTGGTATAGCCGTAGGCACCCCTCAGCCCCACAGCAGCGCTCTCCAGCACACACCAGCGCCTTCCTGCCCTGCCCCAATGCTCCTCGCACCCGGCACACGGCCGCCAGCGCCACTGTCGGCAACAACCCAACCTGCAGCCAGACCCAGAGCCATACAAGCCACTCAAGCTTTTCCCGCCACGCCAACTATGCGAGGACTAACAGTCATGGCCACCAGCTCTTCCCTGCCCTCGGAAACAAGGGAACCTGCAGCCAGATCCAGAGCCACGCAAGCCATGCAAGCCCCATGAGCCACCCTCCCCCTTGTGCTCCTTGGCACCGCTGCCCAAGCAAAACAAGGCACCTCTGGCCCAGAGCCCAGAACCCAGCAAAAGAAGCCTACAGCACCCGGTATTCCCAGGCGGTCTCCCATCCAAGTACTAACCGGGCCCGACCCTGCTTAGCTTCCGAGATCAGACGAGATCGGGCGTTCTCAGGGTGGTATGGCCGTAGGCACCCCTCAGCCCCACAGCAGCGCTCTCCAGCACACACCAGCGCCTTCCTGCCCTGCCCCAATGCCCCCCGCACCCGGCACACGGCCGCCAGCGCCACTGTCGGCAACAACCCAACCTGCAGCCAGACCCAGAGCCATACAAGCCACTCAAGCTTTTCCCGCCACGCCAACTATGCGAGGACTAACAGTCATGGCCACCAGCTCTTCCCTGCCCTCGGAAACAAGGGAACCTGCAGCCAGATCCAGAGCCACGCAAGCCATGCAAGCCCCATGAGCCACCCTCCCCCTTGTGCTCCTTGGCACCGCTGCCCAAGCAAAACAAGGCACCTCTGGCCCAGAGCCCAGGACCCAGCAAAAGAAGCCTACAGCACCCGGTATTCCCAGGCGGTCTCCCATCCAAGTACTAACCGGGCCCGACCCTGCTTAGCTTCCGAGATCAGACGAGATCGGGCGTTCTCAGGGTGGTATGGCCGTAGGCACCCCTCAGCCCCACAGCAGCGCTCTCCAGCACACACCAGCGCCTTCCTGCCCTGCCCCAATGCCCCCCGCACCCGGCACACGGCCGCCAGCGCCACTGTCGGCAACAACCCAACCTGCAGCCAGACCCAGAGCCATACAAGCCACTCAAGCTTTTCCCGCCACGCCAACTATGCGAGGACTAACAGTCATGGCCACCAGCTCTTCCCTGCCCTCGGAAACAAGGGAACCTGCAGCCAGATCCAGAGCCACGCAAGCCATGCAAGCCCCATGAGCCACCCTCGCCCTTGTGCTCCTTGGCACCGCTGCCCAAGCAAAACAAGGCACCTCTGGCCCAGAGCCCAGGACCCAGCAAAAGAAGCCTACAGCACCCGGTATTCCCAGGCGGTCTCCCATCCAAGTACTAACCGGGCCCGACCCTGCTTAGCTTCCGAGATCAGACGATATCGGGCGTTCTCAGGGTGGTATGGCCGTAGGCACCCCTCAGCCCCACAGCAGCGCTCTCCAGCACACACCAGCGCCTTCCTGCCCTGCCCCAATGCCCCCCGCACCCGGCACACGGCCGCCAGCGCCACTGTCGGCAACAACCCAACCTGCAGCCAGACCCAGAGCCATACAAGCCACTCAAGCTTTTCCCGCCACGCCAACTATGCGAGGACTAACAGTCATGGCCACCAGCTCTTCCCTGCCCTCGGAAACAAGGGAACCTGCAGCCAGATCCAGAGCCACGCAAGCCATGCAAGCCCCATGAGCCACCCTCGCCCTTGTGCTCCTTGGCACCGCTGCCCAAGCAAAACAAGGCACCTCTGGCCCAGAGCCCAGGACCCAGCAAAAGAAGCCTACAGCACCCGGTATTCCCAGGCGGTCTCCCATCCAAGTACTAACCGGGCCCGACCCTGCTTAGCTTCCGAGATCAGACGAGATCGGGCGTTCTCAGGGTGGTATGGCCGTAGGCACCCCTCAGCCCCACAGCAGCGCTCTCCAGCACACACCAGCGCCTTCCTGCCCTGCCCCAATGCCCCCCGCACCCGGCACACGGCCGCCAGCGCCACTGTCGGCAACAACCCAACCTGCAGCCAGACCCAGAGCCATACAAGCCACTCAAGCTTTTCCAGCCACGCCAACTATGTGAGGACTAACAGTCATGGCCACCAGCTCTGCCCTGACCTCGGAAACAACAGAACCTGCAGCCGGACCCAGAGCCACGCAAGCCATGCAAGCCCCATGAGCCACCCTCCCCCTTGTGCTCCTTGGCACCGCTGCCCAAGCAAAACAAGGCACCTCTGGCCCAGAGCCCAGGACCCAGCAAAAGAAGCCTACAGCACCCGGTATTCCCAGGCGGTCTCCCATCCAAGTACTAACCGGGCCCGACCCTGCTTAGCTTCCGAGATCAGACGATATCGGGCGTTCTCAGGGTGGTATGGCCGTAGGCACCCCTCAGCCCCACAGCAGCGCTCTCCAGCACACACCAGCGCCTTCCTGCCCTGCCCCAATGCCCCCCGCACCCGGCACACGGCCGCCAGCGCCACTGTCGGCAACAACCCAACCAGCAGCCAGACCGAACACCACACAAGCCACTCAAGCTTTTCCAGCCACGCCAACTATGTGAGGACTAACAGTCATGGCCACCAGCTCTGCCCTGCCCTCGGCAGCAACAGAACCTGCAGCCGGACCCAGAGCCACGCAAGCCATGCAAGCCCCATGAGCCACCCTCGCCCTTGAGCTCCTTGGCACCGCTGCCCAAGCAAAACAAGGCACCTCTGGCCCAGAGCCCAGGACCCAGCAAAAGAAGCCTACAGCACCCGGTATTCCCAGGCGGTCTCCCATCCAAGTACTAACCGGGCCCGACCCTGCTTAGCTTCCGAGATCAGACGAGATCGGGCGTTCTCAGGGTGGTATGGCCGTAGGCACCCCTCAGCCCCACAGCAGCGCTCTCCAGCACACACCAGCGCCTTCCTGCCCTGCCCCAATGCCCCCCGCACCCGGCACACGGCCGCCAGCGCCACTGTCGGCAACAACCCAACCTGCAGCCAGACCCAGAGCCATACAAGCCACTCAAGCTTTTCCCGCCACGCCAACTATGCGAGGACTAACAGTCATGGCCACCAGCTCTTCCCTGCCCTCGGAAACAAGGGAACCTGCAGCCAGATCCAGAGCCACGCAAGCCATGCAAGCCCCATGAGCCACCCTCGCCCTTGTGCTCCTTGGCACCGCTGCCCAAGCAAAACAAGGCACCTCTGGCCCAGAGCCCAGGACCCAGCAAAAGAAGCCTACAGCACCCGGTATTCCCAGGCGGTCTCCCATCCAAGTACTAACCGGGCCCGACCCTGCTTAGCTTCCGAGATCAGACGAGATCGGGCGTTCTCAGGGTGGTATGGCCGTAGGCACCCCTCAGCCCCACAGCAGCGCTCTCCAGCACACACCAGCGCCTTCCTGCCCTGCCCCAATGCCCCCCGCACCCGGCACACGGCCGCCAGCGCCACTGTCGGCAACAACCCAACCTGCAGCCAGACCGAACACCACACAAGCCACTCAAGCTTTTCCAGCCACGCCAACTATGCGAGGACTAACAGTCATGGCCACCAGCTCTGCCCTGACCTCGGAAACAACAGAACCTGCAGCCGGACCCAGAGCCACGCAAGCCATGCAAGCCCCATGAGCCACCCTCGCCCTTGAGCTCCTTGGCACCGCTGCCCAAGCAAAACAAGGCACCTCTGGCCCAGAGCCCAGGACCCAGCAAAAGAAGCCTACAGCACCCGGTATTCCCAGGCGGTCTCCCATCCAAGTACTAACCGGGCCCGACCCTGCTTAGCTTCCGAGATCAGACGAGATCGGGCGTTCTCAGGGTGGTATGGCCGTAGGCACCCCTCAGCCCCACAGCAGCGCTCTCCAGCACACACCAGCGCCTTCCTGCCCTGCCCCAATGCCCCCCGCACCCGGCACACGGCCGCCAGCGCCACTGTCGGCAACAACCCAACCGGCAGCCAGACCCAGAGCCATACAAGCCACTCAAGCTTTTCCCGCCACGCCAACTATGCGAGGACTAACAGTCATGGCCACCAGCTCTGCCCTGCCCTCGGCAACAACAGAACCTGCAGCCGGACCCAGAGCCACGCAAGCCATGCAAGCCCCATGAGCCACCCTCGCCCTTGAGCTCCTTGGCACCGCTGCCCAAACAAAACAAGGCACCTCTGGCCCAGAGCCCAGGACCCAGCAAAAGAAGCCTACAGCACCCGGTATTCCCAGGCGGTCTCCCATCCAAGTACTAACCGGGCCCGACCCTGCTTAGCTTCCGAGATCAGACGATATCGGGCAGTCTCAGGGTGGTATGGCCGTAGGCACCCCTCAGCCCCACAGCAGCGCTCTCCAGCACACACCAGCGCCTTCCTGCCCTGCCCCAATGCCCCCTGCACCCGGCACACGGCCGCCAGCGCCACTGTCGGCAACAACCCAACCTGCAGCCAGACCCAGAGCCATACAAGCCACTCAAGCTTTTCCAGCCACGCCAACTATGTGAGGACTAACAGTCATGGCCACCAGCTCTGCCCTGACCTCGGAAACAACAGAACCTGCAGCCGGACCCAGAGCCACGCAAGCCATGCAAGCCCCATGAGCCACCCTCCCCCTTGTGCTCCTTGGCACCGCTGCCCAAGCAAAACAAGGCACCTCTGGCCCAGAGCCCAGGACCCAGCAAAAGAAGCCTACAGCACCCGGTATTCCCAGGCGGTCTCCCATCCAAGTACTAACCGGGCCCGACCCTGCTTAGCTTCCGAGATCAGACGATATCGGGCGTTCTCAGGGTGGTATGGCCGTAGGCACCCCTCAGCCCCACAGCAGCGCTCTCCAGCACACACCAGCGCCTTCCTGCCCTGCCCCAATGCCCCCCGCACCCGGCACACGGCCGCCAGCGCCACTGTTGGCAACAACCCAACCTGCAGCCAGACCGAACACCACACAAGCCACTCAAGCTTTTCCAGCCACGCCAACTATGTGAGGACTAACAGTCATGGCCACCAGCTCTGCCCTGCCCTCGGCAACAACAGAACCTGCAGCCGGACCCAGAGCCACGCAAGCCATGCAAGCCCCATGAGCCACCCTCGCCCTTGAGCTCCTTGGCACCGCTGCCCAAGCAAAACAAGGCACCTCTGGCCCAGAGCCCAGGACCCAGCAAAAGAAGCCTACAGCACCCGGTATTCCCAGGCGGTCTCCCATCCAAGTACTAACCGGGCCCGACCCTGCTTAGCTTCCGAGATCAGACGAGATCGGGTGTTCTCAGGGTGGTATAGCCGTAGGCACCCCTCAGCCCCACAGCAGCGCTCTCCAGCACACACCAGCGCCTTCCTGCCCTGCCCCAATGCTCCTCGCACCCGGCACACGGCCGCCAGCGCCACTGTCGGCAACAACCCAACCTGCAGCCAGACCCAGAGCCATACAAGCCACTCAAGCTTTTCCAGCCACGCCAACTATGCGAGGACTAACAGTCATGGCCACCAGCTCTTCCCTGCCCTCGGAAACAAGGGAACCTGCAGCCAGATCCAGAGCCACGCAAGCCATGCAAGCCCCATGAGCCACCCTCCCCCTTGTGCTCCTTGGCACCGCTGCCCAAGCAAAACAAGGCACCTCTGGCCCAGAGCCCAGAACCCAGCAAAAGAAGCCTACAGCACCCGGTATTCCCAGGCGGTCTCCCATCCAAGTACTAACCGGGCCCGACCCTGCTTAGCTTCCGAGATCAGACGAGATCGGGCGTTCTCAGGGTGGTATGGCCGTAGGCACCCCTCAGCCCCACAGCAGCGCTCTCCAGCACACACCAGCGCCTTCCTGCCCTGCCCCAATGCCCCCCGCACCCGGCACACGGCCGCCAGCGCCACTGTCGGCAACAACCCAACCTGCAGCCAGACCCAGAGCCATACAAGCCACTCAAGCTTTTCCCGCCACGCCAACTATGCGAGGACTAACAGTCATGGCCACCAGCTCTTCCCTGCCCTCGGAAACAAGGGAACCTGCAGCCAGATCCAGAGCCACGCAAGCCATGCAAGCCCCATGAGCCACCCTCCCCCTTGTGCTCCTTGGCACCGCTGCCCAAGCAAAACAAGGCACCTCTGGCCCAGAGCCCAGGACCCAGCAAAAGAAGCCTACAGCACCCGGTATTCCCAGGCGGTCTCCCATCCAAGTACTAACCGGGCCCGACCCTGCTTAGCTTCCGAGATCAGACGAGATCGGGCGTTCTCAGGGTGGTATGGCCGTAGGCACCCCTCAGCCCCACAGCAGCGCTCTCCAGCACACACCAGCGCCTTCCTGCCCTGCCCCAATGCCCCCCGCACCCGGCACACGGCCGCCAGCGCCACTGACGGCAACAACCCAACCTGCAGCCAGACCCAGAGCGATACAAGCCACTCAAGCTTTTCCCGCCACGCCAACTATGCGAGGACTAACAGTCATGGCCACCAGCTCTTCCCTGCCCTCGGAAACAAGGGAACCTGCAGCCAGATCCAGAGCCACGCAAGCCATGCAAGCCCCATGAGCCACCCTCCCCCTTGTGCTCCTTGGCACCGCTGCCCAAGCAAAACAAGGCACCTCTGGCCCAGAGCCCAGGACCCAGCAAAAGAAGCCTACAGCACCCGGTATTCCCAGGCGGTCTCCCATCCAAGTACTAACCGGGCCCGACCCTGCTTAGCTTCCGAGATCAGACGAGATCGGGCGTTCTCAGGGTGGTATGGCCGTAGGCACCCCTCAGCCCCACAGCAGCGCTCTCCAGCACACACCAGCGCCTTCCTGCCCTGCCCCAATGCCCCCCGCACCCGGCACACGGCCGCCAGCGCCACTGTCGGCAACAACCCAACCTGCAGCCAGACCCAGAGCGATACAAGCCACTCAAGCTTTTCCCGCCACGCCAACTATGCGAGGACTAACAGTCATGGCCACCAGCTCTTCCCTGCCCTCGGAAACAAGGGAACCTGCAGCCAGATCCAGAGCCACGCAAGCCATGCAAGCCCCATGAGCCACCCTCGCCCTTGTGCTCCTTGGCACCGCTGCCCAAGCAAAACAAGGCACCTCTGGCCCAGAGCCCAGGACCCAGCAAAAGAAGCCTACAGCACCCGGTATTCCCAGGCGGTCTCCCATCCAAGTACTAACCGGGCCCGACCCTGCTTAGCTTCCGAGATCAGACGATATCGGGCGTTCTCAGGGTGGTATGGCCGTAGGCACCCCTCAGCCCCACAGCAGCGCTCTCCAGCACACACCAGCGCCTTCCTGCCCTGCCCCAATGCCCCCCGCACCCGGCACACGGCCGCCAGCGCCACTGTCGGCAACAACCCAACCTGCAGCCAGACCCAGAGCCATACAAGCCACTCAAGCTTTTCCCGCCACGCCAACTATGCGAGGACTAACAGTCATGGCCACCAGCTCTTCCCTGCCCTCGGAAACAAGGGAACCTGCAGCCAGATCCAGAGCCACGCAAGCCATGCAAGCCCCATGAGCCACCCTCGCCCTTGTGCTCCTTGGCACCGCTGCCCAAGCAAAACAAGGCACCTCTGGCCCAGAGCCCAGGACCCAGCAAAAGAAGCCTACAGCACCCGGTATTCCCAGGCGGTCTCCCATCCAAGTACTAACCGGGTCCGACCCTGCTTAGCTTCCGAGATCAGACGAGATCGGGCGTTCTCAGGGTGGTATGGCCGTAGGCACCCCTCAGCCCCACAGCAGCGCTCTCCAGCACACACCAGCGCCTTCCTGCCCTGCCCCAATGCCCCCCGCACCCGGCACACGGCCGCCAGCGCCACTGTCGGCAACAACCCAACCTGCAGCCAGACCCAGAGCCATACAAGCCACTCAAGCTTTTCCCGCCACGCCAACTATGCGAGGACTAACAGTCATGGCCACCAGCTCTTCCCTGCCCTCGGAAACAAGGGAACCTGCAGCCAGATCCAGAGCCACGCAAGCCATGCAAGCCCCATGAGCCACCCTCCCCCTTGTGCTCCTTGGCACCGCTGCCCAAGCAAAACAAGGCACCTCTGGCCCAGAGCCCAGGACCCAGCAAAAGAAGCCTACAGCACCCGGTATTCCCAGGCGGTCTCCCATCCAAGTACTAACCGGGCCCGACCCTGCTTAGCTTCCGAGATCAGACGAGATCGGGCGTTCTCAGGGTGGTATGGCCGTAGGCACCCCTCAGCCCCACAGCAGCGCTCTCCAGCACACACCAGCGCCTTCCTGCCCTGCCCCAATGCCCCCCGCACCCGGCACACGGCCGCCAGCGCCACTGTCGGCAACAACCCAACCAGCAGCCAGACCGAACACCACACAAGCCACTCAAGCTTTTCCAGCCACGCCAACTATGTGAGGACTAACAGTCATGGCCACCAGCTCTGCCCTGCCCTCGGCAGCAACAGAACCTGCAGCCGGACCCAGAGCCACGCAAGCCATGCAAGCCCCATGAGCCACCCTCGCCCTTGAGCTCCTTGGCACCGCTGCCCAAGCAAAACAAGGCACCTCTGGCCCAGAGCCCAGGACCCAGCAAAAGAAGCCTACAGCACCCGGTATTCCCAGGCGGTCTCCCATCCAAGTACTAACCGGGTCCGACCCTGCTTAGCTTCCGAGATCAGACGAGATCGGGCGTTCTCAGGGTGGTATGGCCGTAGGCACCCCTCAGCCCCACAGCAGCGCTCTCCAGCACACACCAGCGCCTTCCTGCCCTGCCCCAATGCCCCCCGCACCCGGCACACGGCCGCCAGCGCCACTGTCGGCAACAACCCAACCTGCAGCCAGACCCAGAGCCATACAAGCCACTCAAGCTTTTCCCGCCACGCCAACTATGCGAGGACTAACAGTCATGGCCACCAGCTCTTCCCTGCCCTCGGAAACAAGGGAACCTGCAGCCAGATCCAGAGCCACGCAAGCCATGCAAGCCCCATGAGCCACCCTCCCCCTTGTGCTCCTTGGCACCGCTGCCCAAGCAAAACAAGGCACCTCTGGCCCAGAGCCCAGGACCCAGCAAAAGAAGCCTACAGCACCCGGTATTCCCAGGCGGTCTCCCATCCAAGTACTAACCGGGCCCGACCCTGCTTAGCTTCCGAGATCAGACGAGATCGGGCGTTCTCAGGGTGGTATGGCCGTAGGCACCCCTCAGCCCCACAGCAGCGCTCTCCAGCACACACCAGCGCCTTCCTGCCCTGCCCCAATGCCCCCCGCACCCGGCACACGGCCGCCAGCGCCACTGTCGGCAACAACCCAACCTGCAGCCAGACCCAGAGCCATACAAGCCACTCAAGCTTTTCCAGCCACGCCAACTATGTGAGGACTAACAGTCATGGCCACCAGCTCTGCCCTGACCTCGGAAACAACAGAACCTGCAGCCGGACCCAGAGCCACGCAAGCCATGCAAGCCCCATGAGCCACCCTCCCCCTTGTGCTCCTTGGCACCGCTGCCCAAGCAAAACAAGGCACCTCTGGCCCAGAGCCCAGGACCCAGCAAAAGAAGCCTACAGCACCCGGTATTCCCAGGCGGTCTCCCATCCAAGTACTAACCGGGCCCGACCCTGCTTAGCTTCCGAGATCAGACGAGATCGGGCGTTCTCAGGGTGGTATGGCCGTAGGCACCCCTCAGCCCCACAGCAGCGCTCTCCAGCACACACCAGCGCCTTCCTGCCCTGCCCCAATGCCCCCCGCACCCGGCACACGGCCGCCAGCGCCACTGTCGGCAACAACCCAACCAGCAGCCAGACCGAACACCACACAAGCCACTCAAGCTTTTCCAGCCACGCTCTCTATGTGAGGACTAACAGTCATGGCCACCAGCTCTGCCCTGCCCTCGGCAGCAACAGAACCTGCAGCCGGACCCAGAGCCACGCAAGCCATGCAAGCCCCATGAGCCACCCTCGCCCTTGAGCTCCTTGGCACCGCTGCCCAAGCAAAACAAGGCACCTCTGGCCCAGAGCCCAGGACCCAGCAAAAGAAGCCTACAGCACCCGGTATTCCCAGGCGGTCTCCCATCCAAGTACTAACCGGGTCCGACCCTGCTTAGCTTCCGAGATCAGACGAGATCGGGCGTTCTCAGGGTGGTATGGCCGTAGGCACCCCTCAGCCCCACAGCAGCGCTCTCCAGCACACACCAGCGCCTTCCTGCCCTGCCCCAATGCCCCCCGCACCCGGCACACGGCCGCCAGCGCCACTGTCGGCAACAACCCAACCTGCAGCCAGACCCAGAGCCATACAAGCCACTCAAGCTTTTCCCGCCACGCCAACTATGCGAGGACTAACAGTCATGGCCACCAGCTCTTCCCTGCCCTCGGAAACAAGGGAACCTGCAGCCAGATCCAGAGCCACGCAAGCCATGCAAGCCCCATGAGCCACCCTCGCCCTTGTGCTCCTTGGCACCGCTGCCCAAGCAAAACAAGGCACCTCTGGCCCAGAGCCCAGGACCCAGCAAAAGAAGCCTACAGCACCCGGTATTCCCAGGCGGTCTCCCATCCAAGTACTAACCGGGCCCGACCCTGCTTAGCTTCCGAGATCAGACGAGATCGGGCGTTCTCAGGGTGGTATGGCCGTAGGCACCCCTCAGCCCCACAGCAGCGCTCTCCAGCACACACCAGCGCCTTCCTGCCCTGCCCCAATGCCCCCCGCACCCGGCACACGGCCGCCAGCGCCACTGTCGGCAACAACCCAACCTGCAGCCAGACCCAGAGCCATACAAGCCACTCAAGCTTTTCCAGCCACGCCAACTATGTGAGGACTAACAGTCATGGCCACCAGCTCTGCCCTGACCTCGGAAACAACAGAACCTGCAGCCGGACCCAGAGCCACGCAAGCCATGCAAGCCCCATGAGCCACCCTCCCCCTTGTGCTCCTTGGCACCGCTGCCCAAGCAAAACAAGGCACCTCTGGCCCAGAGCCCAGGACCCAGCAAAAGAAGCCTACAGCACCCGGTATTCCCAGGCGGTCTCCCATCCAAGTACTAACCGGGCCCGACCCTGCTTAGCTTCCGAGATCAGACGATATCGGGCGTTCTCAGGGTGGTATGGCCGTAGGCACCCCTCAGCCCCACAGCAGCGCTCTCCAGCACACACCAGCGCCTTCCTGCCCTGCCCCAATGCCCCCCGCACCCGGCACACGGCCGCCAGCGCCACTGTTGGCAACAACCCAACCTGCAGCCAGACCGAACACCACACAAGCCACTCAAGCTTTTCCAGCCACGCCAACTATGCGAGGACTAACAGTCATGGCCACCAGCTCTGCCCTGACCTCGGAAACAACAGAACCTGCAGCCGGACCCAGAGCCACGCAAGCCATGCAAGCCCCATGAGCCACCCTCGCCCTTGAGCTCCTTGGCACCGCTGCCCAAGCAAAACAAGGCACCTCTGGCCCAGAGCCCAGGACCCAGCAAAAGAAGCCTACAGCACCCGGTATTCCCAGGCGGTCTCCCATCCAAGTACTAACCGGGCCCGACCCTGCTTAGCTTCCGAGATCAGACGAGATCGGGCGTTCTCAGGGTGGTATGGCCGTAGGCACCCCTCAGCCCCACAGCAGCGCTCTCCAGCACACACCAGCGCCTTCCTGCCCTGCCCCAATGCCCCCCGCACCCGGCACACGGCCGCCAGCGCCACTGTCGGCAACAACCCAACCTGCAGCCAGACCCAGAGCCATACAAGCCACTCAAGCTTTTCCCGCCACGCCAACTATGCGAGGACTAACAGTCATGGCCACCAGCTCTTCCCTGCCCTCGGAAACAAGGGAACCTGCAGCCAGATCCAGAGCCACGCAAGCCATGCAAGCCCCATGAGCCACCCTCGCCCTTGTGCTCCTTGGCACCGCTGCCCAAGCAAAACAAGGCACCTCTGGCCCAGAGCCCAGGACCCAGCAAAAGAAGCCTACAGCACCCGGTATTCCCAGGCGGTCTCCCATCCAAGTACTAACCGGGCCCGACCCTGCTTAGCTTCCGAGATCAGACGAGATCGGGCGTTCTCAGGGTGGTATGGCCGTAGGCACCCCTCAGCCCCACAGCAGCGCTCTCCAGCACACACCAGCGCCTTCCTGCCCTGCCCCAATGCCCCCCGCACCCGGCACACGGCCGCCAGCGCCACTGTCGGCAACAACCCAACCTGCAGCCAGACCGAACACCACACAAGCCACTCAAGCTTTTCCAGCCACGCCAACTATGCGAGGACTAACAGTCATGGCCACCAGCTCTGCCCTGACCTCGGAAACAACAGAACCTGCAGCCGGACCCAGAGCCACGCAAGCCATGCAAGCCCCATGAGCCACCCTCGCCCTTGAGCTCCTTGGCACCGCTGCCCAAGCAAAACAAGGCACCTCTGGCCCAGAGCCCAGGACCCAGCAAAAGAAGCCTACAGCACCCGGTATTCCCAGGCGGTCTCCCATCCAAGTACTAACCGGGCCCGACCCTGCTTAGCTTCCGAGATCAGACGAGATCGGGCGTTCTCAGGGTGGTATGGCCGTAGGCACCCCTCAGCCCCACAGCAGCGCTCTCCAGCACACACCAGCGCCTTCCTGCCCTGCCCCAATGCCCCCCGCACCCGGCACACGGCCGCCAGCGCCACTGTCGGCAACAACCCAACCTGCAGCCAGACCCAGAGCCATACAAGCCACTCAAGCTTTTCCCGCCACGCCAACTATGCGAGGACTAACAGTCATGGCCACCAGCTCTTCCCTGCCCTCGGAAACAAGGGAACCTGCAGCCAGATCCAGAGCCACGCAAGCCATGCAAGCCCCATGAGCCACCCTCGCCCTTGTGCTCCTTGGCACCGCTGCCCAAGCAAAACAAGGCACCTCTGGCCCAGAGCCCAGGACCCAGCAAAAGAAGCCTACAGCACCCGGTATTCCCAGGCGGTCTCCCATCCAAGTACTAACCGGGCCCGACCCTGCTTAGCTTCCGAGATCAGACGAGATCGGGCGTTCTCAGGGTGGTATGGCCGTAGGCACCCCTCAGCCCCACAGCAGCGCTCTCCAGCACACACCAGCGCCTTCCTGCCCTGCCCCAATGCCCCCCGCACCCGGCACACGGCCGCCAGCGCCACTGTCGGCAACAACCCAACCAGCAGCCAGACCGAACACCACACAAGCCACTCAAGCTTTTCCAGCCACGCCAACTATGTGAGGACTAACAGTCATGGCCACCAGCTCTGCCCTGCCCTCGGCAGCAACAGAACCTGCAGCCGGACCCAGAGCCACGCAAGCCATGCAAGCCCCATGAGCCACCCTCGCCCTTGAGCTCCTTGGCACCGCTGCCCAAGCAAAACAAGGCACCTCTGGCCCAGAGCCCAGGACCCAGCAAAAGAAGCCTACAGCACCCGGTATTCCCAGGCGGTCTCCCATCCAAGTACTAACCGGGCCCGACCCTGCTTAGCTTCCGAGATCAGACGAGATCGGGCGTTCTCAGGGTGGTATGGCCGTAGGCACCCCTCAGCCCCACAGCAGCGCTCTCCAGCACACACCAGCGCCTTCCTGCCCTGCCCCAATGCCCCCCGCACCCGGCACACGGCCGCCAGCGCCACTGTCGGCAACAACCCAACCGGCAGCCAGACCCAGAGCCATACAAGCCACTCAAGCTTTTCCCGCCACGCCAACTATGCGAGGACTAACAGTCATGGCCACCAGCTCTGCCCTGCCCTCGGCAACAACAGAACCTGCAGCCGGACCCAGAGCCACGCAAGCCATGCAAGCCCCATGAGCCACCCTCGCCCTTGAGCTCCTTGGCACCGCTGCCCAAGCAAAACAAGGCACCTCTGGCCCAGAGCCCAGGACCCAGCAAAAGAAGCCTACAGCACCCGGTATTCCCAGGCGGTCTCCCATCCAAGTACTAACCGGGCCCGACCCTGCTTAGCTTCCGAGATCAGACGATATCGGGCAGTCTCAGGGTGGTATGGCCGTAGGCACCCCTCAGCCCCACAGCAGCGCTCTCCAGCACACACCAGCGCCTTCCTGCCCTGCCCCAATGCCCCCTGCACCCGGCACACGGCCGCCAGCGCCACTGTCGGCAACAACCCAACCTGCAGCCAGACCCAGAGCCATACAAGCCACTCAAGCTTTTCCAGCCACGCCAACTATGTGAGGACTAACAGTCATGGCCACCAGCTCTGCCCTGACCTCGGAAACAACAGAACCTGCAGCCGGACCCAGAGCCACGCAAGCCATGCAAGCCCCATGAGCCACCCTCCCCCTTGTGCTCCTTGGCACCGCTGCCCAAGCAAAACAAGGCACCTCTGGCCCAGAGCCCAGGACCCAGCAAAAGAAGCCTACAGCACCCGGTATTCCCAGGCGGTCTCCCATCCAAGTACTAACCGGGCCCGACCCTGCTTAGCTTCCGAGATCAGACGATATCGGGCGTTCTCAGGGTGGTATGGCCGTAGGCACCCCTCAGCCCCACAGCAGCGCTCTCCAGCACACACCAGCGCCTTCCTGCCCTGCCCCAATGCCCCCCGCACCCGGCACACGGCCGCCAGCGCCACTGTTGGCAACAACCCAACCTGCAGCCAGACCGAACACCACACAAGCCACTCAAGCTTTTCCAGCCACGCCAACTATGTGAGGACTAACAGTCATGGCCACCAGCTCTGCCCTGCCCTCGGCAACAACAGAACCTGCAGCCGGACCCAGAGCCACGCAAGCCATGCAAGCCCCATGAGCCACCCTCGCCCTTGAGCTCCTTGGCACCGCTGCCCAAGCAAAACAAGGCACCTCTGGCCCAGAGCCCAGGACCCAGCAAAAGAAGCCTACAGCACCCGGTATTCCCAGGCGGTCTCCCATCCAAGTACTAACCGGGCCCGACCCTGCTTAGCTTCCGAGATCAGACGAGATCGGGTGTTCTCAGGGTGGTATGGCCGTAGGCACCCCTCAGCCCCACAGCAGCGCTCTCCAGCACACACCAGCGCCTTCCTGCCCTGCCCCAATGCTCCTCGCACCCGGCACACGGCCGCCAGCGCCACTGTCGGCAACAACCCAACCTGCAGCCAGACCCAGAGCCATACAAGCCACTCAAGCTTTGCCCGCCACGCCAACTATGCGAGGACTAACAGTCATGGCCACCAGCTCTTCCCTGCCCTCGGAAACAAGGGAACCTGCAGCCAGATCCAGAGCCACGCAAGCCATGCAAGCCCCATGAGCCACCCTCGCCCTTGTGCTCCTTGGCACCGCTGCCCAAGCAAAACAAGGCACCTCTGGCCCAGAGCCCAGGACCCAGCAAAAGAAGCCTACAGCACCCGGTATTCCCAGGCGGTCTCCCATCCAAGTACTAACCGGGCCCGACCCTGCTTAGCTTCCGAGATCAGACGAGATCGGGCGTTCTCAGGGTGGTATGGCCGTAGGCACCCCTCAGCCCCACAGCAGCGCTCTCCAGCACACACCAGCGCCTTCCTGCCCTGCCCCAATGCCCCCCGCACCCGGCACACGGCCGCCAGCGCCACTGTCGGCAACAACCCAACCTGCAGCCAGACCCAGAGCCATACAAGCCACTCAAGCTTTTCCCGCCACGCCAACTATGCGAGGACTAACAGTCATGGCCACCAGCTCTTCCCTGCCCTCGGAAACAAGGGAACCTGCAGCCAGATCCAGAGCCACGCAAGCCATGCAAGCCCCATGAGCCACCCTCGCCCTTGTGCTCCTTGGCACCGCTGCCCAAGCAAAACAAGGCACCTCTGGCCCAGAGCCCAGGACCCAGCAAAAGAAGCCTACAGCACCCGGTATTCCCAGGCGGTCTCCCATCCAAGTACTAACCGGGCCCGACCCTGCTTAGCTTCCGAGATCAGACGAGATCGGGCGTTCTCAGGGTGGTATAGCCGTAGGCACCCCTCAGCCCCACAGCAGCGCTCTCCAGCACACACCAGCGCCTTCCTGCCCTGCCCCAATGCTCCTCGCACCCGGCACACGGCCGCCAGCGCCACTGTCGGCAACAACCCAACCTGCAGCCAGACCCAGAGCCATACAAGCCACTCAAGCTTTTCCCGCCACGCCAACTATGCGAGGACTAACAGTCATGGCCACCAGCTCTTCCCTGCCCTCGGAAACAAGGGAACCTGCAGCCAGATCCAGAGCCACGCAAGCCATGCAAGCCCCATGAGCCACCCTCCCCCTTGTGCTCCTTGGCACCGCTGCCCAAGCAAAACAAGGCACCTCTGGCCCAGAGCCCAGAACCCAGCAAAAGAAGCCTACAGCACCCGGTATTCCCAGGCGGTCTCCCATCCAAGTACTAACCGGGCCCGACCCTGCTTAGCTTCCGAGATCAGACGAGATCGGGCGTTCTCAGGGTGGTATGGCCGTAGGCACCCCTCAGCCCCACAGCAGCGCTCTCCAGCACACACCAGCGCCTTCCTGCCCTGCCCCAATGCCCCCCGCACCCGGCACACGGCCGCCAGCGCCACTGTCGGCAACAACCCAACCTGCAGCCAGACCCAGAGCCATACAAGCCACTCAAGCTTTTCCCGCCACGCCAACTATGCGAGGACTAACAGTCATGGCCACCAGCTCTTCCCTGCCCTCGGAAACAAGGGAACCTGCAGCCAGATCCAGAGCCACGCAAGCCATGCAAGCCCCATGAGCCACCCTCCCCCTTGTGCTCCTTGGCACCGCTGCCCAAGCAAAACAAGGCACCTCTGGCCCAGAGCCCAGGACCCAGCAAAAGAAGCCTACAGCACCCGGTATTCCCAGGCGGTCTCCCATCCAAGTACTAACCGGGCCCGACCCTGCTTAGCTTCCGAGATCAGACGAGATCGGGCGTTCTCAGGGTGGTATGGCCGTAGGCACCCCTCAGCCCCACAGCAGCGCTCTCCAGCACACACCAGCGCCTTCCTGCCCTGCCCCAATGCCCCCCGCACCCGGCACACGGCCGCCAGCGCCACTGTCGGCAACAACCCAACCTGCAGCCAGACCCAGAGCCATACAAGCCACTCAAGCTTTTCCCGCCACGCCAACTATGCGAGGACTAACAGTCATGGCCACCAGCTCTTCCCTGCCCTCGGAAACAAGGGAACCTGCAGCCAGATCCAGAGCCACGCAAGCCATGCAAGCCCCATGAGCCACCCTCGCCCTTGTGCTCCTTGGCACCGCTGCCCAAGCAAAACAAGGCACCTCTGGCCCAGAGCCCAGGACCCAGCAAAAGAAGCCTACAGCACCCGGTATTCCCAGGCGGTCTCCCATCCAAGTACTAACCGGGCCCGACCCTGCTTAGCTTCCGAGATCAGACGATATCGGGCGTTCTCAGGGTGGTATGGCCGTAGGCACCCCTCAGCCCCACAGCAGCGCTCTCCAGCACACACCAGCGCCTTCCTGCCCTGCCCCAATGCCCCCCGCACCCGGCACACGGCCGCCAGCGCCACTGTCGGCAACAACCCAACCTGCAGCCAGACCCAGAGCCATACAAGCCACTCAAGCTTTTCCCGCCACGCCAACTATGCGAGGACTAACAGTCATGGCCACCAGCTCTTCCCTGCCCTCGGAAACAAGGGAACCTGCAGCCAGATCCAGAGCCACGCAAGCCATGCAAGCCCCATGAGCCACCCTCGCCCTTGTGCTCCTTGGCACCGCTGCCCAAGCAAAACAAGGCACCTCTGGCCCAGAGCCCAGGACCCAGCAAAAGAAGCCTACAGCACCCGGTATTCCCAGGCGGTCTCCCATCCAAGTACTAACCGGGCCCGACCCTGCTTAGCTTCCGAGATCAGACGAGATCGGGCGTTCTCAGGGTGGTATGGCCGTAGGCACCCCTCAGCCCCACAGCAGCGCTCTCCAGCACACACCAGCGCCTTCCTGCCCTGCCCCAATGCCCCCCGCACCCGGCACACGGCCGCCAGCGCCACTGTCGGCAACAACCCAACCTGCAGCCAGACCCAGAGCCATACAAGCCACTCAAGCTTTTCCAGCCACGCCAACTATGTGAGGACTAACAGTCATGGCCACCAGCTCTGCCCTGACCTCGGAAACAACAGAACCTGCAGCCGGACCCAGAGCCACGCAAGCCATGCAAGCCCCATGAGCCACCCTCCCCCTTGTGCTCCTTGGCACCGCTGCCCAAGCAAAACAAGGATCCTCTGGCCCAGAGCCCAGGACCCAGCAAAAGAAGCCTACAGCACCCGGTATTCCCAGGCGGTCTCCCATCCAAGTACTAACCGGGCCCGACCCTGCTTAGCTTCCGAGATCAGACGATATCGGGCGTTCTCAGGGTGGTATGGCCGTAGGCACCCCTCAGCCCCACAGCAGCGCTCTCCAGCACACACCAGCGCCTTCCTGCCCTGCCCCAATGCCCCCCGCACCCGGCACACGGCCGCCAGCGCCACTGTCGGCAACAACCCAACCTGCAGCCAGACCCAGAGCCATACAAGCCACTCAAGCTTTTCCCGCCACGCCAACTATGCGAGGACTAACAGTCATGGCCACCAGCTCTTCCCTGCCCTCGGAAACAAGGGAACCTGCAGCCAGATCCAGAGCCACGCAAGCCATGCAAGCCCCATGAGCCACCCTCGCCCTTGTGCTCCTTGGCACCGCTGCCCAAGCAAAACAAGGCACCTCTGGCCCAGAGCCCAGGACCCAGCAAAAGAAGCCTACAGCACCCGGTATTCCCAGGCGGTCTCCCATCCAAGTACTAACCGGGCCCGACCCTGCTTAGCTTCCGAGATCAGACGAGATCGGGCGTTCTCAGGGTGGTATGGCCGTAGGCACCCCTCAGCCCCACAGCAGCGCTCTCCAGCACACACCAGCGCCTTCCTGCCCTGCCCCAATGCCCCCCGCACCCGGCACACGGCCGCCAGCGCCACTGTCGGCAACAACCCAACCAGCAGCCAGACCGAACACCACACAAGCCACTCAAGCTTTTCCAGCCACGCCAACTATGTGAGGACTAACAGTCATGGCCACCAGCTCTGCCCTGCCCTCGGCAGCAACAGAACCTGCAGCCGGACCCAGAGCCACGCAAGCCATGCAAGCCCCATGAGCCACCCTCGCCCTTGAGCTCCTTGGCACCGCTGCCCAAGCAAAACAAGGCACCTCTGGCCCAGAGCCCAGGACCCAGCAAAAGAAGCCTACAGCACCCGGTATTCCCAGGCGGTCTCCCATCCAAGTACTAACCGGGCCCGACCCTGCTTAGCTTCCGAGATCAGACGAGATCGGGCGTTCTCAGGGTGGTATGGCCGTAGGCACCCCTCAGCCCCACAGCAGCGCTCTCCAGCACACACCAGCGCCTTCCTGCCCTGCCCCAATGCCCCCCGCACCCGGCACACGGCCGCCAGCGCCACTGTCGGCAACAACCCAACCGGCAGCCAGACCCAGAGCCATACAAGCCACTCAAGCTTTTCCCGCCACGCCAACTATGCGAGGACTAACAGTCATGGCCACCAGCTCTGCCCTGCCCTCCGCAACAACAGAACCTGCAGCCGGACCCAGAGCCACGCAAGCCATGCAAGCCCCATGAGCCACCCTCGCCCTTGAGCTCCTTGGCACCGCTGCCCAAGCAAAACAAGGCACCTCTGGCCCAGAGCCCAGGACCCAGCAAAAGAAGCCTACAGCACCCGGTATTCCCAGGCGGTCTCCCATCCAAGTACTAACCGGGCCCGACCCTGCTTAGCTTCCGAGATCAGACGATATCGGGCAGTCTCAGGGTGGTATGGCCGTAGGCACCCCTCAGCCCCACAGCAGCGCTCTCCAGCACACACCAGCGCCTTCCTGCCCTGCCCCAATGCCCCCTGCACCCGGCACACGGCCGCCAGCGCCACTGTCGGCAACAACCCAACCTGCAGCCAGACCCAGAGCCATACAAGCCACTCAAGCTTTTCCAGCCACGCCAACTATGTGAGGACTAACAGTCATGGCCACCAGCTCTGCCCTGACCTCGGAAACAACAGAACCTGCAGCCGGACCCAGAGCCACGCAAGCCATGCAAGCCCCATGAGCCACCCTCCCCCTTGTGCTCCTTGGCACCGCTGCCCAAGCAAAACAAGGCACCTCTGGCCCAGAGCCCAGGACCCAGCAAAAGAAGCCTACAGCACCCGGTATTCCCAGGCGGTCTCCCATCCAAGTACTAACCGGGCCCGACCCTGCTTAGCTTCCGAGATCAGACGATATCGGGCGTTCTCAGGGTGGTATGGCCGTAGGCACCCCTCAGCCCCACAGCAGCGCTCTCCAGCACACACCAGCGCCTTCCTGCCCTGCCCCAATGCCCCCCGCACCCGGCACACGGCCGCCAGCGCCACTGTTGGCAACAACCCAACCTGCAGCCAGACCGAACACCACACAAGCCACTCAAGCTTTTCCAGCCACGCCAACTATGTGAGGACTAACAGTCATGGCCACCAGCTCTGCCCTGCCCTCGGCAACAACAGAACCTGCAGCCGGACCCAGAGCCACGCAAGCCATGCAAGCCCCATGAGCCACCCTCGCCCTTGAGCTCCTTGGCACCGCTGCCCAAGCAAAACAAGGCACCTCTGGCCCAGAGCCCAGGACCCAGCAAAAGAAGCCTACAGCACCCGGTATTCCCAGGCGGTCTCCCATCCAAGTACTAACCGGGCCCGACCCTGCTTAGCTTCCGAGATCAGACGAGATCGGGTGTTCTCAGGGTGGTATGGCCGTAGGCACCCCTCAGCCCCACAGCAGCGCTCTCCAGCACACACCAGCGCCTTCCTGCCCTGCCCCAATGCTCCTCGCACCCGGCACACGGCCGCCAGCGCCACTGTCGGCAACAACCCAACCTGCAGCCAGACCCAGAGCCATACAAGCCACTCAAGCTTTGCCCGCCACGCCAACTATGCGAGGACTAACAGTCATGGCCACCAGCTCTTCCCTGCCCTCGGAAACAAGGGAACCTGCAGCCAGATCCAGAGCCACGCAAGCCATGCAAGCCCCATGAGCCACCCTCGCCCTTGTGCTCCTTGGCACCGCTGCCCAAGCAAAACAAGGCACCTCTGGCCCAGAGCCCAGGACCCAGCAAAAGAAGCCTACAGCACCCGGTATTCCCAGGCGGTCTCCCATCCAAGTACTAACCGGGCCCGACCCTGCTTAGCTTCCGAGATCAGACGAGATCGGGCGTTCTCAGGGTGGTATGGCCGTAGGCACCCCTCAGCCCCACAGCAGCGCTCTCCAGCACACACCAGCGCCTTCCTGCCCTGCCCCAATGCCCCCCGCACCCGGCACACGGCCGCCAGCGCCACTGTCGGCAACAACCCAACCTGCAGCCAGACCCAGAGCCATACAAGCCACTCAAGCTTTTCCCGCCACGCCAACTATGCGAGGACTAACAGTCATGGCCACCAGCTCTTCCCTGCCCTCGGAAACAAGGGAACCTGCAGCCAGATCCAGAGCCACGCAAGCCATGCAAGCCCCATGAGCCACCCTCGCCCTTGTGCTCCTTGGCACCGCTGCCCAAGCAAAACAAGGCACCTCTGGCCCAGAGCCCAGGACCCAGCAAAAGAAGCCTACAGCACCCGGTATTCCCAGGCGGTCTCCCATCCAAGTACTAACCGGGCCCGACCCTGCTTAGCTTCCGAGATCAGACGAGATCGGGCGTTCTCAGGGTGGTATAGCCGTAGGCACCCCTCAGCCCCACAGCAGCGCTCTCCAGCACACACCAGCGCCTTCCTGCCCTGCCCCAATGCTCCTCGCACCCGGCACACGGCCGCCAGCGCCACTGTCGGCAACAACCCAACCTGCAGCCAGACCCAGAGCCATACAAGCCACTCAAGCTTTTCCCGCCACGCCAACTATGCGAGGACTAACAGTCATGGCCACCAGCTCTTCCCTGCCCTCGGAAACAAGGGAACCTGCAGCCAGATCCAGAGCCACGCAAGCCATGCAAGCCCCATGAGCCACCCTCCCCCTTGTGCTCCTTGGCACCGCTGCCCAAGCAAAACAAGGCACCTCTGGCCCAGAGCCCAGAACCCAGCAAAAGAAGCCTACAGCACCCGGTATTCCCAGGCGGTCTCCCATCCAAGTACTAACCGGGCCCGACCCTGCTTAGCTTCCGAGATCAGACGAGATCGGGCGTTCTCAGGGTGGTATGGCCGTAGGCACCCCTCAGCCCCACAGCAGCGCTCTCCAGCACACACCAGCGCCTTCCTGCCCTGCCCCAATGCCCCCCGCACCCGGCACACGGCCGCCAGCGCCACTGTCGGCAACAACCCAACCTGCAGCCAGACCCAGAGCCATACAAGCCACTCAAGCTTTTCCCGCCACGCCAACTATGCGAGGACTAACAGTCATGGCCACCAGCTCTTCCCTGCCCTCGGAAACAAGGGAACCTGCAGCCAGATCCAGAGCCACGCAAGCCATGCAAGCCCCATGAGCCACCCTCCCCCTTGTGCTCCTTGGCACCGCTGCCCAAGCAAAACAAGGCACCTCTGGCCCAGAGCCCAGGACCCAGCAAAAGAAGCCTACAGCACCCGGTATTCCCAGGCGGTCTCCCATCCAAGTACTAACCGGGCCCGACCCTGCTTAGCTTCCGAGATCAGACGAGATCGGGCGTTCTCAGGGTGGTATGGCCGTAGGCACCCCTCAGCCCCACAGCAGCGCTCTCCAGCACACACCAGCGCCTTCCTGCCCTGCCCCAATGCCCCCCGCACCCGGCACACGGCCGCCAGCGCCACTGTCGGCAACAACCCAACCTGCAGCCAGACCCAGAGCCATACAAGCCACTCAAGCTTTTCCCGCCACGCCAACTATGCGAGGACTAACAGTCATGGCCACCAGCTCTTCCCTGCCCTCGGAAACAAGGGAACCTGCAGCCAGATCCAGAGCCACGCAAGCCATGCAAGCCCCATGAGCCACCCTCGCCCTTGTGCTCCTTGGCACCGCTGCCCAAGCAAAACAAGGCACCTCTGGCCCAGAGCCCAGGACCCAGCAAAAGAAGCCTACAGCACCCGGTATTCCCAGGCGGTCTCCCATCCAAGTACTAACCGGGCCCGACCCTGCTTAGCTTCCGAGATCAGACGATATCGGGCGTTCTCAGGGTGGTATGGCCGTAGGCACCCCTCAGCCCCACAGCAGCGCTCTCCAGCACACACCAGCGCCTTCCTGCCCTGCCCCAATGCCCCCCGCACCCGGCACACGGCCGCCAGCGCCACTGTCGGCAACAACCCAACCTGCAGCCAGACCCAGAGCCATACAAGCCACTCAAGCTTTTCCCGCCACGCCAACTATGCGAGGACTAACAGTCATGGCCACCAGCTCTTCCCTGCCCTCGGAAACAAGGGAACCTGCAGCCAGATCCAGAGCCACGCAAGCCATGCAAGCCCCATGAGCCACCCTCGCCCTTGTGCTCCTTGGCACCGCTGCCCAAGCAAAACAAGGCACCTCTGGCCCAGAGCCCAGGACCCAGCAAAAGAAGCCTACAGCACCCGGTATTCCCAGGCGGTCTCCCATCCAAGTACTAACCGGGCCCGACCCTGCTTAGCTTCCGAGATCAGACGAGATCGGGCGTTCTCAGGGTGGTATGGCCGTAGGCACCCCTCAGCCCCACAGCAGCGCTCTCCAGCACACACCAGCGCCTTCCTGCCCTGCCCCAATGCCCCCCGCACCCGGCACACGGCCGCCAGCGCCACTGTCGGCAACAACCCAACCTGCAGCCAGACCCAGAGCCATACAAGCCACTCAAGCTTTTCCAGCCACGCCAACTATGTGAGGACTAACAGTCATGGCCACCAGCTCTGCCCTGACCTCGGAAACAACAGAACCTGCAGCCGGACCCAGAGCCACGCAAGCCATGCAAGCCCCATGAGCCACCCTCCCCCTTGTGCTCCTTGGCACCGCTGCCCAAGCAAAACAAGGCACCTCTGGCCCAGAGCCCAGGACCCAGCAAAAGAAGCCTACAGCACCCGGTATTCCCAGGCGGTCTCCCATCCAAGTACTAACCGGGCCCGACCCTGCTTAGCTTCCGAGATCAGACGATATCGGGCGTTCTCAGGGTGGTATGGCCGTAGGCACCCCTCAGCCCCACAGCAGCGCTCTCCAGCACACACCAGCGCCTTCCTGCCCTGCCCCAATGCCCCCCGCACCCGGCACACGGCCGCCAGCGCCACTGTCGGCAACAACCCAACCAGCAGCCAGACCGAACACCACACAAGCCACTCAAGCTTTTCCAGCCACGCCAACTATGTGAGGACTAACAGTCATGGCCACCAGCTCTGCCCTGCCCTCGGCAGCAACAGAACCTGCAGCCGGACCCAGAGCCACGCAAGCCATGCAAGCCCCATGAGCCACCCTCGCCCTTGAGCTCCTTGGCACCGCTGCCCAAGCAAAACAAGGCACCTCTGGCCCAGAGCCCAGGACCCAGCAAAAGAAGCCTACAGCACCCGGTATTCCCAGGCGGTCTCCCATCCAAGTACTAACCGGGCCCGACCCTGCTTAGCTTCCGAGATCAGACGAGATCGGGCGTTCTCAGGGTGGTATGGCCGTAGGCACCCCTCAGCCCCACAGCAGCGCTCTCCAGCACACACCAGCGCCTTCCTGCCCTGCCCCAATGCCCCCCGCACCCGGCACACGGCCGCCAGCGCCACTGTCGGCAACAACCCAACCTGCAGCCAGACCCAGAGCCATACAAGCCACTCAAGCTTTTCCCGCCACGCCAACTATGCGAGGACTAACAGTCATGGCCACCAGCTCTTCCCTGCCCTCGGAAACAAGGGAACCTGCAGCCAGATCCAGAGCCACGCAAGCCATGCAAGCCCCATGAGCCACCCTCGCCCTTGTGCTCCTTGGCACCGCTGCCCAAGCAAAACAAGGCACCTCTGGCCCAGAGCCCAGGACCCAGCAAAAGAAGCCTACAGCACCCGGTATTCCCAGGCGGTCTCCCATCCAAGTACTAACCGGGCCCGACCCTGCTTAGCTTCCGAGATCAGACGAGATCGGGCGTTCTCAGGGTGGTATGGCCGTAGGCACCCCTCAGCCCCACAGCAGCGCTCTCCAGCACACACCAGCGCCTTCCTGCCCTGCCCCAATGCCCCCCGCACCCGGCACACGGCCGCCAGCGCCACTGTCGGCAACAACCCAACCTGCAGCCAGACCGAACACCACACAAGCCACTCAAGCTTTTCCAGCCACGCCAACTATGCGAGGACTAACAGTCATGGCCACCAGCTCTGCCCTGACCTCGGAAACAACAGAACCTGCAGCCGGACCCAGAGCCACGCAAGCCATGCAAGCCCCATGAGCCACCCTCGCCCTTGAGCTCCTTGGCACCGCTGCCCAAGCAAAACAAGGCACCTCTGGCCCAGAGCCCAGGACCCAGCAAAAGAAGCCTACAGCACCCGGTATTCCCAGGCGGTCTCCCATCCAAGTACTAACCGGGCCCGACCCTGCTTAGCTTCCGAGATCAGACGAGATCGGGCGTTCTCAGGGTGGTATGGCCGTAGGCACCCCTCAGCCCCACAGCAGCGCTCTCCAGCACACACCAGCGCCTTCCTGCCCTGCCCCAATGCCCCCCGCACCCGGCACACGGCCGCCAGCGCCACTGTCGGCAACAACCCAACCTGCAGCCAGACCCAGAGCCATACAAGCCACTCAAGCTTTTCCCGCCACGCCAACTATGCGAGGACTAACAGTCATGGCCACCAGCTCTTCCCTGCCCTCGGAAACAAGGGAACCTGCAGCCAGATCCAGAGCCACGCAAGCCATGCAAGCCCCATGAGCCACCCTCGCCCTTGTGCTCCTTGGCACCGCTGCCCAAGCAAAACAAGGCACCTCTGGCCCAGAGCCCAGGACCCAGCAAAAGAAGCCTACAGCACCCGGTATTCCCAGGCGGTCTCCCATCCAAGTACTAACCGGGCCCGACCCTGCTTAGCTTCCGAGATCAGACGAGATCGGGCGTTCTCAGGGTGGTATGGCCGTAGGCACCCCTCAGCCCCACAGCAGCGCTCTCCAGCACACACCAGCGCCTTCCTGCCCTGCCCCAATGCCCCCCGCACCCGGCACACGGCCGCCAGCGCCACTGTCGGCAACAACCCAACCAGCAGCCAGACCGAACACCACACAAGCCACTCAAGCTTTTCCAGCCACGCCAACTATGTGAGGACTAACAGTCATGGCCACCAGCTCTGCCCTGCCCTCGGCAGCAACAGAACCTGCAGCCGGACCCAGAGCCACGCAAGCCATGCAAGCCCCATGAGCCACCCTCGCCCTTGAGCTCCTTGGCACCGCTGCCCAAGCAAAACAAGGCACCTCTGGCCCAGAGCCCAGGACCCAGCAAAAGAAGCCTACAGCACCCGGTATTCCCAGGCGGTCTCCCATCCAAGTACTAACCGGGCCCGACCCTGCTTAGCTTCCGAGATCAGACGAGATCGGGCGTTCTCAGGGTGGTATGGCCGTAGGCACCCCTCAGCCCCACAGCAGCGCTCTCCAGCACACACCAGCGCCTTCCTGCCCTGCCCCAATGCCCCCCGCACCCGGCACACGGCCGCCAGCGCCACTGTCGGCAACAACCCAACCGGCAGCCAGACCCAGAGCCATACAAGCCACTCAAGCTTTTCCCGCCACGCCAACTATGCGAGGACTAACAGTCATGGCCACCAGCTCTGCCCTGCCCTCGGCAACAACAGAACCTGCAGCCGGACCCAGAGCCACGCAAGCCATGCAAGCCCCATGAGCCACCCTCGCCCTTGAGCTCCTTGGCACCGCTGCCCAAGCAAAACAAGGCACCTCTGGCCCAGAGCCCAGGACCCAGCAAAAGAAGCCTACAGCACCCGGTATTCCCAGGCGGTCTCCCATCCAAGTACTAACCGGGCCCGACCCTGCTTAGCTTCCGAGATCAGACGATATCGGGCAGTCTCAGGGTGGTACGGCCGTAGGCACCCCTCAGCCCCACAGCAGCGCTCTCCAGCACACACCAGCGCCTTCCTGCCCTGCCCCAATGCCCCCTGCACCCGGCACACGGCCGCCAGCGCCACTGTCGGCAACAACCCAACCTGCAGCCAGACCCAGAGCCATACAAGCCACTCAAGCTTTTCCAGCCACGCCAACTATGTGAGGACTAACAGTCATGGCCACCAGCTCTGCCCTGACCTCGGAAACAACAGAACCTGCAGCCGGACCCAGAGCCACGCAAGCCATGCAAGCCCCATGAGCCACCCTCCCCCTTGTGCTCCTTGGCACCGCTGCCCAAGCAAAACAAGGCACCTCTGGCCCAGAGCCCAGGACCCAGCAAAAGAAGCCTACAGCACCCGGTATTCCCAGGCGGTCTCCCATCCAAGTACTAACCGGGCCCGACCCTGCTTAGCTTCCGAGATCAGACGATATCGGGCGTTCTCAGGGTGGTATGGCCGTAGGCACCCCTCAGCCCCACAGCAGCGCTCTCCAGCACACACCAGCGCCTTCCTGCCCTGCCCCAATGCCCCCCGCACCCGGCACACGGCCGCCAGCGCCACTGTTGGCAACAACCCAACCTGCAGCCAGACCGAACACCACACAAGCCACTCAAGCTTTTCCAGCCACGCCAACTATGTGAGGACTAACAGTCATGGCCACCAGCTCTGCCCTGCCCTCGGCAACAACAGAACCTGCAGCCGGACCCAGAGCCACGCAAGCCATGCAAGCCCCATGAGCCACCCTCGCCCTTGAGCTCCTTGGCACCGCTGCCCAAGCAAAACAAGGCACCTCTGGCCCAGAGCCCAGGACCCAGCAAAAGAAGCCTACAGCACCCGGTATTCCCAGGCGGTCTCCCATCCAAGTACTAACCGGGCCCGACCCTGCTTAGCTTCCGAGATCAGACGAGATCGGGTGTTCTCAGGGTGGTATGGCCGTAGGCACCCCTCAGCCCCACAGCAGCGCTCTCCAGCACACACCAGCGCCTTCCTGCCCTGCCCCAATGCTCCTCGCACCCGGCACACGGCCGCCAGCGCCACTGTCGGCAACAACCCAACCTGCAGCCAGACCGAACACCACACAAGCCACTCAAGCTTTTCCAGCCACGCCAACTATGCGAGGACTAACAGTCATGGCCACCAGCTCTGCCCTGCCCTCGGCAACAACAGAACCTGCAGCCGGACCCAGAGCCACGCAAGCCATGCAAGCCCCATGAGCCACCCTCGCCCTTGAGCTCCTTGGCACCGCTGCCCAAGCAAAACAAGGCACCTCTGGCCCAGAGCCCAGGACCCAGCAAAAGAAGCCTACAGCACCCGGTATTCCCAGGCGGTCTCCCATCCAAGTACTAACCGGGCCCGACCCTGCTTAGCTTCCGAGATCAGACGAGATCGGGCGTTCTCAGGGTGGTATAGCCGTAGGCACCCCTCAGCCCCACAGCAGCGCTCTCCAGCACACACCAGCGCCTTCCTGCCCTGCCCCAATGCTCCTCGCACCCGGCACACGGCCGCCAGCGCCACTGTCGGCAACAACCCAACCTGCAGCCAGACCGAACACCACACAAGCCACTCAAGCTTTTCCAGCCACGCCAACTATGCGAGGACTAACAGTCATGGCCACCAGCTCTGCCCTGCCCTCGGCAACAACAGAACCTGCAGCCGGACCCAGAGCCACGCAAGCCATGCAAGCCCCATGAGCCACCCTCGCCCTTGAGCTCCTTGGCACCGCTGCCCAAGCAAAACAAGGCACCTCTGGCCCAGAGCCCAGGACCCAGCAAAAGAAGCCTACAGCACCCGGTATTCCCAGGCGGTCTCCCATCCAAGTACTAACCGGGCCCGACCCTGCTTAGCTTCCGAGATCAGACGAGATCGGGCGTTCTCAGGGTGGTATAGCCGTAGGCACCCCTCAGCCCCACAGCAGCGCTCTCCAGCACACACCAGCGCCTTCCTGCCCTGCCCCAATGCTCCTCGCACCCGGCACACGGCCGCCAGCGCCACTGTCGGCAACAACCCAACCTGCAGCCAGACCCAGAGCCATACAAGCCACTCAAGCTTTTCCCGCCACGCCAACTATGCGAGGACTAACAGTCATGGCCACCAGCTCTTCCCTGCCCTCGGAAACAAGGGAACCTGCAGCCAGATCCAGAGCCACGCAAGCCATGCAAGCCCCATGAGCCACCCTCCCCCTTGTGCTCCTTGGCACCGCTGCCCAAGCAAAACAAGGCACCTCTGGCCCAGAGCCCAGAACCCAGCAAAAGAAGCCTACAGCACCCGGTATTCCCAGGCGGTCTCCCATCCAAGTACTAACCGGGCCCGACCCTGCTTAGCTTCCGAGATCAGACGAGATCGGGCGTTCTCAGGGTGGTATGGCCGTAGGCACCCCTCAGCCCCACAGCAGCGCTCTCCAGCACACACCAGCGCCTTCCTGCCCTGCCCCAATGCCCCCCGCACCCGGCACACGGCCGCCAGCGCCACTGTCGGCAACAACCCAACCTGCAGCCAGACCCAGAGCCATACAAGCCACTCAAGCTTTTCCCGCCACGCCAACTATGCGAGGACTAACAGTCATGGCCACCAGCTCTTCCCTGCCCTCGGAAACAAGGGAACCTGCAGCCAGATCCAGAGCCACGCAAGCCATGCAAGCCCCATGAGCCACCCTCCCCCTTGTGCTCCTTGGCACCGCTGCCCAAGCAAAACAAGGCACCTCTGGCCCAGAGCCCAGGACCCAGCAAAAGAAGCCTACAGCACCCGGTATTCCCAGGCGGTCTCCCATCCAAGTACTAACCGGGCCCGACCCTGCTTAGCTTCCGAGATCAGACGAGATCGGGCGTTCTCAGGGTGGTATGGCCGTAGGCACCCCTCAGCCCCACAGCAGCGCTCTCCAGCACACACCAGCGCCTTCCTGCCCTGCCCCAATGCCCCCCGCACCCGGCACACGGCCGCCAGCGCCACTGTCGGCAACAACCCAACCTGCAGCCAGACCCAGAGCCATACAAGCCACTCAAGCTTTTCCCGCCACGCCAACTATGCGAGGACTAACAGTCATGGCCACCAGCTCTTCCCTGCCCTCGGAAACAAGGGAACCTGCAGCCAGATCCAGAGCCACGCAAGCCATGCAAGCCCCATGAGCCACCCTCGCCCTTGTGCTCCTTGGCACCGCTGCCCAAGCAAAACAAGGCACCTCTGGCCCAGAGCCCAGGACCCAGCAAAAGAAGCCTACAGCACCCGGTATTCCCAGGCGGTCTCCCATCCAAGTACTAACCGGGCCCGACCCTGCTTAGCTTCCGAGATCAGACGATATCGGGCGTTCTCAGGGTGGTATGGCCGTAGGCACCCCTCAGCCCCACAGCAGCGCTCTCCAGCACACACCAGCGCCTTCCTGCCCTGCCCCAATGCCCCCCGCACCCGGCACACGGCCGCCAGCGCCACTGTCGGCAACAACCCAACCTGCAGCCAGACCCAGAGCCATACAAGCCACTCAAGCTTTTCCCGCCACGCCAACTATGCGAGGACTAACAGTCATGGCCACCAGCTCTTCCCTGCCCTCGGAAACAAGGGAACCTGCAGCCAGATCCAGAGCCACGCAAGCCATGCAAGCCCCATGAGCCACCCTCGCCCTTGTGCTCCTTGGCACCGCTGCCCAAGCAAAACAAGGCACCTCTGGCCCAGAGCCCAGGACCCAGCAAAAGAAGCCTACAGCACCCGGTATTCCCAGGCGGTCTCCCATCCAAGTACTAACCGGGTCCGACCCTGCTTAGCTTCCGAGATCAGACGAGATCGGGCGTTCTCAGGGTGGTATGGCCGTAGGCACCCCTCAGCCCCACAGCAGCGCTCTCCAGCACACACCAGCGCCTTCCTGCCCTGCCCCAATGCCCCCCGCACCCGGCACACGGCCGCCAGCGCCACTGTCGGCAACAACCCAACCTGCAGCCAGACCCAGAGCCATACAAGCCACTCAAGCTTTTCCCGCCACGCCAACTATGCGAGGACTAACAGTCATGGCCACCAGCTCTTCCCTGCCCTCGGAAACAAGGGAACCTGCAGCCAGATCCAGAGCCACGCAAGCCATGCAAGCCCCATGAGCCACCCTCCCCCTTGTGCTCCTTGGCACCGCTGCCCAAGCAAAACAAGGCACCTCTGGCCCAGAGCCCAGGACCCAGCAAAAGAAGCCTACAGCACCCGGTATTCCCAGGCGGTCTCCCATCCAAGTACTAACCGGGCCCGACCCTGCTTAGCTTCCGAGATCAGACGAGATCGGGCGTTCTCAGGGTGGTATGGCCGTAGGCACCCCTCAGCCCCACAGCAGCGCTCTCCAGCACACACCAGCGCCTTCCTGCCCTGCCCCAATGCCCCCCGCACCCGGCACACGGCCGCCAGCGCCACTGTCGGCAACAACCCAACCAGCAGCCAGACCGAACACCACACAAGCCACTCAAGCTTTTCCAGCCACGCCAACTATGTGAGGACTAACAGTCATGGCCACCAGCTCTGCCCTGCCCTCGGCAGCAACAGAACCTGCAGCCGGACCCAGAGCCACGCAAGCCATGCAAGCCCCATGAGCCACCCTCGCCCTTGAGCTCCTTGGCACCGCTGCCCAAGCAAAACAAGGCACCTCTGGCCCAGAGCCCAGGACCCAGCAAAAGAAGCCTACAGCACCCGGTATTCCCAGGCGGTCTCCCATCCAAGTACTAACCGGGTCCGACCCTGCTTAGCTTCCGAGATCAGACGAGATCGGGCGTTCTCAGGGTGGTATGGCCGTAGGCACCCCTCAGCCCCACAGCAGCGCTCTCCAGCACACACCAGCGCCTTCCTGCCCTGCCCCAATGCCCCCCGCACCCGGCACACGGCCGCCAGCGCCACTGTCGGCAACAACCCAACCTACAGCCAGACCCAGAGCCATACAAGCCACTCAAGCTTTTCCCGCCACGCCAACTATGCGAGGACTAACAGTCATGGCCACCAGCTCTTCCCTGCCCTCGGAAACAAGGGAACCTGCAGCCAGATCCAGAGCCACGCAAGCCATGCAAGCCCCATGAGCCACCCTCCCCCTTGTGCTCCTTGGCACCGCTGCCCAAGCAAAACAAGGCACCTCTGGCCCAGAGCCCAGGACCCAGCAAAAGAAGCCTACAGCACCCGGTATTCCCAGGCGGTCTCCCATCCAAGTACTAACCGGGCCCGACCCTGCTTAGCTTCCGAGATCAGACGAGATCGGGCGTTCTCAGGGTGGTATGGCCGTAGGCACCCCTCAGCCCCACAGCAGCGCTCTCCAGCACACACCAGCGCCTTCCTGCCCTGCCCCAATGCCCCCCGCACCCGGCACACGGCCGCCAGCGCCACTGTCGGCAACAACCCAACCTGCAGCCAGACCCAGAGCCATACAAGCCACTCAAGCTTTTCCAGCCACGCCAACTATGTGAGGACTAACAGTCATGGCCACCAGCTCTGCCCTGACCTCGGAAACAACAGAACCTGCAGCCGGACCCAGAGCCACGCAAGCCATGCAAGCCCCATGAGCCACCCTCCCCCTTGTGCTCCTTGGCACCGCTGCCCAAGCAAAACAAGGCACCTCTGGCCCAGAGCCCAGGACCCAGCAAAAGAAGCCTACAGCACCCGGTATTCCCAGGCGGTCTCCCATCCAAGTACTAACCGGGCCCGACCCTGCTTAGCTTCCGAGATCAGACGAGATCGGGCGTTCTCAGGGTGGTATGGCCGTAGGCACCCCTCAGCCCCACAGCAGCGCTCTCCAGCACACACCAGCGCCTTCCTGCCCTGCCCCAATGCCCCCCGCACCCGGCACACGGCCGCCAGCGCCACTGTCGGCAACAACCCAACCAGCAGCCAGACCGAACACCACACAAGCCACTCAAGCTTTTCCAGCCACGCTCTCTATGTGAGGACTAACAGTCATGGCCACCAGCTCTGCCCTGCCCTCGGCAGCAACAGAACCTGCAGCCGGACCCAGAGCCACGCAAGCCATGCAAGCCCCATGAGCCACCCTCGCCCTTGAGCTCCTTGGCACCGCTGCCCAAGCAAAACAAGGCACCTCTGGCCCAGAGCCCAGGACCCAGCAAAAGAAGCCTACAGCACCCGGTATTCCCAGGCGGTCTCCCATCCAAGTACTAACCGGGTCCGACCCTGCTTAGCTTCCGAGATCAGACGAGATCGGGCGTTCTCAGGGTGGTATGGCCGTAGGCACCCCTCAGCCCCACAGCAGCGCTCTCCAGCACACACCAGCGCCTTCCTGCCCTGCCCCAATGCCCCCCGCACCCGGCACACGGCCGCCAGCGCCACTGTCGGCAACAACCCAACCTGCAGCCAGACCCAGAGCCATACAAGCCACTCAAGCTTTTCCCGCCACGCCAACTATGCGAGGACTAACAGTCATGGCCACCAGCTCTTCCCTGCCCTCGGAAACAAGGGAACCTGCAGCCAGATCCAGAGCCACGCAAGCCATGCAAGCCCCATGAGCCACCCTCGCCCTTGTGCTCCTTGGCACCGCTGCCCAAGCAAAACAAGGCACCTCTGGCCCAGAGCCCAGGACCCAGCAAAAGAAGCCTACAGCACCCGGTATTCCCAGGCGGTCTCCCATCCAAGTACTAACCGGGCCCGACCCTGCTTAGCTTCCGAGATCAGACGAGATCGGGCGTTCTCAGGGTGGTATGGCCGTAGGCACCCCTCAGCCCCACAGCAGCGCTCTCCAGCACACACCAGCGCCTTCCTGCCCTGCCCCAATGCCCCCCGCACCCGGCACACGGCCGCCAGCGCCACTGTCGGCAACAACCCAACCTGCAGCCAGACCCAGAGCCATACAAGCCACTCAAGCTTTTCCAGCCACGCCAACTATGTGAGGACTAACAGTCATGGCCACCAGCTCTGCCCTGACCTCGGAAACAACAGAACCTGCAGCCGGACCCAGAGCCACGCAAGCCATGCAAGCCCCATGAGCCACCCTCCCCCTTGTGCTCCTTGGCACCGCTGCCCAAGCAAAACAAGGCACCTCTGGCCCAGAGCCCAGGACCCAGCAAAAGAAGCCTACAGCACCCGGTATTCCCAGGCGGTCTCCCATCCAAGTACTAACCGGGCCCGACCCTGCTTAGCTTCCGAGATCAGACGATATCGGGCGTTCTCAGGGTGGTATGGCCGTAGGCACCCCTCAGCCCCACAGCAGCGCTCTCCAGCACACACCAGCGCCTTCCTGCCCTGCCCCAATGCCCCCCGCACCCGGCACACGGCCGCCAGCGCCACTGTTGGCAACAACCCAACCTGCAGCCAGACCGAACACCACACAAGCCACTCAAGCTTTTCCAGCCACGCCAACTATGCGAGGACTAACAGTCATGGCCACCAGCTCTGCCCTGACCTCGGAAACAACAGAACCTGCAGCCGGACCCAGAGCCACGCAAGCCATGCAAGCCCCATGAGCCACCCTCGCCCTTGAGCTCCTTGGCACCGCTGCCCAAGCAAAACAAGGCACCTCTGGCCCAGAGCCCAGGACCCAGCAAAAGAAGCCTACAGCACCCGGTATTCCCAGGCGGTCTCCCATCCAAGTACTAACCGGGCCCGACCCTGCTTAGCTTCCGAGATCAGACGAGATCGGGCGTTCTCAGGGTGGTATGGCCGTAGGCACCCCTCAGCCCCACAGCAGCGCTCTCCAGCACACACCAGCGCCTTCCTGCCCTGCCCCAATGCCCCCCGCACCCGGCACACGGCCGCCAGCGCCACTGTCGGCAACAACCCAACCTGCAGCCAGACCCAGAGCCATACAAGCCACTCAAGCTTTTCCCGCCACGCCAACTATGCGAGGACTAACAGTCATGGCCACCAGCTCTTCCCTGCCCTCGGAAACAAGGGAACCTGCAGCCAGATCCAGAGCCACGCAAGCCATGCAAGCCCCATGAGCCACCCTCGCCCTTGTGCTCCTTGGCACCGCTGCCCAAGCAAAACAAGGCACCTCTGGCCCAGAGCCCAGGACCCAGCAAAAGAAGCCTACAGCACCCGGTATTCCCAGGCGGTCTCCCATCCAAGTACTAACCGGGCCCGACCCTGCTTAGCTTCCGAGATCAGACGAGATCGGGCGTTCTCAGGGTGGTATGGCCGTAGGCACCCCTCAGCCCCACAGCAGCGCTCTCCAGCACACACCAGCGCCTTCCTGCCCTGCCCCAATGCCCCCCGCACCCGGCACACGGCCGCCAGCGCCACTGTCGGCAACAACCCAACCTGCAGCCAGACCGAACACCACACAAGCCACTCAAGCTTTTCCAGCCACGCCAACTATGCGAGGACTAACAGTCATGGCCACCAGCTCTGCCCTGACCTCGGAAACAACAGAACCTGCAGCCGGACCCAGAGCCACGCAAGCCATGCAAGCCCCATGAGCCACCCTCGCCCTTGAGCTCCTTGGCACCGCTGCCCAAGCAAAACAAGGCACCTCTGGCCCAGAGCCCAGGACCCAGCAAAAGAAGCCTACAGCACCCGGTATTCCCAGGCGGTCTCCCATCCAAGTACTAACCGGGCCCGACCCTGCTTAGCTTCCGAGATCAGACGAGATCGGGCGTTCTCAGGGTGGTATGGCCGTAGGCACCCCTCAGCCCCACAGCAGCGCTCTCCAGCACACACCAGCGCCTTCCTGCCCTGCCCCAATGCCCCCCGCACCCGGCACACGGCCGCCAGCGCCACTGTCGGCAACAACCCAACCTGCAGCCAGACCCAGAGCCATACAAGCCACTCAAGCTTTTCCCGCCACGCCAACTATGCGAGGACTAACAGTCATGGCCACCAGCTCTTCCCTGCCCTCGGAAACAAGGGAACCTGCAGCCAGATCCAGAGCCACGCAAGCCATGCAAGCCCCATGAGCCACCCTCGCCCTTGTGCTCCTTGGCACCGCTGCCCAAGCAAAACAAGGCACCTCTGGCCCAGAGCCCAGGACCCAGCAAAAGAAGCCTACAGCACCCGGTATTCCCAGGCGGTCTCCCATCCAAGTACTAACCGGGCCCGACCCTGCTTAGCTTCCGAGATCAGACGAGATCGGGCGTTCTCAGGGTGGTATGGCCGTAGGCACCCCTCAGCCCCACAGCAGCGCTCTCCAGCACACACCAGCGCCTTCCTGCCCTGCCCCAATGCCCCCCGCACCCGGCACACGGCCGCCAGCGCCACTGTCGGCAACAACCCAACCAGCAGCCAGACCGAACACCACACAAGCCACTCAAGCTTTTCCAGCCACGCCAACTATGTGAGGACTAACAGTCATGGCCACCAGCTCTGCCCTGCCCTCGGCAGCAACAGAACCTGCAGCCGGACCCAGAGCCACGCAAGCCATGCAAGCCCCATGAGCCACCCTCGCCCTTGAGCTCCTTGGCACCGCTGCCCAAGCAAAACAAGGCACCTCTGGCCCAGAGCCCAGGACCCAGCAAAAGAAGCCTACAGCACCCGGTATTCCCAGGCGGTCTCCCATCCAAGTACTAACCGGGCCCGACCCTGCTTAGCTTCCGAGATCAGACGAGATCGGGCGTTCTCAGGGTGGTATGGCCGTAGGCACCCCTCAGCCCCACAGCAGCGCTCTCCAGCACACACCAGCGCCTTCCTGCCCTGCCCCAATGCCCCCCGCACCCGGCACACGGCCGCCAGCGCCACTGTCGGCAACAACCCAACCGGCAGCCAGACCCAGAGCCATACAAGCCACTCAAGCTTTTCCCGCCACGCCAACTATGCGAGGACTAACAGTCATGGCCACCAGCTCTGCCCTGCCCTCGGCAACAACAGAACCTGCAGCCGGACCCAGAGCCACGCAAGCCATGCAAGCCCCATGAGCCACCCTCGCCCTTGAGCTCCTTGGCACCGCTGCCCAAGCAAAACAAGGCACCTCTGGCCCAGAGCCCAGGACCCAGCAAAAGAAGCCTACAGCACCCGGTATTCCCAGGCGGTCTCCCATCCAAGTACTAACCGGGCCCGACCCTGCTTAGCTTCCGAGATCAGACGATATCGGGCAGTCTCAGGGTGGTATGGCCGTAGGCACCCCTCAGCCCCACAGCAGCGCTCTCCAGCACACACCAGCGCCTTCCTGCCCTGCCCCAATGCCCCCTGCACCCGGCACACGGCCGCCAGCGCCACTGTCGGCAACAACCCAACCTGCAGCCAGACCCAGAGCCATACAAGCCACTCAAGCTTTTCCAGCCACGCCAACTATGTGAGGACTAACAGTCATGGCCACCAGCTCTGCCCTGACCTCGGAAACAACAGAACCTGCAGCCGGACCCAGAGCCACGCAAGCCATGCAAGCCCCATGAGCCACCCTCCCCCTTGTGCTCCTTGGCACCGCTGCCCAAGCAAAACAAGGCACCTCTGGCCCAGAGCCCAGGACCCAGCAAAAGAAGCCTACAGCACCCGGTATTCCCAGGCGGTCTCCCATCCAAGTACTAACCGGGCCCGACCCTGCTTAGCTTCCGAGATCAGACGATATCGGGCGTTCTCAGGGTGGTATGGCCGTAGGCACCCCTCAGCCCCACAGCAGCGCTCTCCAGCACACACCAGCGCCTTCCTGCCCTGCCCCAATGCCCCCCGCACCCGGCACACGGCCGCCAGCGCCACTGTTGGCAACAACCCAACCTGCAGCCAGACCGAACACCACACAAGCCACTCAAGCTTTTCCAGCCACGCCAACTATGTGAGGACTAACAGTCATGGCCACCAGCTCTGCCCTGCCCTCGGCAACAACAGAACCTGCAGCCGGACCCAGAGCCACGCAAGCCATGCAAGCCCCATGAGCCACCCTCGCCCTTGAGCTCCTTGGCACCGCTGCCCAAGCAAAACAAGGCACCTCTGGCCCAGAGCCCAGGACCCAGCAAAAGAAGCCTACAGCACCCGGTATTCCCAGGCGGTCTCCCATCCAAGTACTAACCGGGCCCGACCCTGCTTAGCTTCCGAGATCAGACGAGATCGGGTGTTCTCAGGGTGGTATGGCCGTAGGCACCCCTCAGCCCCACAGCAGCGCTCTCCAGCACACACCAGCGCCTTCCTGCCCTGCCCCAATGCTCCTCGCACCCGGCACACGGCCGCCAGCGCCACTGTCGGCAACAACCCAACCTGCAGCCAGACCCAGAGCCATACAAGCCACTCAAGCTTTGCCCGCCACGCCAACTATGCGAGGACTAACAGTCATGGCCACCAGCTCTTCCCTGCCCTCGGAAACAAGGGAACCTGCAGCCAGATCCAGAGCCACGCAAGCCATGCAAGCCCCATGAGCCACCCTCGCCCTTGTGCTCCTTGGCACCGCTGCCCAAGCAAAACAAGGCACCTCTGGCCCAGAGCCCAGGACCCAGCAAAAGAAGCCTACAGCACCCGGTATTCCCAGGCGGTCTCCCATCCAAGTACTAACCGGGCCCGACCCTGCTTAGCTTCCGAGATCAGACGAGATCGGGCGTTCTCAGGGTGGTATGGCCGTAGGCACCCCTCAGCCCCACAGCAGCGCTCTCCAGCACACACCAGCGCCTTCCTGCCCTGCCCCAATGCCCCCCGCACCCGGCACACGGCCGCCAGCGCCACTGTCGGCAACAACCCAACCTGCAGCCAGACCCAGAGCCATACAAGCCACTCAAGCTTTTCCCGCCACGCCAACTATGCGAGGACTAACAGTCATGGCCACCAGCTCTTCCCTGCCCTCGGAAACAAGGGAACCTGCAGCCAGATCCAGAGCCACGCAAGCCATGCAAGCCCCATGAGCCACCCTCGCCCTTGTGCTCCTTGGCACCGCTGCCCAAGCAAAACAAGGCACCTCTGGCCCAGAGCCCAGGACCCAGCAAAAGAAGCCTACAGCACCCGGTATTCCCAGGCGGTCTCCCATCCAAGTACTAACCGGGCCCGACCCTGCTTAGCTTCCGAGATCAGACGAGATCGGGCGTTCTCAGGGTGGTATAGCCGTAGGCACCCCTCAGCCCCACAGCAGCGCTCTCCAGCACACACCAGCGCCTTCCTGCCCTGCCCCAATGCTCCTCGCACCCGGCACACGGCCGCCAGCGCCACTGTCGGCAACAACCCAACCTGCAGCCAGACCCAGAGCCATACAAGCCACTCAAGCTTTTCCCGCCACGCCAACTATGCGAGGACTAACAGTCATGGCCACCAGCTCTTCCCTGCCCTCGGAAACAAGGGAACCTGCAGCCAGATCCAGAGCCACGCAAGCCATGCAAGCCCCATGAGCCACCCTCCCCCTTGTGCTCCTTGGCACCGCTGCCCAAGCAAAACAAGGCACCTCTGGCCCAGAGCCCAGAACCCAGCAAAAGAAGCCTACAGCACCCGGTATTCCCAGGCGGTCTCCCATCCAAGTACTAACCGGGCCCGACCCTGCTTAGCTTCCGAGATCAGACGAGATCGGGCGTTCTCAGGGTGGTATGGCCGTAGGCACCCCTCAGCCCCACAGCAGCGCTCTCCAGCACACACCAGCGCCTTCCTGCCCTGCCCCAATGCCCCCCGCACCCGGCACACGGCCGCCAGCGCCACTGTCGGCAACAACCCAACCTGCAGCCAGACCCAGAGCCATACAAGCCACTCAAGCTTTTCCCGCCACGCCAACTATGCGAGGACTAACAGTCATGGCCACCAGCTCTTCCCTGCCCTCGGAAACAAGGGAACCTGCAGCCAGATCCAGAGCCACGCAAGCCATGCAAGCCCCATGAGCCACCCTCCCCCTTGTGCTCCTTGGCACCGCTGCCCAAGCAAAACAAGGCACCTCTGGCCCAGAGCCCAGGACCCAGCAAAAGAAGCCTACAGCACCCGGTATTCCCAGGCGGTCTCCCATCCAAGTACTAACCGGGCCCGACCCTGCTTAGCTTCCGAGATCAGACGAGATCGGGCGTTCTCAGGGTGGTATGGCCGTAGGCACCCCTCAGCCCCACAGCAGCGCTCTCCAGCACACACCAGCGCCTTCCTGCCCTGCCCCAATGCCCCCCGCACCCGGCACACGGCCGCCAGCGCCACTGTCGGCAACAACCCAACCTGCAGCCAGACCCAGAGCCATACAAGCCACTCAAGCTTTTCCCGCCACGCCAACTATGCGAGGACTAACAGTCATGGCCACCAGCTCTTCCCTGCCCTCGGAAACAAGGGAACCTGCAGCCAGATCCAGAGCCACGCAAGCCATGCAAGCCCCATGAGCCACCCTCGCCCTTGTGCTCCTTGGCACCGCTGCCCAAGCAAAACAAGGCACCTCTGGCCCAGAGCCCAGGACCCAGCAAAAGAAGCCTACAGCACCCGGTATTCCCAGGCGGTCTCCCATCCAAGTACTAACCGGGCCCGACCCTGCTTAGCTTCCGAGATCAGACGATATCGGGCGTTCTCAGGGTGGTATGGCCGTAGGCACCCCTCAGCCCCACAGCAGCGCTCTCCAGCACACACCAGCGCCTTCCTGCCCTGCCCCAATGCCCCCCGCACCCGGCACACGGCCGCCAGCGCCACTGTCGGCAACAACCCAACCTGCAGCCAGACCCAGAGCCATACAAGCCACTCAAGCTTTTCCCGCCACGCCAACTATGCGAGGACTAACAGTCATGGCCACCAGCTCTTCCCTGCCCTCGGAAACAAGGGAACCTGCAGCCAGATCCAGAGCCACGCAAGCCATGCAAGCCCCATGAGCCACCCTCGCCCTTGTGCTCCTTGGCACCGCTGCCCAAGCAAAACAAGGCACCTCTGGCCCAGAGCCCAGGACCCAGCAAAAGAAGCCTACAGCACCCGGTATTCCCAGGCGGTCTCCCATCCAAGTACTAACCGGGCCCGACCCTGCTTAGCTTCCGAGATCAGACGAGATCGGGCGTTCTCAGGGTGGTATGGCCGTAGGCACCCCTCAGCCCCACAGCAGCGCTCTCCAGCACACACCAGCGCCTTCCTGCCCTGCCCCAATGCCCCCCGCACCCGGCACACGGCCGCCAGCGCCACTGTCGGCAACAACCCAACCAGCAGCCAGACCGAACACCACACAAGCCACTCAAGCTTTTCCAGCCACGCCAACTATGTGAGGACTAACAGTCATGGCCACCAGCTCTGCCCTGCCCTCGGCAGCAACAGAACCTGCAGCCGGACCCAGAGCCACGCAAGCCATGCAAGCCCCATGAGGCACCCTCGCCCTTGAGCTCCTTGGCACCGCTGCCCAAGCAAAACAAGGCACCTCTGGCCCAGAGCCCAGGACCCAGCAAAAGAAGCCTACAGCACCCGGTATTCCCAGGCGGTCTCCCATCCAAGTACTAACCGGGCCCGACCCTGCTTAGCTTCCGAGATCAGACGAGATCGGGCGTTCTCAGGGTGGTATGGCCGTAGGCACCCCTCAGCCCCACAGCAGCGCTCTCCAGCACACACCAGCGCCTTCCTGCCCTGCCCCAATGCCCCCCGCACCCGGCACACGGCCGCCAGCGCCACTGTCGGCAACAACCCAACCGGCAGCCAGACCCAGAGCCATACAAGCCACTCAAGCTTTTCCCGCCACGCCAACTATGCGAGGACTAACAGTCATGGCCACCAGCTCTGCCCTGCCCTCCGCAACAACAGAACCTGCAGCCGGACCCAGAGCCACGCAAGCCATGCAAGCCCCATGAGCCACCCTCGCCCTTGAGCTCCTTGGCACCGCTGCCCAAGCAAAACAAGGCACCTCTGGCCCAGAGCCCAGGACCCAGCAAAAGAAGCCTACAGCACCCGGTATTCCCAGGCGGTCTCCCATCCAAGTACTAACCGGGCCCGACCCTGCTTAGCTTCCGAGATCAGACGATATCGGGCAGTCTCAGGGTGGTATGGCCGTAGGCACCCCTCAGCCCCACAGCAGCGCTCTCCAGCACACACCAGCGCCTTCCTGCCCTGCCCCAATGCCCCCTGCACCCGGCACACGGCCGCCAGCGCCACTGTCGGCAACAACCCAACCTGCAGCCAGACCCAGAGCCATACAAGCCACTCAAGCTTTTCCAGCCACGCCAACTATGTGAGGACTAACAGTCATGGCCACCAGCTCTGCCCTGACCTCGGAAACAACAGAACCTGCAGCCGGACCCAGAGCCACGCAAGCCATGCAAGCCCCATGAGCCACCCTCCCCCTTGTGCTCCTTGGCACCGCTGCCCAAGCAAAACAAGGCACCTCTGGCCCAGAGCCCAGGACCCAGCAAAAGAAGCCTACAGCACCCGGTATTCCCAGGCGGTCTCCCATCCAAGTACTAACCGGGCCCGACCCTGCTTAGCTTCCGAGATCAGACGATATCGGGCGTTCTCAGGGTGGTATGGCCGTAGGCACCCCTCAGCCCCACAGCAGCGCTCTCCAGCACACACCAGCGCCTTCCTGCCCTGCCCCAATGCCCCCCGCACCCGGCACACGGCCGCCAGCGCCACTGTTGGCAACAACCCAACCTGCAGCAAGACCGAACACCACACAAGCCACTCAAGCTTTTCCAGCCACGCCAACTATGTGAGGACTAACAGTCATGGCCACCAGCTCTGCCCTGCCCTCGGCAACAACAGAACCTGCAGCCGGACCCAGAGCCACGCAAGCCATGCAAGCCCCATGAGCCACCCTCGCCCTTGAGCTCCTTGGCACCGCTGCCCAAGCAAAACAAGGCACCTCTGGCCCAGAGCCCAGGACCCAGCAAAAGAAGCCTACAGCACCCGGTATTCCCAGGCGGTCTCCCATCCAAGTACTAACCGGGCCCGACCCTGCTTAGCTTCCGAGATCAGACGAGATCGGGTGTTCTCAGGGTGGTATGGCCGTAGGCACCCCTCAGCCCCACAGCAGCGCTCTCCAGCACACACCAGCGCCTTCCTGCCCTGCCCCAATGCTCCTCGCACCCGGCACACGGCCGCCAGCGCCACTGTCGGCAACAACCCAACCTGCAGCCAGACCCAGAGCCATACAAGCCACTCAAGCTTTGCCCGCCACGCCAACTATGCGAGGACTAACAGTCATGGCCACCAGCTCTTCCCTGCCCTCGGAAACAAGGGAACCTGCAGCCAGATCCAGAGCCACGCAAGCCATGCAAGCCCCATGAGCCACCCTCGCCCTTGTGCTCCTTGGCACCGCTGCCCAAGCAAAACAAGGCACCTCTGGCCCAGAGCCCAGGACCCAGCAAAAGAAGCCTACAGCACCCGGTATTCCCAGGCGGTCTCCCATCCAAGTACTAACCGGGCCCGACCCTGCTTAGCTTCCGAGATCAGACGAGATCGGGCGTTCTCAGGGTGGTATGGCCGTAGGCACCCCTCAGCCCCACAGCAGCGCTCTCCAGCACACACCAGCGCCTTCCTGCCCTGCCCCAATGCCCCCCGCACCCGGCACACGGCCGCCAGCGCCACTGTCGGCAACAACCCAACCTGCAGCCAGACCCAGAGCCATACAAGCCACTCAAGCTTTTCCCGCCACGCCAACTATGCGAGGACTAACAGTCATGGCCACCAGCTCTTCCCTGCCCTCGGAAACAAGGGAACCTGCAGCCAGATCCAGAGCCACGCAAGCCATGCAAGCCCCATGAGCCACCCTCGCCCTTGTGCTCCTTGGCACCGCTGCCCAAGCAAAACAAGGCACCTCTGGCCCAGAGCCCAGGACCCAGCAAAAGAAGCCTACAGCACCCGGTATTCCCAGGCGGTCTCCCATCCAAGTACTAACCGGGCCCGACCCTGCTTAGCTTCCGAGATCAGACGAGATCGGGCGTTCTCAGGGTGGTATGGCCGTAGGCACCCCTCAGCCCCACAGCAGCGCTCTCCAGCACACACCAGCGCCTTCCTGCCCTGCCCCAATGCTCCTCGCACCCGGCACACGGCCGCCAGCGCCACGGTCGGCAACAACCCAACCTGCAGCCAGACCCAGAGCCATACAAGCCACTCAAGCTTTTCCCGCCACGCCAACTATGCGAGGACTAACAGTCATGGCCACCAGCTCTTCCCTGCCCTCGGAAACAAGGGAACCTGCAGCCAGATCCAGAGCCACGCAAGCCATGCAAGCCCCATGAGCCACCCTCCCCCTTGTGCTCCTTGGCACCGCTGCCCAAGCAAAACAAGGCACCTCTGGCCCAGAGCCCAGGACCCAGCAAAAGAAGCCTACAGCACCCGGTATTCCCAGGCGGTCTCCCATCCAAGTACTAACCGGGCCCGACCCTGCTTAGCTTCCGAGATCAGACGAGATCGGGCGTTCTCAGGGTGGTATGGCCGTAGGCACCCCTCAGCCCCACAGCAGCGCTCTCCAGCACACACCAGCGCCTTCCTGCCCTGCCCCAATGCCCCCCGCACCCGGCACACGGCCGCCAGCGCCACTGTCGGCAACAACCCAACCTGCAGCCAGACCCAGAGCCATACAAGCCACTCAAGCTTTTCCCGCCACGCCAACTATGCGAGGACTAACAGTCATGGCCACCAGCTCTTCCCTGCCCTCGGAAACAAGGGAACCTGCAGCCAGATCCAGAGCCACGCAAGCCATGCAAGCCCCATGAGCCACCCTCCCCCTTGTGCTCCTTGGCACCGCTGCCCAAGCAAAACAAGGCACCTCTGGCCCAGAGCCCAGGACCCAGCAAAAGAAGCCTACAGCACCCGGTATTCCCAGGCGGTCTCCCATCCAAGTACTAACCGGGCCCGACCCTGCTTAGCTTCCGAGATCAGACGAGATCGGGCGTTCTCAGGGTGGTATGGCCGTAGGCACCCCTCAGCCCCACAGCAGCGCTCTCCAGCACACACCAGCGCCTTCCTGCCCTGCCCCAATGCCCCCCGCACCCGGCACACGGCCGCCAGCGCCACTGTCGGCAACAACCCAACCTGCAGCCAGACCCAGAGCCATACAAGCCACTCAAGCTTTTCCCGCCACGCCAACTATGCGAGGACTAACAGTCATGGCCACCAGCTCTTCCCTGCCCTCGGAAACAAGGGAACCTGCAGCCAGATCCAGAGCCACGCAAGCCATGCAAGCCCCATGAGCCACCCTCGCCCTTGTGCTCCTTGGCACCGCTGCCCAAGCAAAACAAGGCACCTCTGGCCCAGAGCCCAGGACCCAGCAAAAGAAGCCTACAGCACCCGGTATTCCCAGGCGGTCTCCCATCCAAGTACTAACCGGGCCCGACCCTGCTTAGCTTCCGAGATCAGACGATATCGGGCGTTCTCAGGGTGGTATGGCCGTAGGCACCCCTCAGCCCCACAGCAGCGCTCTCCAGCACACACCAGCGCCTTCCTGCCCTGCCCCAATGCCCCCCGCACCCGGCACACGGCCGCCAGCGCCACTGTCGGCAACAACCCAACCTGCAGCCAGACCCAGAGCCATACAAGCCACTCAAGCTTTTCCCGCCACGCCAACTATGCGAGGACTAACAGTCATGGCCACCAGCTCTTCCCTGCCCTCGGAAACAAGGGAACCTGCAGCCAGATCCAGAGCCACGCAAGCCATGCAAGCCCCATGAGCCACCCTCGCCCTTGTGCTCCTTGGCACCGCTGCCCAAGCAAAACAAGGCACCTCTGGCCCAGAGCCCAGGACCCAGCAAAAGAAGCCTACAGCACCCGGTATTCCCAGGCGGTCTCCCATCCAAGTACTAACCGGGCCCGACCCTGCTTAGCTTCCGAGATCAGACGAGATCGGGCGTTCTCAGGGTGGTATGGCCGTAGGCACCCCTCAGCCCCACAGCAGCGCTCTCCAGCACACACCAGCGCCTTCCTGCCCTGCCCCAATGCCCCCCGCACCCGGCACACGGCCGCCAGCGCCACTGTCGGCAACAACCCAACCTGCAGCCAGACCCAGAGCCATACAAGCCACTCAAGCTTTTCCAGCCACGCCAACTATGTGAGGACTAACAGTCATGGCCACCAGCTCTGCCCTGACCTCGGAAACAACAGAACCTGCAGCCGGACCCAGAGCCACGCAAGCCATGCAAGCCCCATGAGCCACCCTCCCCCTTGTGCTCCTTGGCACCGCTGCCCAAGCAAAACAAGGCACCTCTGGCCCAGAGCCCAGGACCCAGCAAAAGAAGCCTACAGCACCCGGTATTCCCAGGCGGTCTCCCATCCAAGTACTAACCGGGCCCGACCCTGCTTAGCTTCCGAGATCAGACGATATCGGGCGTTCTCAGGGTGGTATGGCCGTAGGCACCCCTCAGCCCCACAGCAGCGCTCTCCAGCACACACCAGCGCCTTCCTGCCCTGCCCCAATGCCCCCCGCACCCGGCACACGGCCGCCAGCGCCACTGTCGGCAACAACCCAACCAGCAGCCAGACCGAACACCACACAAGCCACTCAAGCTTTTCCAGCCACGCCAACTATGTGAGGACTAACAGTCATGGCCACCAGCTCTGCCCTGCCCTCGGCAGCAACAGAACCTGCAGCCGGACCCAGAGCCACGCAAGCCATGCAAGCCCCATGAGCCACCCTCGCCCTTGAGCTCCTTGGCACCGCTGCCCAAGCAAAACAAGGCACCTCTGGCCCAGAGCCCAGGACCCAGCAAAAGAAGCCTACAGCACCCGGTATTCCCAGGCGGTCTCCCATCCAAGTACTAACCGGGCCCGACCCTGCTTAGCTTCCGAGATCAGACGAGATCGGGCGTTCTCAGGGTGGTATGGCCGTAGGCACCCCTCAGCCCCACAGCAGCGCTCTCCAGCACACACCAGCGCCTTCCTGCCCTGCCCCAATGCCCCCCGCACCCGGCACACGGCCGCCAGCGCCACTGTCGGCAACAACCCAACCTGCAGCCAGACCCAGAGCCATACAAGCCACTCAAGCTTTTCCCGCCACGCCAACTATGCGAGGACTAACAGTCATGGCCACCAGCTCTTCCCTGCCCTCGGAAACAAGGGAACCTGCAGCCAGATCCAGAGCCACGCAAGCCATGCAAGCCCCATGAGCCACCCTCGCCCTTGTGCTCCTTGGCACCGCTGCCCAAGCAAAACAAGGCACCTCTGGCCCAGAGCCCAGGACCCAGCAAAAGAAGCCTACAGCACCCGGTATTCCCAGGCGGTCTCCCATCCAAGTACTAACCGGGCCCGACCCTGCTTAGCTTCCGAGATCAGACGAGATCGGGCGTTCTCAGGGTGGTATGGCCGTAGGCACCCCTCAGCCCCACAGCAGCGCTCTCCAGCACACACCAGCGCCTTCCTGCCCTGCCCCAATGCCCCCCGCACCCGGCACACGGCCGCCAGCGCCACTGTCGGCAACAACCCAACCTGCAGCCAGACCCAGAGCCATACAAGCCACTCAAGCTTTTCCCGCCACGCCAACTATGCGAGGACTAACAGTCATGGCCACCAGCTCTTCCCTGCCCTCGGAAACAAGGGAACCTGCAGCCAGATCCAGAGCCACGCAAGCCATGCAAGCCCCATGAGCCACCCTCGCCCTTGTGCTCCTTGGCACCGCTGCCCAAGCAAAACAAGGCACCTCTGGCCCAGAGCCCAGGACCCAGCAAAAGAAGCCTACAGCACCCGGTATTCCCAGGCGGTCTCCCATCCAAGTACTAACCGGGCCCGACCCTGCTTAGCTTCCGAGATCAGACGATATCGGGCGTTCTCAGGGTGGTATGGCCGTAGGCACCCCTCAGCCCCACAGCAGCGCTCTCCAGCACACACCAGCGCCTTCCTGCCCTGCCCCAATGCCCCCCGCACCCGGCACACGGCCGCCAGCGCCACTGTCGGCAACAACCCAACCTGCAGCCAGACCCAGAGCCATACAAGCCACTCAAGCTTTTCCCGCCACGCCAACTATGCGAGGACTAACAGTCATGGCCACCAGCTCTTCCCTGCCCTCGGAAACAAGGGAACCTGCAGCCAGATCCAGAGCCACGCAAGCCATGCAAGCCCCATGAGCCACCCTCGCCCTTGTGCTCCTTGGCACCGCTGCCCAAGCAAAACAAGGCACCTCTGGCCCAGAGCCCAGGACCCAGCAAAAGAAGCCTACAGCACCCGGTATTCCCAGGCGGTCTCCCATCCAAGTACTAACCGGGCCCGACCCTGCTTAGCTTCCGAGATCAGACGAGATCGGGCGTTCTCAGGGTGGTATGGCCGTAGGCACCCCTCAGCCCCACAGCAGCGCTCTCCAGCACACACCAGCGCCTTCCTGCCCTGCCCCAATGCCCCCCGCACCCGGCACACGGCCGCCAGCGCCACTGTCGGCAACAACCCAACCTGCAGCCAGACCCAGAGCCATACAAGCCACTCAAGCTTTTCCAGCCACGCCAACTATGTGAGGACTAACAGTCATGGCCACCAGCTCTGCCCTGACCTCGGAAACAACAGAACCTGCAGCCGGACCCAGAGCCACGCAAGCCATGCAAGCCCCATGAGCCACCCTCCCCCTTGTGCTCCTTGGCACCGCTGCCCAAGCAAAACAAGGCACCTCTGGCCCAGAGCCCAGGACCCAGCAAAAGAAGCCTACAGCACCCGGTATTCCCAGGCGGTCTCCCATCCAAGTACTAACCGGGCCCGACCCTGCTTAGCTTCCGAGATCAGACGATATCGGGCGTTCTCAGGGTGGTATGGCCGTAGGCACCCCTCAGCCCCACAGCAGCGCTCTCCAGCACACACCAGCGCCTTCCTGCCCTGCCCCAATGCCCCCCGCACCCGGCACACGGCCGCCAGCGCCACTGTCGGCAACAACCCAACCAGCAGCCAGACCGAACACCACACAAGCCACTCAAGCTTTTCCAGCCACGCCAACTATGTGAGGACTAACAGTCATGGCCACCAGCTCTGCCCTGCCCTCGGCAGCAACAGAACCTGCAGCCGGACCCAGAGCCACGCAAGCCATGCAAGCCCCATGAGCCACCCTCGCCCTTGAGCTCCTTGGCACCGCTGCCCAAGCAAAACAAGGCACCTCTGGCCCAGAGCCCAGGACCCAGCAAAAGAAGCCTACAGCACCCGGTATTCCCAGGCGGTCTCCCATCCAAGTACTAACCGGGCCCGACCCTGCTTAGCTTCCGAGATCAGACGAGATCGGGCGTTCTCAGGGTGGTATGGCCGTAGGCACCCCTCAGCCCCACAGCAGCGCTCTCCAGCACACACCAGCGCCTTCCTGCCCTGCCCCAATGCCCCCCGCACCCGGCACACGGCCGCCAGCGCCACTGTCGGCAACAACCCAACCTGCAGCCAGACCCAGAGCCATACAAGCCACTCAAGCTTTTCCCGCCACGCCAACTATGCGAGGACTAACAGTCATGGCCACCAGCTCTTCCCTGCCCTCGGAAACAAGGGAACCTGCAGCCAGATCCAGAGCCACGCAAGCCATGCAAGCCCCATGAGCCACCCTCGCCCTTGTGCTCCTTGGCACCGCTGCCCAAGCAAAACAAGGCACCTCTGGCCCAGAGCCCAGGACCCAGCAAAAGAAGCCTACAGCACCCGGTATTCCCAGGCGGTCTCCCATCCAAGTACTAACCGGGCCCGACCCTGCTTAGCTTCCGAGATCAGACGAGATCGGGCGTTCTCAGGGTGGTATGGCCGTAGGCACCCCTCAGCCCCACAGCAGCGCTCTCCAGCACACACCAGCGCCTTCCTGCCCTGCCCCAATGCCCCCCGCACCCGGCACACGGCCGCCAGCGCCACTGTCGGCAACAACCCAACCTGCAGCCAGACCGAACACCACACAAGCCACTCAAGCTTTTCCAGCCACGCCAACTATGCGAGGACTAACAGTCATGGCCACCAGCTCTGCCCTGACCTCGGAAACAACAGAACCTGCAGCCGGACCCAGAGCCACGCAAGCCATGCAAGCCCCATGAGCCACCCTCGCCCTTGAGCTCCTTGGCACCGCTGCCCAAGCAAAACAAGGCACCTCTGGCCCAGAGCCCAGGACCCAGCAAAAGAAGCCTACAGCACCCGGTATTCCCAGGCGGTCTCCCATCCAAGTACTAACCGGGCCCGACCCTGCTTAGCTTCCGAGATCAGACGAGATCGGGCGTTCTCAGGGTGGTATGGCCGTAGGCACCCCTCAGCCCCACAGCAGCGCTCTCCAGCACACACCAGCGCCTTCCTGCCCTGCCCCAATGCCCCCCGCACCCGGCACACGGCCGCCAGCGCCACTGTCGGCAACAACCCAACCTGCAGCCAGACCCAGAGCCATACAAGCCACTCAAGCTTTTCCCGCCACGCCAACTATGCGAGGACTAACAGTCATGGCCACCAGCTCTTCCCTGCCCTCGGAAACAAGGGAACCTGCAGCCAGATCCAGAGCCACGCAAGCCATGCAAGCCCCATGAGCCACCCTCGCCCTTGTGCTCCTTGGCACCGCTGCCCAAGCAAAACAAGGCACCTCTGGCCCAGAGCCCAGGACCCAGCAAAAGAAGCCTACAGCACCCGGTATTCCCAGGCGGTCTCCCATCCAAGTACTAACCGGGCCCGACCCTGCTTAGCTTCCGAGATCAGACGAGATCGGGCGTTCTCAGGGTGGTATGGCCGTAGGCACCCCTCAGCCCCACAGCAGCGCTCTCCAGCACACACCAGCGCCTTCCTGCCCTGCCCCAATGCCCCCCGCACCCGGCACACGGCCGCCAGCGCCACTGTCGGCAACAACCCAACCAGCAGCCAGACCGAACACCACACAAGCCACTCAAGCTTTTCCAGCCACGCCAACTATGTGAGGACTAACAGTCATGGCCACCAGCTCTGCCCTGCCCTCGGCAGCAACAGAACCTGCAGCCGGACCCAGAGCCACGCAAGCCATGCAAGCCCCATGAGCCACCCTCGCCCTTGAGCTCCTTGGCACCGCTGCCCAAGCAAAACAAGGCACCTCTGGCCCAGAGCCCAGGACCCAGCAAAAGAAGCCTACAGCACCCGGTATTCCCAGGCGGTCTCCCATCCAAGTACTAACCGGGCCCGACCCTGCTTAGCTTCCGAGATCAGACGAGATCGGGCGTTCTCAGGGTGGTATGGCCGTAGGCACCCCTCAGCCCCACAGCAGCGCTCTCCAGCACACACCAGCGCCTTCCTGCCCTGCCCCAATGCCCCCCGCACCCGGCACACGGCCGCCAGCGCCACTGTCGGCAACAACCCAACCGGCAGCCAGACCCAGAGCCATACAAGCCACTCAAGCTTTTCCCGCCACGCCAACTATGCGAGGACTAACAGTCATGGCCACCAGCTCTGCCCTGCCCTCGGCAACAACAGAACCTGCAGCCGGACCCAGAGCCACGCAAGCCATGCAAGCCCCATGAGCCACCCTCGCCCTTGAGCTCCTTGGCACCGCTGCCCAAGCAAAACAAGGCACCTCTGGCCCAGAGCCCAGGACCCAGCAAAAGAAGCCTACAGCACCCGGTATTCCCAGGCGGTCTCCCATCCAAGTACTAACCGGGCCCGACCCTGCTTAGCTTCCGAGATCAGACGATATCGGGCAGTCTCAGGGTGGTATGGCCGTAGGCACCCCTCAGCCCCACAGCAGCGCTCTCCAGCACACACCAGCGCCTTCCTGCCCTGCCCCAATGCCCCCTGCACCCGGCACACGGCCGCCAGCGCCACTGTCGGCAACAACCCAACCTGCAGCCAGACCCAGAGCCATACAAGCCACTCAAGCTTTTCCAGCCACGCCAACTATGTGAGGACTAACAGTCATGGCCACCAGCTCTGCCCTGACCTCGGAAACAACAGAACCTGCAGCCGGACCCAGAGCCACGCAAGCCATGCAAGCCCCATGAGCCACCCTCCCCCTTGTGCTCCTTGGCACCGCTGCCCAAGCAAAACAAGGCACCTCTGGCCCAGAGCCCAGGACCCAGCAAAAGAAGCCTACAGCACCCGGTATTCCCAGGCGGTCTCCCATCCAAGTACTAACCGGGCCCGACCCTGCTTAGCTTCCGAGATCAGACGATATCGGGCGTTCTCAGGGTGGTATGGCCGTAGGCACCCCTCAGCCCCACAGCAGCGCTCTCCAGCACACACCAGCGCCTTCCTGCCCTGCCCCAATGCCCCCCGCACCCGGCACACGGCCGCCAGCGCCACTGTTGGCAACAACCCAACCTGCAGCCAGACCGAACACCACACAAGCCACTCAAGCTTTTCCAGCCACGCCAACTATGTGAGGACTAACAGTCATGGCCACCAGCTCTGCCCTGCCCTCGGCAACAACAGAACCTGCAGCCGGACCCAGAGCCACGCAAGCCATGCAAGCCCCATGAGCCACCCTCGCCCTTGAGCTCCTTGGCACCGCTGCCCAAGCAAAACAAGGCACCTCTGGCCCAGAGCCCAGGACCCAGCAAAAGAAGCCTACAGCACCCGGTATTCCCAGGCGGTCTCCCATCCAAGTACTAACCGGGCCCGACCCTGCTTAGCTTCCGAGATCAGACGAGATCGGGTGTTCTCAGGGTGGTATGGCCGTAGGCACCCCTCAGCCCCACAGCAGCGCTCTCCAGCACACACCAGCGCCTTCCTGCCCTGCCCCAATGCTCCTCGCACCCGGCACACGGCCGCCAGCGCCACTGTCGGCAACAACCCAACCTGCAGCCAGACCGAACACCACACAAGCCACTCAAGCTTTTCCAGCCACGCCAACTATGCGAGGACTAACAGTCATGGCCACCAGCTCTGCCCTGCCCTCGGCAACAACAGAACCTGCAGCCGGACCCAGAGCCACGCAAGCCATGCAAGCCCCATGAGCCACCCTCGCCCTTGAGCTCCTTGGCACCGCTGCCCAAGCAAAACAAGGCACCTCTGGCCCAGAGCCCAGGACCCAGCAAAAGAAGCCTACAGCACCCGGTATTCCCAGGCGGTCTCCCATCCAAGTACTAACCGGGCCCGACCCTGCTTAGCTTCCGAGATCAGACGAGATCGGGCGTTCTCAGGGTGGTATAGCCGTAGGCACCCCTCAGCCCCACAGCAGCGCTCTCCAGCACACACCAGCGCCTTCCTGCCCTGCCCCAATGCTCCTCGCACCCGGCACACGGCCGCCAGCGCCACTGTCGGCAACAACCCAACCTGCAGCCAGACCCAGAGCCATACAAGCCACTCAAGCTTTTCCCGCCACGCCAACTATGCGAGGACTAACAGTCATGGCCACCAGCTCTTCCCTGCCCTCGGAAACAAGGGAACCTGCAGCCAGATCCAGAGCCACGCAAGCCATGCAAGCCCCATGAGCCACCCTCCCCCTTGTGCTCCTTGGCACCGCTGCCCAAGCAAAACAAGGCACCTCTGGCCCAGAGCCCAGAACCCAGCAAAAGAAGCCTACAGCACCCGGTATTCCCAGGCGGTCTCCCATCCAAGTACTAACCGGGCCCGACCCTGCTTAGCTTCCGAGATCAGACGAGATCGGGCGTTCTCAGGGTGGTATGGCCGTAGGCACCCCTCAGCCCCACAGCAGCGCTCTCCAGCACACACCAGCGCCTTCCTGCCCTGCCCCAATGCCCCCCGCACCCGGCACACGGCCGCCAGCGCCACTGTCGGCAACAACCCAACCTGCAGCCAGACCCAGAGCCATACAAGCCACTCAAGCTTTTCCCGCCACGCCAACTATGCGAGGACTAACAGTCATGGCCACCAGCTCTTCCCTGCCCTCGGAAACAAGGGAACCTGCAGCCAGATCCAGAGCCACGCAAGCCATGCAAGCCCCATGAGCCACCCTCCCCCTTGTGCTCCTTGGCACCGCTGCCCAAGCAAAACAAGGCACCTCTGGCCCAGAGCCCAGGACCCAGCAAAAGAAGCCTACAGCACCCGGTATTCCCAGGCGGTCTCCCATCCAAGTACTAACCGGGCCCGACCCTGCTTAGCTTCCGAGATCAGACGAGATCGGGCGTTCTCAGGGTGGTATGGCCGTAGGCACCCCTCAGCCCCACAGCAGCGCTCTCCAGCACACACCAGCGCCTTCCTGCCCTGCCCCAATGCCCCCCGCACCCGGCACACGGCCGCCAGCGCCACTGTCGGCAACAACCCAACCTGCAGCCAGACCCAGAGCCATACAAGCCACTCAAGCTTTTCCCGCCACGCCAACTATGCGAGGACTAACAGTCATGGCCACCAGCTCTTCCCTGCCCTCGGAAACAAGGGAACCTGCAGCCAGATCCAGAGCCACGCAAGCCATGCAAGCCCCATGAGCCACCCTCGCCCTTGTGCTCCTTGGCACCGCTGCCCAAGCAAAACAAGGCACCTCTGGCCCAGAGCCCAGGACCCAGCAAAAGAAGCCTACAGCACCCGGTATTCCCAGGCGGTCTCCCATCCAAGTACTAACCGGGCCCGACCCTGCTTAGCTTCCGAGATCAGACGATATCGGGCGTTCTCAGGGTGGTATGGCCGTAGGCACCCCTCAGCCCCACAGCAGCGCTCTCCAGCACACACCAGCGCCTTCCTGCCCTGCCCCAATGCCCCCCGCACCCGGCACACGGCCGCCAGCGCCACTGTCGGCAACAACCCAACCTGCAGCCAGACCCAGAGCCATACAAGCCACTCAAGCTTTTCCCGCCACGCCAACTATGCGAGGACTAACAGTCATGGCCACCAGCTCTGCCCTGCCCTCCGCAACAACAGAACCTGCAGCCGGACCCAGAGCCACGCAAGCCATGCAAGCCCCATGAGCCACCCTCGCCCTTGAGCTCCTTGGCACCGCTGCCCAAGCAAAACAAGGCACCTCTGGCCCAGAGCCCAGGACCCAGCAAAAGAAGCCTACAGCACCCGGTATTCCCAGGCGGTCTCCCATCCAAGTACTAACCGGGCCCGACCCTGCTTAGCTTCCGAGATCAGACGATATCGGGCGTTCTCAGGGTGGTATGGCCGTAGGCACCCCTCAGCCCCACAGCAGCGCTCTCCAGCACACACCAGCGCCTTCCTGCCCTGCCCCAATGCCCCCCGCACCCGGCACACGGCCGCCAGCGCCACTGTCGGCAACAACCCAACCTGCAGCCAGACCCAGAGCCATACAAGCCACTCAAGCTTTTCCCGCCACGCCAACTATGCGAGGACTAACAGTCATGGCCACCAGCTCTGCCCTGCCCTCCGCAACAACAGAACCTGCAGCCGGACCCAGAGCCACGCAAGCCATGCAAGCCCCATGAGCCACCCTCGCCCTTGAGCTCCTTGGCACCGCTGCCCAAGCAAAACAAGGCACCTCTGGCCCAGAGCCCAGGACCCAGCAAAAGAAGCCTACAGCACCCGGTATTCCCAGGCGGTCTCCCATCCAAGTACTAACCGGGCCCGACCCTGCTTAGCTTCCGAGATCAGACGATATCGGGCAGTCTCAGGGTGGTATGGCCGTAGGCACCCCTCAGCCCCACAGCAGCGCTCTCCAGCACACACCAGCGCCTTCCTGCCCTGCCCCAATGCCCCCTGCACCCGGCACACGGCCGCCAGCGCCACTGTCGGCAACAACCCAACCTGCAGCCAGACCCAGAGCCATACAAGCCACTCAAGCTTTTCCAGCCACGCCAACTATGTGAGGACTAACAGTCATGGCCACCAGCTCTGCCCTGACCTCGGAAACAACAGAACCTGCAGCCGGACCCAGAGCCACGCAAGCCATGCAAGCCCCATGAGCCACCCTCCCCCTTGTGCTCCTTGGCACCGCTGCCCAAGCAAAACAAGGCACCTCTGGCCCAGAGCCCAGGACCCAGCAAAAGAAGCCTACAGCACCCGGTATTCCCAGGCGGTCTCCCATCCAAGTACTAACCGGGCCCGACCCTGCTTAGCTTCCGAGATCAGACGATATCGGGCGTTCTCAGGGTGGTATGGCCGTAGGCACCCCTCAGCCCCACAGCAGCGCTCTCCAGCACACACCAGCGCCTTCCTGCCCTGCCCCAATGCCCCCCGCACCCGGCACACGGCCGCCAGCGCCACTGTTGGCAACAACCCAACCTGCAGCCAGACCGAACACCACACAAGCCACTCAAGCTTTTCCAGCCACGCCAACTATGTGAGGACTAACAGTCATGGCCACCAGCTCTGCCCTGCCCTCGGCAACAACAGAACCTGCAGCCGGACCCAGAGCCACGCAAGCCATGCAAGCCCCATGAGCCACCCTCGCCCTTGAGCTCCTTGGCACCGCTGCCCAAGCAAAACAAGGCACCTCTGGCCCAGAGCCCAGGACCCAGCAAAAGAAGCCTACAGCACCCGGTATTCCCAGGCGGTCTCCCATCCAAGTACTAACCGGGCCCGACCCTGCTTAGCTTCCGAGATCAGACGAGATCGGGTGTTCTCAGGGTGGTATGGCCGTAGGCACCCCTCAGCCCCACAGCAGCGCTCTCCAGCACACACCAGCGCCTTCCTGCCCTGCCCCAATGCTCCTCGCACCCGGCACACGGCCGCCAGCGCCACTGTCGGCAACAACCCAACCTGCAGCCAGACCCAGAGCCATACAAGCCACTCAAGCTTTGCCCGCCACGCCAACTATGCGAGGACTAACAGTCATGGCCACCAGCTCTTCCCTGCCCTCGGAAACAAGGGAACCTGCAGCCAGATCCAGAGCCACGCAAGCCATGCAAGCCCCATGAGCCACCCTCGCCCTTGTGCTCCTTGGCACCGCTGCCCAAGCAAAACAAGGCACCTCTGGCCCAGAGCCCAGGACCCAGCAAAAGAAGCCTACAGCACCCGGTATTCCCAGGCGGTCTCCCATCCAAGTACTAACCGGGCCCGACCCTGCTTAGCTTCCGAGATCAGACGAGATCGGGCGTTCTCAGGGTGGTATGGCCGTAGGCACCCCTCAGCCCCACAGCAGCGCTCTCCAGCACACACCAGCGCCTTCCTGCCCTGCCCCAATGCCCCCCGCACCCGGCACACGGCCGCCAGCGCCACTGTCGGCAACAACCCAACCTGCAGCCAGACCCAGAGCCATACAAGCCACTCAAGCTTTTCCCGCCACGCCAACTATGCGAGGACTAACAGTCATGGCCACCAGCTCTTCCCTGCCCTCGGAAACAAGGGAACCTGCAGCCAGATCCAGAGCCACGCAAGCCATGCAAGCCCCATGAGCCACCCTCGCCCTTGTGCTCCTTGGCACCGCTGCCCAAGCAAAACAAGGCACCTCTGGCCCAGAGCCCAGGACCCAGCAAAAGAAGCCTACAGCACCCGGTATTCCCAGGCGGTCTCCCATCCAAGTACTAACCGGGCCCGACCCTGCTTAGCTTCCGAGATCAGACGAGATCGGGCGTTCTCAGGGTGGTATAGCCGTAGGCACCCCTCAGCCCCACAGCAGCGCTCTCCAGCACACACCAGCGCCTTCCTGCCCTGCCCCAATGCTCCTCGCACCCGGCACACGGCCGCCAGCGCCACTGTCGGCAACAACCCAACCTGCAGCCAGACCCAGAGCCATACAAGCCACTCAAGCTTTTCCCGCCACGCCAACTATGCGAGGACTAACAGTCATGGCCACCAGCTCTTCCCTGCCCTCGGAAACAAGGGAACCTGCAGCCAGATCCAGAGCCACGCAAGCCATGCAAGCCCCATGAGCCACCCTCCCCCTTGTGCTCCTTGGCACCGCTGCCCAAGCAAAACAAGGCACCTCTGGCCCAGAGCCCAGGACCCAGCAAAAGAAGCCTACAGCACCCGGTATTCCCAGGCGGTCTCCCATCCAAGTACTAACCGGGCCCGACCCTGCTTAGCTTCCGAGATCAGACGAGATCGGGCGTTCTCAGGGTGGTATGGCCGTAGGCACCCCTCAGCCCCACAGCAGCGCTCTCCAGCACACACCAGCGCCTTCCTGCCCTGCCCCAATGCCCCCCGCACCCGGCACACGGCCGCCAGCGCCACTGTCGGCAACAACCCAACCTGCAGCCAGACCCAGAGCCATACAAGCCACTCAAGCTTTTCCCGCCACGCCAACTATGCGAGGACTAACAGTCATGGCCACCAGCTCTTCCCTGCCCTCGGAAACAAGGGAACCTGCAGCCAGATCCAGAGCCACGCAAGCCATGCAAGCCCCATGAGCCACCCTCCCCCTTGTGCTCCTTGGCACCGCTGCCCAAGCAAAACAAGGCACCTCTGGCCCAGAGCCCAGGACCCAGCAAAAGAAGCCTACAGCACCCGGTATTCCCAGGCGGTCTCCCATCCAAGTACTAACCGGGCCCGACCCTGCTTAGCTTCCGAGATCAGACGAGATCGGGCGTTCTCAGGGTGGTATGGCCGTAGGCACCCCTCAGCCCCACAGCAGCGCTCTCCAGCACACACCAGCGCCTTCCTGCCCTGCCCCAATGCCCCCCGCACCCGGCACACGGCCGCCAGCGCCACTGTCGGCAACAACCCAACCTGCAGCCAGACCCAGAGCCATACAAGCCACTCAAGCTTTTCCCGCCACGCCAACTATGCGAGGACTAACAGTCATGGCCACCAGCTCTTCCCTGCCCTCGGAAACAAGGGAACCTGCAGCCAGATCCAGAGCCACGCAAGCCATGCAAGCCCCATGAGCCACCCTCGCCCTTGTGCTCCTTGGCACCGCTGCCCAAGCAAAACAAGGCACCTCTGGCCCAGAGCCCAGGACCCAGCAAAAGAAGCCTACAGCACCCGGTATTCCCAGGCGGTCTCCCATCCAAGTACTAACCGGGCCCGACCCTGCTTAGCTTCCGAGATCAGACGATATCGGGCGTTCTCAGGGTGGTATGGCCGTAGGCACCCCTCAGCCCCACAGCAGCGCTCTCCAGCACACACCAGCGCCTTCCTGCCCTGCCCCAATGCCCCCCGCACCCGGCACACGGCCGCCAGCGCCACTGTCGGCAACAACCCAACCTGCAGCCAGACCCAGAGCCATACAAGCCACTCAAGCTTTTCCCGCCACGCCAACTATGCGAGGACTAACAGTCATGGCCACCAGCTCTTCCCTGCCCTCGGAAACAAGGGAACCTGCAGCCAGATCCAGAGCCACGCAAGCCATGCAAGCCCCATGAGCCACCCTCGCCCTTGTGCTCCTTGGCACCGCTGCCCAAGCAAAACAAGGCACCTCTGGCCCAGAGCCCAGGACCCAGCAAAAGAAGCCTACAGCACCCGGTATTCCCAGGCGGTCTCCCATCCAAGTACTAACCGGGTCCGACCCTGCTTAGCTTCCGAGATCAGACGAGATCGGGCGTTCTCAGGGTGGTATGGCCGTAGGCACCCCTCAGCCCCACAGCAGCGCTCTCCAGCACACACCAGCGCCTTCCTGCCCTGCCCCAATGCCCCCCGCACCCGGCACACGGCCGCCAGCGCCACTGTCGGCAACAACCCAACCTGCAGCCAGACCCAGAGCCATACAAGCCACTCAAGCTTTTCCAGCCACGCCAACTATGTGAGGACTAACAGTCATGGCCACCAGCTCTGCCCTGACCTCGGAAACAACAGAACCTGCAGCCGGACCCAGAGCCACGCAAGCCATGCAAGCCCCATGAGCCACCCTCCCCCTTGTGCTCCTTGGCACCGCTGCCCAAGCAAAACAAGGCACCTCTGGCCCAGAGCCCAGGACCCAGCAAAAGAAGCCTACAGCACCCGGTATTCCCAGGCGGTCTCCCATCCAAGTACTAACCGGGCCCGACCCTGCTTAGCTTCCGAGATCAGACGATATCGGGCGTTCTCAGGGTGGTATGGCCGTAGGCACCCCTCAGCCCCACAGCAGCGCTCTCCAGCACACACCAGCGCCTTCCTGCCCTGCCCCAATGCCCCCCGCACCCGGCACACGGCCGCCAGCGCCACTGTCGGCAACAACCCAACCAGCAGCCAGACCGAACACCACACAAGCCACTCAAGCTTTTCCAGCCACGCCAACTATGTGAGGACTAACAGTCATGGCCACCAGCTCTGCCCTGCCCTCGGCAGCAACAGAACCTGCAGCCGGACCCAGAGCCACGCAAGCCATGCAAGCCCCATGAGCCACCCTCGCCCTTGAGCTCCTTGGCACCGCTGCCCAAGCAAAACAAGGCACCTCTGGCCCAGAGCCCAGGACCCAGCAAAAGAAGCCTACAGCACCCGGTATTCCCAGGCGGTCTCCCATCCAAGTACTAACCGGGCCCGACCCTGCTTAGCTTCCGAGATCAGACGAGATCGGGCGTTCTCAGGGTGGTATGGCCGTAGGCACCCCTCAGCCCCACAGCAGCGCTCTCCAGCACACACCAGCGCCTTCCTGCCCTGCCCCAATGCCCCCCGCACCCGGCACACGGCCGCCAGCGCCACTGTCGGCAACAACCCAACCTGCAGCCAGACCCAGAGCCATACAAGCCACTCAAGCTTTTCCCGCCACGCCAACTATGCGAGGACTAACAGTCATGGCCACCAGCTCTTCCCTGCCCTCGGAAACAAGGGAACCTGCAGCCAGATCCAGAGCCACGCAAGCCATGCAAGCCCCATGAGCCACCCTCGCCCTTGTGCTCCTTGGCACCGCTGCCCAAGCAAAACAAGGCACCTCTGGCCCAGAGCCCAGGACCCAGCAAAAGAAGCCTACAGCACCCGGTATTCCCAGGCGGTCTCCCATCCAAGTACTAACCGGGCCCGACCCTGCTTAGCTTCCGAGATCAGACGAGATCGGGCGTTCTCAGGGTGGTATGGCCGTAGGCACCCCTCAGCCCCACAGCAGCGCTCTCCAGCACACACCAGCGCCTTCCTGCCCTGCCCCAATGCCCCCCGCACCCGGCACACGGCCGCCAGCGCCACTGTCGGCAACAACCCAACCTGCAGCCAGACCGAACACCACACAAGCCACTCAAGCTTTTCCAGCCACGCCAACTATGCGAGGACTAACAGTCATGGCCACCAGCTCTGCCCTGACCTCGGAAACAACAGAACCTGCAGCCGGACCCAGAGCCACGCAAGCCATGCAAGCCCCATGAGCCACCCTCGCCCTTGAGCTCCTTGGCACCGCTGCCCAAGCAAAACAAGGCACCTCTGGCCCAGAGCCCAGGACCCAGCAAAAGAAGCCTACAGCACCCGGTATTCCCAGGCGGTCTCCCATCCAAGTACTAACCGGGCCCGACCCTGCTTAGCTTCCGAGATCAGACGAGATCGGGCGTTCTCAGGGTGGTATGGCCGTAGGCACCCCTCAGCCCCACAGCAGCGCTCTCCAGCACACACCAGCGCCTTCCTGCCCTGCCCCAATGCCCCCCGCACCCGGCACACGGCCGCCAGCGCCACTGTCGGCAACAACCCAACCTGCAGCCAGACCCAGAGCCATACAAGCCACTCAAGCTTTTCCCGCCACGCCAACTATGCGAGGACTAACAGTCATGGCCACCAGCTCTTCCCTGCCCTCGGAAACAAGGGAACCTGCAGCCAGATCCAGAGCCACGCAAGCCATGCAAGCCCCATGAGCCACCCTCGCCCTTGTGCTCCTTGGCACCGCTGCCCAAGCAAAACAAGGCACCTCTGGCCCAGAGCCCAGGACCCAGCAAAAGAAGCCTACAGCACCCGGTATTCCCAGGCGGTCTCCCATCCAAGTACTAACCGGGCCCGACCCTGCTTAGCTTCCGAGATCAGACGAGATCGGGCGTTCTCAGGGTGGTATGGCCGTAGGCACCCCTCAGCCCCACAGCAGCGCTCTCCAGCACACACCAGCGCCTTCCTGCCCTGCCCCAATGCCCCCCGCACCCGGCACACGGCCGCCAGCGCCACTGTCGGCAACAACCCAACCAGCAGCCAGACCGAACACCACACAAGCCACTCAAGCTTTTCCAGCCACGCCAACTATGTGAGGACTAACAGTCATGGCCACCAGCTCTGCCCTGCCCTCGGCAGCAACAGAACCTGCAGCCGGACCCAGAGCCACGCAAGCCATGCAAGCCCCATGAGCCACCCTCGCCCTTGAGCTCCTTGGCACCGCTGCCCAAGCAAAACAAGGCACCTCTGGCCCAGAGCCCAGGACCCAGCAAAAGAAGCCTACAGCACCCGGTATTCCCAGGCGGTCTCCCATCCAAGTACTAACCGGGCCCGACCCTGCTTAGCTTCCGAGATCAGACGAGATCGGGCGTTCTCAGGGTGGTATGGCCGTAGGCACCCCTCAGCCCCACAGCAGCGCTCTCCAGCACACACCAGCGCCTTCCTGCCCTGCCCCAATGCCCCCCGCACCCGGCACACGGCCGCCAGCGCCACTGTCGGCAACAACCCAACCGGCAGCCAGACCCAGAGCCATACAAGCCACTCAAGCTTTTCCCGCCACGCCAACTATGCGAGGACTAACAGTCATGGCCACCAGCTCTGCCCTGCCCTCGGCAACAACAGAACCTGCAGCCGGACCCAGAGCCACGCAAGCCATGCAAGCCCCATGAGCCACCCTCGCCCTTGAGCTCCTTGGCACCGCTGCCCAAGCAAAACAAGGCACCTCTGGCCCAGAGCCCAGGACCCAGCAAAAGAAGCCTACAGCACCCGGTATTCCCAGGCGGTCTCCCATCCAAGTACTAACCGGGCCCGACCCTGCTTAGCTTCCGAGATCAGACGATATCGGGCAGTCTCAGGGTGGTATGGCCGTAGGCACCCCTCAGCCCCACAGCAGCGCTCTCCAGCACACACCAGCGCCTTCCTGCCCTGCCCCAATGCCCCCTGCACCCGGCACACGGCCGCCAGCGCCACTGTCGGCAACAACCCAACCTGCAGCCAGACCCAGAGCCATACAAGCCACTCAAGCTTTTCCAGCCACGCCAACTATGTGAGGACTAACAGTCATGGCCACCAGCTCTGCCCTGACCTCGGAAACAACAGAACCTGCAGCCGGACCCAGAGCCACGCAAGCCATGCAAGCCCCATGAGCCACCCTCCCCCTTGTGCTCCTTGGCACCGCTGCCCAAGCAAAACAAGGCACCTCTGGCCCAGAGCCCAGGACCCAGCAAAAGAAGCCTACAGCACCCGGTATTCCCAGGCGGTCTCCCATCCAAGTACTAACCGGGCCCGACCCTGCTTAGCTTCCGAGATCAGACGATATCGGGCGTTCTCAGGGTGGTATGGCCGTAGGCACCCCTCAGCCCCACAGCAGCGCTCTCCAGCACACACCAGCGCCTTCCTGCCCTGCCCCAATGCCCCCCGCACCCGGCACACGGCCGCCAGCGCCACTGTTGGCAACAACCCAACCTGCAGCCAGACCGAACACCACACAAGCCACTCAAGCTTTTCCAGCCACGCCAACTATGTGAGGACTAACAGTCATGGCCACCAGCTCTGCCCTGCCCTCGGCAACAACAGAACCTGCAGCCGGACCCAGAGCCACGCAAGCCATGCAAGCCCCATGAGCCACCCTCGCCCTTGAGCTCCTTGGCACCGCTGCCCAAGCAAAACAAGGCACCTCTGGCCCAGAGCCCAGGACCCAGCAAAAGAAGCCTACAGCACCCGGTATTCCCAGGCGGTCTCCCATCCAAGTACTAACCGGGCCCGACCCTGCTTAGCTTCCGAGATCAGACGAGATCGGGTGTTCTCAGGGTGGTATGGCCGTAGGCACCCCTCAGCCCCACAGCAGCGCTCTCCAGCACACACCAGCGCCTTCCTGCCCTGCCCCAATGCTCCTCGCACCCGGCACACGGCCGCCAGCGCCACTGTCGGCAACAACCCAACCTGCAGCCAGACCGAACACCACACAAGCCACTCAAGCTTTTCCAGCCACGCCAACTATGCGAGGACTAACAGTCATGGCCACCAGCTCTGCCCTGCCCTCGGCAACAACAGAACCTGCAGCCGGACCCAGAGCCACGCAAGCCATGCAAGCCCCATGAGCCACCCTCGCCCTTGAGCTCCTTGGCACCGCTGCCCAAGCAAAACAAGGCACCTCTGGCCCAGAGCCCAGGACCCAGCAAAAGAAGCCTACAGCACCCGGTATTCCCAGGCGGTCTCCCATCCAAGTACTAACCGGGCCCGACCCTGCTTAGCTTCCGAGATCAGACGAGATCGGGCGTTCTCAGGGTGGTATAGCCGTAGGCACCCCTCAGCCCCACAGCAGCGCTCTCCAGCACACACCAGCGCCTTCCTGCCCTGCCCCAATGCTCCTCGCACCCGGCACACGGCCGCCAGCGCCACTGTCGGCAACAACCCAACCTGCAGCCAGACCCAGAGCCATACAAGCCACTCAAGCTTTTCCCGCCACGCCAACTATGCGAGGACTAACAGTCATGGCCACCAGCTCTTCCCTGCCCTCGGAAACAAGGGAACCTGCAGCCAGATCCAGAGCCACGCAAGCCATGCAAGCCCCATGAGCCACCCTCCCCCTTGTGCTCCTTGGCACCGCTGCCCAAGCAAAACAAGGCACCTCTGGCCCAGAGCCCAGAACCCAGCAAAAGAAGCCTACAGCACCCGGTATTCCCAGGCGGTCTCCCATCCAAGTACTAACCGGGCCCGACCCTGCTTAGCTTCCGAGATCAGACGAGATCGGGCGTTCTCAGGGTGGTATGGCCGTAGGCACCCCTCAGCCCCACAGCAGCGCTCTCCAGCACACACCAGCGCCTTCCTGCCCTGCCCCAATGCCCCCCGCACCCGGCACACGGCCGCCAGCGCCACTGTCGGCAACAACCCAACCTGCAGCCAGACCCAGAGCCATACAAGCCACTCAAGCTTTTCCCGCCACGCCAACTATGCGAGGACTAACAGTCATGGCCACCAGCTCTTCCCTGCCCTCGGAAACAAGGGAACCTGCAGCCAGATCCAGAGCCACGCAAGCCATGCAAGCCCCATGAGCCACCCTCGCCCTTGTGCTCCTTGGCACCGCTGCCCAAGCAAAACAAGGCACCTCTGGCCCAGAGCCCAGGACCCAGCAAAAGAAGCCTACAGCACCCGGTATTCCCAGGCGGTCTCCCATCCAAGTACTAACCGGGCCCGACCCTGCTTAGCTTCCGAGATCAGACGATATCGGGCGTTCTCAGGGTGGTATGGCCGTAGGCACCCCTCAGCCCCACAGCAGCGCTCTCCAGCACACACCAGCGCCTTCCTGCCCTGCCCCAATGCCCCCCGCACCCGGCACACGGCCGCCAGCGCCACTGTCGGCAACAACCCAACCTGCAGCCAGACCCAGAGCCATACAAGCCACTCAAGCTTTTCCCGCCACGCCAACTATGCGAGGACTAACAGTCATGGCCACCAGCTCTTCCCTGCCCTCGGAAACAAGGGAACCTGCAGCCAGATCCAGAGCCACGCAAGCCATGCAAGCCCCATGAGCCACCCTCGCCCTTGTGCTCCTTGGCACCGCTGCCCAAGCAAAACAAGGCACCTCTGGCCCAGAGCCCAGGACCCAGCAAAAGAAGCCTACAGCACCCGGTATTCCCAGGCGGTCTCCCATCCAAGTACTAACCGGGTCCGACCCTGCTTAGCTTCCGAGATCAGACGAGATCGGGCGTTCTCAGGGTGGTATGGCCGTAGGCACCCCTCAGCCCCACAGCAGCGCTCTCCAGCACACACCAGCGCCTTCCTGCCCTGCCCCAATGCCCCCCGCACCCGGCACACGGCCGCCAGCGCCACTGTCGGCAACAACCCAACCTGCAGCCAGACCCAGAGCCATACAAGCCACTCAAGCTTTTCCCGCCACGCCAACTATGCGAGGACTAACAGTCATGGCCACCAGCTCTTCCCTGCCCTCGGAAACAAGGGAACCTGCAGCCAGATCCAGAGCCACGCAAGCCATGCAAGCCCCATGAGCCACCCTCCCCCTTGTGCTCCTTGGCACCGCTGCCCAAGCAAAACAAGGCACCTCTGGCCCAGAGCCCAGGACCCAGCAAAAGAAGCCTACAGCACCCGGTATTCCCAGGCGGTCTCCCATCCAAGTACTAACCGGGCCCGACCCTGCTTAGCTTCCGAGATCAGACGAGATCGGGCGTTCTCAGGGTGGTATGGCCGTAGGCACCCCTCAGCCCCACAGCAGCGCTCTCCAGCACACACCAGCGCCTTCCTGCCCTGCCCCAATGCCCCCCGCACCCGGCACACGGCCGCCAGCGCCACTGTCGGCAACAACCCAACCTGCAGCCAGACCCAGAGCCATACAAGCCACTCAAGCTTTTCCAGCCACGCCAACTATGTGAGGACTAACAGTCATGGCCACCAGCTCTGCCCTGACCTCGGAAACAACAGAACCTGCAGCCGGACCCAGAGCCACGCAAGCCATGCAAGCCCCATGAGCCACCCTCCCCCTTGTGCTCCTTGGCACCGCTGCCCAAGCAAAACAAGGCACCTCTGGCCCAGAGCCCAGGACCCAGCAAAAGAAGCCTACAGCACCCGGTATTCCCAGGCGGTCTCCCATCCAAGTACTAACCGGGCCCGACCCTGCTTAGCTTCCGAGATCAGACGATATCGGGCGTTCTCAGGGTGGTATGGCCGTAGGCACCCCTCAGCCCCACAGCAGCGCTCTCCAGCACACACCAGCGCCTTCCTGCCCTGCCCCAATGCCCCCCGCACCCGGCACACGGCCGCCAGCGCCACTGTTGGCAACAACCCAACCTGCAGCCAGACCGAACACCACACAAGCCACTCAAGCTTTTCCAGCCACGCCAACTATGTGAGGACTAACAGTCATGGCCACCAGCTCTGCCCTGCCCTCGGCAACAACAGAACCTGCAGCCGGACCCAGAGCCACGCAAGCCATGCAAGCCCCATGAGCCACCCTCGCCCTTGAGCTCCTTGGCACCGCTGCCCAAGCAAAACAAGGCACCTCTGGCCCAGAGCCCAGGACCCAGCAAAAGAAGCCTACAGCACCCGGTATTCCCAGGCGGTCTCCCATCCAAGTACTAACCGGGCCCGACCCTGCTTAGCTTCCGAGATCAGACGAGATCGGGCGTTCTCAGGGTGGTATGGCCGTAGGCACCCCTCAGCCCCACAGCAGCGCTCTCCAGCACACACCAGCGCCTTCCTGCCCTGCCCCAATGCCCCCCGCACCCGGCACACGGCCGCCAGCGCCACTGTCGGCAACAACCCAACCGGCAGCCAGACCCAGAGCCATACAAGCCACTCAAGCTTTTCCCGCCACGCCAACTATGCGAGGACTAACAGTCATGGCCACCAGCTCTGCCCTGCCCTCGGCAACAACAGAACCTGCAGCCGGACCCAGAGCCACGCAAGCCATGCAAGCCCCATGAGCCACCCTCGCCCTTGAGCTCCTTGGCACCGCTGCCCAAGCAAAACAAGGCACCTCTGGCCCAGAGCCCAGGACCCAGCAAAAGAAGCCTACAGCACCCGGTATTCCCAGGCGGTCTCCCATCCAAGTACTAACCGGGCCCGACCCTGCTTAGCTTCCGAGATCAGACGATATCGGGCAGTCTCAGGGTGGTATGGCCGTAGGCACCCCTCAGCCCCACAGCAGCGCTCTCCAGCACACACCAGCGCCTTCCTGCCCTGCCCCAATGCCCCCTGCACCCGGCACACGGCCGCCAGCGCCACTGTCGGCAACAACCCAACCTGCAGCCAGACCCAGAGCCATACAAGCCACTCAAGCTTTTCCAGCCACGCCAACTATGTGAGGACTAACAGTCATGGCCACCAGCTCTGCCCTGACCTCGGAAACAACAGAACCTGCAGCCGGACCCAGAGCCACGCAAGCCATGCAAGCCCCATGAGCCACCCTCCCCCTTGTGCTCCTTGGCACCGCTGCCCAAGCAAAACAAGGCACCTCTGGCCCAGAGCCCAGGACCCAGCAAAAGAAGCCTACAGCACCCGGTATTCCCAGGCGGTCTCCCATCCAAGTACTAACCGGGCCCGACCCTGCTTAGCTTCCGAGATCAGACGATATCGGGCGTTCTCAGGGTGGTATGGCCGTAGGCACCCCTCAGCCCCACAGCAGCGCTCTCCAGCACACACCAGCGCCTTCCTGCCCTGCCCCAATGCCCCCCGCACCCGGCACACGGCCGCCAGCGCCACTGTTGGCAACAACCCAACCTGCAGCCAGACCGAACACCACACAAGCCACTCAAGCTTTTCCAGCCACGCCAACTATGTGAGGACTAACAGTCATGGCCACCAGCTCTGCCCTGCCCTCGGCAACAACAGAACCTGCAGCCGGACCCAGAGCCACGCAAGCCATGCAAGCCCCATGAGCCACCCTCGCCCTTGAGCTCCTTGGCACCGCTGCCCAAGCAAAACAAGGCACCTCTGGCCCAGAGCCCAGGACCCAGCAAAAGAAGCCTACAGCACCCGGTATTCCCAGGCGGTCTCCCATCCAAGTACTAACCGGGCCCGACCCTGCTTAGCTTCCGAGATCAGACGAGATCGGGCGTTCTCAGGGTGGTATAGCCGTAGGCACCCCTCAGCCCCACAGCAGCGCTCTCCAGCACACACCAGCGCCTTCCTGCCCTGCCCCAATGCTCCTCGCACCCGGCACACGGCCGCCAGCGCCACTGTCGGCAACAACCCAACCTGCAGCCAGACCCAGAGCCATACAAGCCACTCAAGCTTTTCCCGCCACGCCAACTATGCGAGGACTAACAGTCATGGCCACCAGCTCTTCCCTGCCCTCGGAAACAAGGGAACCTGCAGCCAGATCCAGAGCCACGCAAGCCATGCAAGCCCCATGAGCCACCCTCGCCCTTGTGCTCCTTGGCACCGCTGCCCAAGCAAAACAAGGCACCTCTGGCCCAGAGCCCAGGACCCAGCAAAAGAAGCCTACAGCACCCGGTATTCCCAGGCGGTCTCCCATCCAAGTACTAACCGGGTCCGACCCTGCTTAGCTTCCGAGATCAGACGAGATCGGGCGTTCTCAGGGTGGTATGGCCGTAGGCACCCCTCAGCCCCACAGCAGCGCTCTCCAGCACACACCAGCGCCTTCCTGCCCTGCCCCAATGCCCCCCGCACCCGGCACACGGCCGCCAGCGCCACTGTCGGCAACAACCCAACCTGCAGCCAGACCCAGAGCCATACAAGCCACTCAAGCTTTTCCCGCCACGCCAACTATGCGAGGACTAACAGTCATGGCCACCAGCTCTTCCCTGCCCTCGGAAACAAGGGAACCTGCAGCCAGATCCAGAGCCACGCAAGCCATGCAAGCCCCATGAGCCACCCTCGCCCTTGTGCTCCTTGGCACCGCTGCCCAAGCAAAACAAGGCACCTCTGGCCCAGAGCCCAGGACCCAGCAAAAGAAGCCTACAGCACCCGGTATTCCCAGGCGGTCTCCCATCCAAGTACTAACCGGGCCCGACCCTGCTTAGCTTCCGAGATCAGACGAGATCGGGCGTTCTCAGGGTGGTATGGCCGTAGGCACCCCTCAGCCCCACAGCAGCGCTCTCCAGCACACACCAGCGCCTTCCTGCCCTGCCCCAATGCCCCCCGCACCCGGCACACGGCCGCCAGCGCCACTGTCGGCAACAACCCAACCTGCAGCCAGACCCAGAGCCATACAAGCCACTCAAGCTTTTCCAGCCACGCCAACTATGTGAGGACTAACAGTCATGGCCACCAGCTCTGCCCTGACCTCGGAAACAACAGAACCTGCAGCCGGACCCAGAGCCACGCAAGCCATGCAAGCCCCATGAGCCACCCTCCCCCTTGTGCTCCTTGGCACCGCTGCCCAAGCAAAACAAGGCACCTCTGGCCCAGAGCCCAGGACCCAGCAAAAGAAGCCTACAGCACCCGGTATTCCCAGGCGGTCTCCCATCCAAGTACTAACCGGGCCCGACCCTGCTTAGCTTCCGAGATCAGACGATATCGGGCGTTCTCAGGGTGGTATGGCCGTAGGCACCCCTCAGCCCCACAGCAGCGCTCTCCAGCACACACCAGCGCCTTCCTGCCCTGCCCCAATGCCCCCCGCACCCGGCACACGGCCGCCAGCGCCACTGTTGGCAACAACCCAACCTGCAGCCAGACCGAACACCACACAAGCCACTCAAGCTTTTCCAGCCACGCCAACTATGTGAGGACTAACAGTCATGGCCACCAGCTCTGCCCTGCCCTCGGCAACAACAGAACCTGCAGCCGGACCCAGAGCCACGCAAGCCATGCAAGCCCCATGAGCCACCCTCGCCCTTGAGCTCCTTGGCACCGCTGCCCAAGCAAAACAAGGCACCTCTGGCCCAGAGCCCAGGACCCAGCAAAAGAAGCCTACAGCACCCGGTATTCCCAGGCGGTCTCCCATCCAAGTACTAACCGGGCCCGACCCTGCTTAGCTTCCGAGATCAGACGAGATCGGGCGTTCTCAGGGTGGTATGGCCGTAGGCACCCCTCAGCCCCACAGCAGCGCTCTCCAGCACACACCAGCGCCTTCCTGCCCTGCCCCAATGCCCCCCGCACCCGGCACACGGCCGCCAGCGCCACTGTCGGCAACAACCCAACCTGCAGCCAGACCCAGAGCCATACAAGCCACTCAAGCTTTTCCCGCCACGCCAACTATGCGAGGACTAACAGTCATGGCCACCAGCTCTTCCCTGCCCTCGGAAACAAGGGAACCTGCAGCCAGATCCAGAGCCACGCAAGCCATGCAAGCCCCATGAGCCACCCTCCCCCTTGTGCTCCTTGGCACCGCTGCCCAAGCAAAACAAGGCACCTCTGGCCCAGAGCCCAGGACCCAGCAAAAGAAGCCTACAGCACCCGGTATTCCCAGGCGGTCTCCCATCCAAGTACTAACCGGGCCCGACCCTGCTTAGCTTCCGAGATCAGACGAGATCGGGCGTTCTCAGGGTGGTATGGCCGTAGGCACCCCTCAGCCCCACAGCAGCGCTCTCCAGCACACACCAGCGCCTTCCTGCCCTGCCCCAATGCCCCCCGCACCCGGCACACGGCCGCCAGCGCCACTGTCGGCAACAACCCAACCTGCAGCCAGACCCAGAGCCATACAAGCCACTCAAGCTTTTCCCGCCACGCCAACTATGCGAGGACTAACAGTCATGGCCACCAGCTCTTCCCTGCCCTCGGAAACAAGGGAACCTGCAGCCAGATCCAGAGCCACGCAAGCCATGCAAGCCCCATGAGCCACCCTCGCCCTTGTGCTCCTTGGCACCGCTGCCCAAGCAAAACAAGGCACCTCTGGCCCAGAGCCCAGGACCCAGCAAAAGAAGCCTACAGCACCCGGTATTCCCAGGCGGTCTCCCATCCAAGTACTAACCGGGCCCGACCCTGCTTAGCTTCCGAGATCAGACGATATCGGGCGTTCTCAGGGTGGTATGGCCGTAGGCACCCCTCAGCCCCACAGCAGCGCTCTCCAGCACACACCAGCGCCTTCCTGCCCTGCCCCAATGCCCCCCGCACCCGGCACACGGCCGCCAGCGCCACTGTCGGCAACAACCCAACCTGCAGCCAGACCCAGAGCCATACAAGCCACTCAAGCTTTTCCCGCCACGCCAACTATGCGAGGACTAACAGTCATGGCCACCAGCTCTTCCCTGCCCTCGGAAACAAGGGAACCTGCAGCCAGATCCAGAGCCACGCAAGCCATGCAAGCCCCATGAGCCACCCTCGCCCTTGTGCTCCTTGGCACCGCTGCCCAAGCAAAACAAGGCACCTCTGGCCCAGAGCCCAGGACCCAGCAAAAGAAGCCTACAGCACCCGGTATTCCCAGGCGGTCTCCCATCCAAGTACTAACCGGGTCCGACCCTGCTTAGCTTCCGAGATCAGACGAGATCGGGCGTTCTCAGGGTGGTATGGCCGTAGGCACCCCTCAGCCCCACAGCAGCGCTCTCCAGCACACACCAGCGCCTTCCTGCCCTGCCCCAATGCCCCCCGCACCCGGCACACGGCCGCCAGCGCCACTGTCGGCAACAACCCAACCTGCAGCCAGACCCAGAGCCATACAAGCCACTCAAGCTTTTCCCGCCACGCCAACTATGCGAGGACTAACAGTCATGGCCACCAGCTCTTCCCTGCCCTCGGAAACAAGGGAACCTGCAGCCAGATCCAGAGCCACGCAAGCCATGCAAGCCCCATGAGCCACCCTCCCCCTTGTGCTCCTTGGCACCGCTGCCCAAGCAAAACAAGGCACCTCTGGCCCAGAGCCCAGGACCCAGCAAAAGAAGCCTACAGCACCCGGTATTCCCAGGCGGTCTCCCATCCAAGTACTAACCGGGCCCGACCCTGCTTAGCTTCCGAGATCAGACGAGATCGGGCGTTCTCAGGGTGGTATGGCCGTAGGCACCCCTCAGCCCCACAGCAGCGCTCTCCAGCACACACCAGCGCCTTCCTGCCCTGCCCCAATGCCCCCCGCACCCGGCACACGGCCGCCAGCGCCACTGTCGGCAACAACCCAACCTGCAGCCAGACCCAGAGCCATACAAGCCACTCAAGCTTTTCCAGCCACGCCAACTATGTGAGGACTAACAGTCATGGCCACCAGCTCTGCCCTGACCTCGGAAACAACAGAACCTGCAGCCGGACCCAGAGCCACGCAAGCCATGCAAGCCCCATGAGCCACCCTCCCCCTTGTGCTCCTTGGCACCGCTGCCCAAGCAAAACAAGGCACCTCTGGCCCAGAGCCCAGGACCCAGCAAAAGAAGCCTACAGCACCCGGTATTCCCAGGCGGTCTCCCATCCAAGTACTAACCGGGCCCGACCCTGCTTAGCTTCCGAGATCAGACGATATCGGGCGTTCTCAGGGTGGTATGGCCGTAGGCACCCCTCAGCCCCACAGCAGCGCTCTCCAGCACACACCAGCGCCTTCCTGCCCTGCCCCAATGCCCCCCGCACCCGGCACACGGCCGCCAGCGCCACTGTTGGCAACAACCCAACCTGCAGCCAGACCGAACACCACACAAGCCACTCAAGCTTTTCCAGCCACGCCAACTATGTGAGGACTAACAGTCATGGCCACCAGCTCTGCCCTGCCCTCGGCAACAACAGAACCTGCAGCCGGACCCAGAGCCACGCAAGCCATGCAAGCCCCATGAGCCACCCTCGCCCTTGAGCTCCTTGGCACCGCTGCCCAAGCAAAACAAGGCACCTCTGGCCCAGAGCCCAGGACCCAGCAAAAGAAGCCTACAGCACCCGGTATTCCCAGGCGGTCTCCCATCCAAGTACTAACCGGGCCCGACCCTGCTTAGCTTCCGAGATCAGACGAGATCGGGCGTTCTCAGGGTGGTATGGCCGTAGGCACCCCTCAGCCCCACAGCAGCGCTCTCCAGCACACACCAGCGCCTTCCTGCCCTGCCCCAATGCCCCCCGCACCCGGCACACGGCCGCCAGCGCCACTGTCGGCAACAACCCAACCGGCAGCCAGACCCAGAGCCATACAAGCCACTCAAGCTTTTCCCGCCACGCCAACTATGCGAGGACTAACAGTCATGGCCACCAGCTCTGCCCTGCCCTCGGCAACAACAGAACCTGCAGCCGGACCCAGAGCCACGCAAGCCATGCAAGCCCCATGAGCCACCCTCGCCCTTGAGCTCCTTGGCACCGCTGCCCAAGCAAAACAAGGCACCTCTGGCCCAGAGCCCAGGACCCAGCAAAAGAAGCCTACAGCACCCGGTATTCCCAGGCGGTCTCCCATCCAAGTACTAACCGGGCCCGACCCTGCTTAGCTTCCGAGATCAGACGATATCGGGCAGTCTCAGGGTGGTATGGCCGTAGGCACCCCTCAGCCCCACAGCAGCGCTCTCCAGCACACACCAGCGCCTTCCTGCCCTGCCCCAATGCCCCCTGCACCCGGCACACGGCCGCCAGCGCCACTGTCGGCAACAACCCAACCTGCAGCCAGACCCAGAGCCATACAAGCCACTCAAGCTTTTCCAGCCACGCCAACTATGTGAGGACTAACAGTCATGGCCACCAGCTCTGCCCTGACCTCGGAAACAACAGAACCTGCAGCCGGACCCAGAGCCACGCAAGCCATGCAAGCCCCATGAGCCACCCTCCCCCTTGTGCTCCTTGGCACCGCTGCCCAAGCAAAACAAGGCACCTCTGGCCCAGAGCCCAGGACCCAGCAAAAGAAGCCTACAGCACCCGGTATTCCCAGGCGGTCTCCCATCCAAGTACTAACCGGGCCCGACCCTGCTTAGCTTCCGAGATCAGACGAGATCGGGCGTTCTCAGGGTGGTATGGCCGTAGGCACCCCTCAGCCCCACAGCAGCGCTCTCCAGCACACACCAGCGCCTTCCTGCCCTGCCCCAATGCCCCCCGCACCCGGCACACGGCCGCCAGCGCCACTGTTGGCAACAACCCAACCTGCAGCCAGACCGAACACCACACAAGCCACTCAAGCTTTTCCAGCCACGCCAACTATGTGAGGACTAACAGTCATGGCCACCAGCTCTGCCCTGCCCTCGGCAACAACAGAACCTGCAGCCGGACCCAGAGCCACGCAAGCCATGCAAGCCCCATGAGCCACCCTCGCCCTTGAGCTCCTTGGCACCGCTGCCCAAGCAAAACAAGGCACCTCTGGCCCAGAGCCCAGGACCCAGCAAAAGAAGCCTACAGCACCCGGTATTCCCAGGCGGTCTCCCATCCAAGTACTAACCGGGCCCGACCCTGCTTAGCTTCCGAGATCAGACAAGATCGGGCGTTCTCAGGGTGGTATAGCCGTAGGCACCCCTCAGCCCCACAGCAGCGCTCTCCAGCACACACCAGCGCCTTCCTGCCCTGCCCCAATGCTCCTCGCACCCGGCACACGGCCGCCAGCGCCACTGTCGGCAACAACCCAACCTGCAGCCAGACCCAGAGCCATACAAGCCACTCAAGCTTTTCCCGCCACGCCAACTATGCGAGGACTAACAGTCATGGCCACCAGCTCTTCCCTGCCCTCGGAAACAAGGGAACCTGCAGCCAGATCCAGAGCCACGCAAGCCATGCAAGCCCCATGAGCCACCCTCCCCCTTGTGCTCCTTGGCACCGCTGCCCAAGCAAAACAAGGCACCTCTGGCCCAGAGCCCAGAACCCAGCAAAAGAAGCCTACAGCACCCGGTATTCCCAGGCGGTCTCCCATCCAAGTACTAACCGGGCCCGACCCTGCTTAGCTTCCGAGATCAGACGATATCGGGCGTTCTCAGGGTGGTATGGCCGTAGGCACCCCTCAGCCCCACAGCAGCGCTCTCCAGCACACACCAGCGCCTTCCTGCCCTGCCCCAATGCCCCCCGCACCCGGCACACGGCCGCCAGCGCCACTGTCGGCAACAACCCAACCTGCAGCCAGACCCAGAGCCATACAAGCCACTCAAGCTTTTCCCGCCACGCCAACTATGCGAGGACTAACAGTCATGGCCACCAGCTCTTCCCTGCCCTCGGAAACAAGGGAACCTGCAGCCAGATCCAGAGCCACGCAAGCCATGCAAGCCCCATGAGCCACCCTCGCCCTTGTGCTCCTTGGCACCGCTGCCCAAGCAAAACAAGGCACCTCTGGCCCAGAGCCCAGGACCCAGCAAAAGAAGCCTACAGCACCCGGTATTCCCAGGCGGTCTCCCATCCAAGTACTAACCGGGTCCGACCCTGCTTAGCTTCCGAGATCAGACGAGATCGGGCGTTCTCAGGGTGGTATGGCCGTAGGCACCCCTCAGCCCCACAGCAGCGCTCTCCAGCACACACCAGCGCCTTCCTGCCCTGCCCCAATGCCCCCCGCACCCGGCACACGGC